>NW_004443939.1:16408498-16422333 GCF_000243295.1 Trichechus manatus latirostris | reverse complement strand
TGAAGTTGGTGATTTGTTTCTCCATCTCATTAAAAAATGCAATTGGAATTTGGATTGGGATTGTATTGTATATGTAGATCACTTTGGGTAGAATTCACATTTTCACAATGTTGCGTCTATTATCCATGAGCAGGGTATGCTTTCCACTTATGCAGGTATCTTTTGGTTTCCTGCAGTAGTGTCTTGTAGTTTTCTTTGTATAGGTCTTTTGCATCTCTGGTTAGATTTATTCCTAAGTATTTTATCTTCTTGGGGGCTGTTGTAAATGGTATTGATTTGGTGATTTCCCCTTCGAAGTTCTCTTTGTTGGCGTAAAGGAATCCAACTAATTTTTGTGTGTTTATCTTGTATCCTGAAACTTTGCTGAAATCTTCTATTAGTTCCAGTAGTTTTCTTGTGCATTCTTTGAGGTTTTCTGTGGATAAGATCATATCATCCGCAAATAGAGATACTTTGACTTCTTACCTACAAATTTGGATGTCCTTTCTTTCTTTTTCTAGCCTAACTGCTCCGGCTAGGACCTCCAGCACAATGTTGAATAAGAGTGGGGATAAAGGTCATCCTTGTCTGGTTCCCATTCTCAAGGGGAATGCTTTCAAAGCCTTTCCATTTAGGATAATGTTGGCTATTGGCTTTATATAAATGCCCTTAATAATATTTAGCAAATTCCCTTCTATTCTTATTTTGTTGAGAGTTTTTATCATGAATGGATGTTGGACTTTGTCAAATGCCCTTTCTGCATCGATTGATAAGATCATGTGGTTCTTGTCTTTTGTTTTATTTATGTGATGGATTACACTGATTGTTTCTCTAATGTTGAACCATCCCTGCATACCTGGTGTAAATCCTACTAGATCACGGTGAATTATTTTTTTTTTGATATGTTGCTGAATTCTATTGGCTAGAATCTTGTTCAGGATTTTTGCGTCAATGTTCATGAGGGATATCGCTCTGTAATTTTCTTTTTTTGTGGTGTCTTTACGAGGCTTTGGTATCGGGGTTATGCTGGCTTCTTAGAATGAGTTTGGGATTATTCCGTCCTTTTCTAAGCTCTGAAGTACCTTAGTAGTAGTGGTGTTAACTCTTCTCTGAAAGTTTGGTAGGATTCTCCAGTGAAACCAACCAGGCTAGAGCTTTTTTCTGTTGGAAGGTTTTTAATTACCTTTTCAATCTTTTCTTTTGTTATAGGTTTATTTGGTTGTTCTACCTCTGTTTCTGTTAGTTTAGGTAGGTAGTGTTTTTCTATGAATTTGTTATTGATTTCTACTTTTATGGCTTTATGGTCAGAAAAGATACTTTGTAATATTTCAATTCTTAGGATTTTGTGAAGACTTGTTTTATGGCCTAATATATGGTCTATTCTGGAGAATGTTCCATGTACATTGGAAAAGAAAGCATTCTTGGCTGCTGTTGGGTGGAGTGTTTGGTATATAGGTCTGAGATCAAGTTGGTTGATTGTAGCATTTAGATCGTCCATGTCTTTGTTGAGCTTCTTTCTGGACATTCTGTCCTTCATCGAAAGTGGTGTGCTGAAGTATCCTACTACTATTGTGGAGCTGTCTGTCTCTGTTTTCAATGCTGTTAGAGTTTGTTTTATGTATTTTGGAGCCCTGTCATTGGGTGCGTAAATATTTATTATAGTTATATCCTCCTGGTGTATTGACCCTTTAATCATTATATAGTGTCCTTCCTTATCCTTTGTGATGGATTGCACTTTAAAGTGTATTTCGTCAGTGATTACTTTTGCCACTCCTGCTCTTTTTTGAGTGTTGCTTGCTTGATATATTTTTTTCCATCCTTTGAGTTTTAGTTTGTGTCTTTAAGTCTAAGGTGTGTCTCTTGTAGGCAGTATACAGATGGATCATGTTTTTTTATCCAATCTGCCACTCTCTGTCTCTTTAATGGTGCATTTAGTCCATTTACATTGACTGTAATTATTGATAGGTATGAGTTTAGTGCTGTCACTTTGATGTTTTTTTCGTGTGTTGTTCACAGTTTCTTTGTTCCACTTAAGTTTCTGTGCTGAGTCGTTTTTCTTTTCGTCTTTTTCATTGTTGTTGATTTTGCTTTTGCTGAGTCTTTATGTTTTTCTCGTTTTTTATTTTGACTTGTAGGATTGTTAGTTTCCTTTGTGGTTACCTTAATATTTACCCTTATTTTTCTAAGTTTATACTAGTCTTTTATTTCTTTATATCGCCTTGGCTTCCTCTCCATAGGATAAATCTATCTCTACATTTTTTAAGTCCCTTTCTTTTGTTTTAATGTTGTCATCTTTTACATATTGACATCTCTGTTTCCCTATTTTCAGTGTTTTAGCTTTGATTTATTTTTGTGACTTCCTTATCTGGATTGATACCTGGTTGCTCTATCCTGTGTTCTAGTCTTGGGTTGTTATCGTATGTTACTGATTTTCTAACCAGAAGACTCCCTTAGTATTTCTTGTAAATTTGGTTTGGGTTTTGCAAATTTCTTGAACTTTTGTTTATCTGGAAATGCCCTAATTTCATCATCGTATTTGAGGGACAGTTTTGCTGGATATATAATTCTTGGCTGGCAATTATTTTCCTTCAAGGCTTTATGTATGTCATCCCATTGCTTTCTTGCCTCATGGTTTCTTCTGAGTAGTCTGAGCTTATTCTTTTTTTTTTTTTTTTGATAAATATGTGGCTGTATTTTTCTTCATGCCCAGAAACTCTGATTGAATGGAATTCAGGTATATTCCTCCAAAATCCACACAGTGCAAAGATCTAATACCAAGTTTTCATTTGTACCAAAATGGGGAAGATAATGAAGGCACAGGCTCACTTTATATCAACAAAGGACATCAAACACAGTCACCAGGCACTAATGACACAGAAGCATGAGTGTCCAATCACGAAAAGCAGGTGTTCAAAGTCCTCGGTAACTTTTCTCCCTTTAACATTTGGCAAAATTCAGTCTAGATATTTTAATACCTCAGAAAGAAAAAATAAATAAGAGATGCTGCATTAAAATGTCAGGTTACCTATAATGAGTCTTCAGAAATATAAGAAGGGTTAAAAGGAAGGGAAGCGAAAAATGATTTCCTCTATCCTTGGATTATCCTTCCTTTCTGAGGGTCTCAGATGTTCGTGTCCGTAGAAATGCCAGCTGTACCCAAAGATCTGAGAAATTTTGGGTAGTTGCTGACATGGTCCCTCAACAGCACAAAAAGTTTGTATTATAATCGTAAATCACAAAACTAGCTTGATTTCTGCTTTTTAGTTAAAAACTGTAAGCCAAATGTGGTTATTTAAAGGTGATCTAAAAAGTTTAAAATAAAGGAAGAGATATAGTCTAGCTTCCCAATAAAAACAGATTACTTATTTAGACAAATGGCAAATAAATATACTTTAAAGCCAAACCAGTTCCTCTCCTCTATCTATACATACTAGGAAAACAAGCCTGTTGTTTCTCTACCGCTGACGACCACACCACTCATAGAATACATTAGGAATTAGTTTCACAATTGTAGGAGACTTTTCCCATAATGTAATATAAAAGAGGAGGGTTTAAGCTGGGTCTGAGCAGGCAGAAGAGATCTGCACTGATAACATCCCTATTACAAGCATATGACAATGAACAACAAAATACAGCAGAATCTGTTCATAACTACCGTCTATGTAAGGTACAACTACTTGCTTGCCCTGGGTTAATGTCACCCACTGCAAGACTAGAGGTGGCAGTCAACAGAGCATGCCACTTTACAAGTAAGCCTAAGTCTACAACTGCAGAAATAACACGGACATGTATCAATCAGCCTATTCAAACTAGTTAAATATACATATTTTTTAATTTTCCTAGGAAATTCATTTTGATAGTATTTTCCAAGTCCTTCGACTAAAGATACTTTGATCATTTTCGTCTTTTTACATCAGAGTCTACCATAAGTTTTGTTTTGTTTCCAAGTATTAGGAACAAGGGCACTGATACAGCAAGTATTCACAATTAATTGTTGCTATTTTTCAGTGGGTTACAATAAACTGTTCTGCATGCTTGAAAAGTTAATTGTAAAGAAAAAATAAAGAATACTTATAGGAGGATCTCAATAATTTGGTGAGTTTTTTTTGTTTTGTTTTTGTTTTAAAAACAGCCTCTAATATTCATCTCTGACAACACAGTACGTACATATATATATAAAGTTCATTTCCATGCTTATTACATAAAAATAACTATCAGAAATATCAATCTATCAGTGACAGCTGATATATATCCAATTAATTCACTGCAGAAGGGAAAGTAAGACAAAAAAAAAATCTAAAGTAATCATTAAAGCTCAGAGTTCAAATTTTTTTCCTTTTTTTTTTTTTTTTGCGTGTTTGAAATTTTTTGATGGTTTATCTGTGTTCTGTTGCAAGCTGATTCCCAGGTTAATGGCCTCCAGGAGATTGGAAAGGAAGCCTGAAGACTTCTTACTTTGCTGTGCTTCTGCTTCCTGGTCTTGTGTAGGTCCCAATTCACTCTCAATTTGATCAAGCTCTGCCTGGTCCAGTAGTTCAAAGTCATCTCCTTCTTCAGTGTCTGTGTCCTCTCGTAGGCTGGGTGCAGCCTGAGAAAGTGCTTGCTGCACACCCTCTAACTGGTCTTTGACAGCAGCAGTCACTGTAGCTGTAATGACGTCCCCCGCCAGGTTGCTCATCAAGCGAAAGGCTTGGTCACTGTTCAGAGGAAGGGTGAGACCAGCTGCTGACTGCTTCTCTTTGCTCGGTCTGTGGCCACCGTCCAACCGTTTCTTTTTTCTCTTGAGCTCAGCAGGCAAGCCAATGCTTAATTCGTCTTCATCATTTGTTCCCATGCCATTTTCTAGAGATGGAAATTCTGAGAGTTCTCGAGAGAGAAAGCTTCCTGCTTGCTAGGTCGGTCAAGATCGTCAGATGTGTCCGTCTGTGGAGTTTATCCTTCTGAAAGGTTGAAGGTCCCGTTATCCGTCCAGGATACCTCTGATACATCAGTGTCAGATACAGATAATTCTTTGGCAGCAACCATGAGGCTAATCTTAGGACAAAGGCTGAAAAGTCTAATTCACTGTCATCCTTCTGACTTTTTTCTTTATCTGCTTCAGATCTCTCATGTTTCTTCTGATTAATATGTTCCCCGATTCCGAAGTCTAGTTTCAACAGAACTGACTTGATTTTGTTGTATAGTTTTTGTCCAATATCGTTACACTTAAACAGTGAACACAAAAATGCAAACAGTACTTGCCAGGGCTCTGCTGTTTAAAAACAGACATTTCTTGGATAAAGATGCTGAAGTTCATCCATGATTCTGCAATACAGTGGCTGAGTCTGGCTCTTTCATCTGGTTTGGAATTGATAACTTCCCAGCTTCGATGAGGCTTCTCTACAACTGTGCACCTCTCGTTCTTGACAAAATCATATCCTGTATTATTTGCATAATAACACGCCCAAGTAGCATGACTGAGATCAGGAGATACACTCTCCACAGAGTCAAAGCCAAGAACCTTTTGAGACGGAGGTAGCTCAGCTTCTTGTGTCGCTTGTCTCTTCAGCTTCTGCTTCCTATGGCATCTCGGCCCTCAGGCCTCACGCCCACATCTGCCCTGCTGGGGCAAGTGTTCCAAAGCTCAGTAGCTCCATTGGTAAGTGCCCAGAGGCACCCCACTCCTCCAGGAAGCCTCTTGCTCACAGGCATTCAGCTCTCTCGCTCTGTGGGCCGGCTCCAGCGCCGTCTTTCTCCAGTGTCCTGGTTCTCCTGCTGTTGGTTCTCTGCTGCTGCTACTTCTCTGCTGCTGTAGGTTCTGTGCTGCTGATGGTCCTCTATCACTGCCACTCGTCTATCCATTCACAGTTTTAAAACCACTTCCACATTTTAGGTATCTGTTAGAGCAGCACTGCACTCTCTTGGTACCAAATTCTGTCTTAGCCATCTAGTGCTGCCATAACAGAAATACCACAAGCAGATGGGTTTAACAAAGAGAAGTTTATTTCCTTACAGTAAAGTAGGCTAAAAGTCCAAATTCAGGGTGTCAGCTCCAGGGGAAGGCTTTCTCTCTCTCTTGGCCTTCTCATCAGTGTTCCCCTGGACTAGAGGCTTCTCGGTGCAGGGCCCCAGTCCAAAGGACGCCCTTTGCTCCCGGCGCTGCTTTCTTGATGGTATGAGGTCCCCTGAGCTTATTCTTGTTGACTGTCCTTTGTAGATGAGTTTTCATTTATCCCTAGCTGCTCTTAAAATTCTCTCTTTATCTTTGGTTTGGCAAGTTTGATTATAATATATCTTGATGACTTTCTTGAGATCTACCTTATGTGGGGTTCGATGAGCATTTTGGATAGATATCGTGTCATCTTTCATGATATCAGGGAAGTTTTATGCCAACAAATCTTCAACAATTCTCTCTGTATTTTCTGTTATCCCCCCCCGGCCTTTTTTACTCCAATCACTTGTAGGTTTTTCCTCTTGATAAAATCCCACATAATTCTTAGGGTTTCTTCATTTTTTAACTCCTTTTATCTGATTTTTCCTCAGATAATTTTATGTCAAGTGCTTTATCTTCAGTCTCCCTAATTCTGACTTCCATTGCCTCAATTCTGCTCCTATGACTTTTTATTGAGTTGTCTAATTTTGACATTTTATTGTTAATCTTCTGGTTTTCTGATTGCTGTCTCTCTTTGGATTCTTGCAGCCTGTTAAATTTGTCATTATGGTCCTGTCTAATCTTTTTAATTTCCTCTATTGTGTGTTTTGCATTTTGCTTAATTTCCTTCCCAATATCTTGTAGAGTTCTATATATTAATTGTTTGTATTCTGCCTCTGGTATTTCCAAGAAATTTTCTTCCTCTGGAAAATTTCTAGACTATTTTGGGAGGTTGCTGAAGCCATCATGGATTGCCTCTTTATGTGATCTGATATTGACTATTGTCTCTGAGCCATCAGTAAGTTATTACATTAATTTATTTTACATTTGCTTACTGTGTTCTAGTTTTTTGTTTTGTTTTGATATGCCCAAATAGGCTGCTTGTGTGAGCTAGTTTGATTATCAGCAGCTTTGAAGTGCTAATGTCCTGTCATCAGGTGGTTAGATCTGTTATTAGGTATATGAGCTCAGGAGTCTGCCCACTCCTCCTGTATGGGTTCAGCTCAGGTGCCTAAGTAGATAACTACTAGGTGTGTGGTGCAGGCTCTCACCTACAGTACTAGAGAGGTGTGGGTGATTGGTGTAAGGACAGGTATCTCGCCAGCAGGGGGACACATTCTGAGCAAGGCAGGGGGCTGACGGCCACTCCTGAGTATCCAGGAGGAAGACGTGTCTCTGTTCCCTACAGCGCAAAGGTGGGTGGGTTTTTCAGCCAGACTAAGAGCACCCAGTGTTGGCTGTAAGGGCTGTGGGGCACCTCTTATTTTTGGTTCCTTATCGCAGGTGGCTAGGTGACGTGGGTGATCCACCAGTACTCAGGCCCCTGAAGTGTGTAGGTGAAGATCCTGCTTAATAGGCAGAGCAGTGTCAAATGTCACGAACCTGACACTTCACAGCTTAAACAGTTGAAGTTAGACTTCAGGTATATACCCTGTTGTACTGTAATAATGAGGGCCTACACTGGTGAAATGGGCCCATACAGGTCTATGCAGAGGGAAAGACACTCAAAGTCCGCGGATTCCTTATGCCTGTGCCTAGGCAAAGGAGCTGTGCCTACCCTGGCTTCATGGCTTAGGGGAGCCAGCAGTGTATTTTTTCCCCTGTTTGTTAATTTGTTTACTCTCCAAGGCTGGGAGAATGGCTCAGGGCTTGTGACGGTTCCTACTTCTGGCCTAGAAGACTTGGCAATTGCTGAAACCAGTCTGGGACCCAGTGCAGAGCAGAGAGTGGGGTGGTAAATGGGAGACAAGTTTTTCCCTAAGAGAGGTGGTTTGATCCGCATGGTAGGCCGGGTGCAAGTACTTATCTTTTGCCAGTTGAGGGCTTCTTCTCACTGGTTCTGGGTGGCCAAGTAGACTCTCTGCTGCTGGTTCTCTCCCAGTGCAGAATATGCCTCCCAAGCATGCTGCTTACCTGCTTCACTGCTCACCCATGAGCTGATCAGGCCTGAAGGGCTCAGGCTCTCACTGGGTCAGGTCTGGCAACTCCTCGCTGCTTCTGAACTGTCTCTCCCTCCCCCTACCACTCAGTCCATTTCCTCAACTTTACCTTTGATGTTCAAGGCTCCTAGATTGTCATATATAATTGATTCACTTGTTTTTTCAGGTCTTTGTAGTGAGAGGATCCATCGGAAGTGTCTGACTACTCCGCCATCTTGGCCCCACCTCGATTTTCAACACTTTAAAGTGGTCTTTTGCAGCAGATTTACCCACTGCAATATGTCATTTGATTTTTTGACTGCTGCATCCATGGGCATTGATTTTGGGTCCAAGTAGAATGAAATCCTTGACAACTTCAATCTTTTCTCCGTTTATTATGATGTTGCTTACTGGTCTAGTTGAGAAGATTTTTGTTTTCTTTATGTCGAGGTGTAGTGGTTAAGATCTACAGCTGCTAGCTAAAAGGTTGGCAGTTCAAACCCACCAGGCACTCCTTAGAAACTCCGTAGGGAAGTTTTACTCTGTCCTATGGGGTTGTTAAGAGTTGGAATCCACTCAACGGCAATGGGTTTGTTTTGTTTTTTTTTGGTTTTTTAATCCATACTGAGGGATGTAGTCTTTGATCTTCATTGGTAAGTACTTCAAGTCCTCTTTGCTTTCAGCAAGCAAGGTTGTGCCATCTGCATATCACATGTTGTTAATGAGTCTTCCATCAATCCTGAAGCCACGTTCTTCTTCGTATAGTTTAGCTTCCTGGATTATTAGCTCAACATACATGTTGAATAAGTATGGTGGAAGTATACAACCCTGAAACACACCTTTTCTGATTTTAAACCACGGAACATTCTCTTGTTCTGTTCAAATGACCGTCTCTTGGTCTATGTAGAGGTTCCTCATGAACACAATTAAGTGTTCTGGAATTCCCATTCTTTGCAATATTATCCATAATTTATTTTGATCAATATAGTCAAATACATTCGCATAGTTACTAAAACACAGGTAAACATCTTTCTGGTATTCTTTGCTTTCAGCCAAGATCCATCTGACATCAGCAATGATATCCCTCATTCCATGTCCTCTTTTGAATCCAACTTGAATTTGTGGCAGTTCCCTGTTGACATAATACTGCAACCATTATTGACCTATCTTCAGCAAAATTTTACGTGCGTATAATATTAATGATATTGTTCACTAATTTCTGAATTCTGTTGGATGATGTTTCTCTGGAATGGGTACAAATAAGGATCTCTTCCAGTCAGTTGGTGAGGTAGCTGTCTTCCAAATTTCTTGGTATAGACCAGTGAGCACCTCCAGTGCTGCTTCCATTTTTTGAAACATCTCAGTCGGTATCCCACTAATTCCTGGAGCCTGTTTTTCACCAGTGCCTTCAGTGCAGCTTGGACTTCTTCCTTCAGTACCGTTGGTTCTTGACCATATGCTACCTTTTGAAATGGTTGAATGTAGACCAATTCTTTTTGGTATAATGACTGTATGATTTCCATCTTCTTTTGATGCTTTCTGTGTCATTCGATATTTTGCCCACAGAATCATTCAAAATTGCAACTTGAGGCTTGAATTTTTTAAGTTCTTTAAGCTTGAGAAAAGGCAAGCAGGTTCTTCCCTTTTGGTTTTCTAACTCCGCATCTTTGCACATTTCATTATAATACTTTACTTTGTCTTCTTGAACCACCCTTTGAAATCTTCTGTTCAGCTCTCCTACTTCATTATTTCTTCCATTTGTTTTAGTTACTCTGCATTCAAAAGCAAGTTTCAGAGTCTCTATTGACATCCATTTTGGTCTTTTCTTTCTTTCCTGTCTTTATAATGACCTTTTGCTTTCTTCCTGTATAACGTTCTTGATGTCATCTGGTGTTCAGTTATTAGTGTTCAACGTGTCAAATCTATTATTGAGATGGTCTCCAGATTCAGGTGGAATATACTCAGGTTCATATTTTGGCTCTCAAAAACTTATTTGAATTTTCTTCAGCTTCAATTGAACTTGCATATGAGCAATCTATGCTCTGTTCCACAGTTGGACGCTGGCCTTATTCCAGCTGATGATATTGAGATTCTCCATCATCTCTTTCCATAGATGTAGTCAATTTGATTCCTGTGTATTCCATCTGGTGAGGTCCGCATGTATAGTCGCCGTTTATGTTGTTGAGACCAATGAATAATTCATCGGTCTTGCAAAATTCTATCATGTGATCTCTGGCATCCTTTCTGTCACCAAGGTCATATTTTCCAATTTCTGATCCTTCTTCTTTGTTTCCAACTTTTGCATTCCAATCACTAGTGATTATCAATGCATCTTGTTGCATGTTTGATCAATTTCAGACTGCAGAAGTTGGTAAAAATCTTCAATTTTCTCATCGTTGGCATTAGTGGTTAGTGCATAAATTTAAATAATAGTCTTATTAACTGGTCTTCCTTGTAGGCATATGGGTATCATCCTATCACTGACAGTTGTACTTCAGGATAGATCTTGGAATGTTCTTTTTCATGATGAATGCAATGCCATTCCTCTTCAATTTGTCATTCCCAGCATAGCAGACCTTATGAATATCTGATTAAAAACGGTCAATACCAATCCACTTCAGCTCACTAATGCCTAGGATATCAATCTTTATCTGTTCCACTTAATTTCTGATGACTTCCAATTTTCCTAGATTCATACTTCATACATTCCACATTCTGATTATTAATGGATGTTTGCAGCTGTTTCTTCTCATTTTGAGTAGTGCCACATCAGCAAATGCAGGTCCCAAAAGCTTGACTCCAACCATATCACGAAGGTCGACTCTACTTTGAGGAGGCAGCTTTTTCCCAGTTGCCTTTTGAGTGCCTTCCAACCTGATTGGCTCATCTTCCGGCGCTATATCAGACAATGTTCCACTGCTATTCATAAGGCTTTCACTGGGCAGTTTTTTCAGAAGTAGACCACCAGGTCCTTCTTCCTAGTATGTGTTAGTCTTGAAGCTCTGTTGAAACCTATTTTTGAGTATAACAGTATTTAAAATCATGGTTACATGGTTATATATTCATATCATTATACTTTATTTGTCAAACATGTCACACATAGGATTAAATTTCTTTAGCAAACAATATCTGGCAACAGAAAATAGACACTCTGCCAATTGAGCTGTAAGAAGTTTCTGATTAAAAACGGATATATATGAAGGAACCCACATTAATTTTTGGTGGCTACAGTATTAAAATTAATTATATAGTTACAGTAAAGGTACCATAAACATATTTATTTTTCTAAATGATATTTAATTGTTGGTTTCTGGTTTTCTTATTTAATTACTTTCAATTGCAAATTTGATAAGTATTTACTTTAATTTGGAGGATAATACCAAAATGCCTAATTTCAAAAGAAAAATAAACCTTGAAAATTGAAAGCATTCTGTTCCTGTTTCACTAGTGGGGCAGTAGAATAGCATTCCAATACACCTCCCAATCCCTTTTATATGTTCTACCAGGCTTATGTGGGGGAAGCCACAAACCAACTTAGTGTCTGCTTTTACCAATTAGACAATGGAATCCTCTGGCTTAGTTAATTGCCTTAGTGTCACTGGAATTTTAGGCACCTCTACGTTACTCAGGGAGACAAGGTTAATCAGGAGAAATCTTAGGAGACTACCATATTATCAACCTTCTCAGCCTGGAAAGTTTTTCTCACGGTATGAGTAAAAAATAGCAGGATACTAATCTTGGCAAGGCTGCCTTCCCTCAAGTTACTCTAGGACCTGTTTACAGTCCAAAATATCTTGGCTTAGACGGTGGGGTGAGGTAGTTCATGTTGATGCAAAATCAGAGTTTTCCAAGGAAAACTGTGATGCTTGAGCAAAATAAAGAAAATGCAGTCATATTAATAAACAAAATAGGAATGAGTAGTCAGGTAAGTTAATTTTCCTAAAAACCGGTAAGTGTTCTCAGGCTAAATAATGTTTAGAGCTTAGAAAAGAGTTGTTTATCTATTAGATGCTCAATAAATTTTTGTTGAGCAAATGAAGGAATGAATGAATAGTACAATTCAAGTCATAGACATCCCTTGAAATAAAGCACTATAAAAAGAAGAAGAAAGAAGAGGAGGAGGAAGAATAGGAAAGAAGAGGAGAAGGAAGTAGAAGAGGCAGAAGAAGAAGACAACAGTGACTCCCAGTTGTCTAACTGGCAGTCATCAGTGAAGTATCTCACAACTTAACATAAATACTCATGAAGACCCCCCCAAAAAAGAAAAGATACTTAGATTAAAGAGTCTTCAACTTATATGGAATGTTTTAAGAAAATATGGGAAATATTATTGCAAGAGATAAAAATAGTTCTGTTGTCAGGTACCAACTGGCAGCCTACAGATACTTTACCTCATTAAAGAAAGTCTCTCTGCCTAAAATAAGATAGGAAGACAATTTATCTCTCCGCTACAGTCTCCTTCTTTGTTCAGAGAACCAAGGTATGTACAAACCATAACATTCAGCAGCTGTCCTCCATTGTGAAAAGACCATAAGATCCAGGAGGGCTAAGTCTGCTTATGTAAACTTGCTATTGCATTGACAGTGCCTAGAATCGTGTCTAGTTCCCAGGATGTATTCCATAATTATAGTTTGAATGAATGA
Organism: Trichechus manatus latirostris; assembly: GCF_000243295.1. Lineage (NCBI taxonomy): Eukaryota > Metazoa > Chordata > Mammalia > Sirenia > Trichechidae > Trichechus > Trichechus manatus. Next base: position 16,409,662 of record NW_004443939.1, on the reverse strand, counting down.
GTTGTTGAATGACATTTTCTTTTTAGCATTATCTCCAATCCCCCCTAATACCCTTTTCCTATTTCTTGCTCACCCAATCTTTTCTAGTCATTTTGTCCCCAAGGAACAAGACATTGCATTCTGAGAAATGTAGTCCCACCAAGAAAATTGCAAGAACCATGATATTAGTGTAAACCCTTGGCTATCCAGTCAATTCTGACTCATAACAACCCAATAAGACAGAGCAGAACTGCCCCATAGGGTTTCCAAGGCTGTAACTTTATGGAAGCAGACTGCCGCATCTTTCTTCGGTGGAGCTGATTGTGGGTTTGAACCTCCGACATTTCGGTTAGCAGCTGAGCGCATAACCACTATGCCAGGAAGGCTCCTTGATATTAGTAGAAATCAGATAATATAGTTTTTTTATACTCTGCCAATTTGCTAAACAGAAAACCAGGCAAAATGGCTAGAAGAATAACCAATTTTGGGACAGAAGAGTTATGTCTGATGAATGCCAATTAGGCTCTGGAAATTTTACCCAGGGATATGCACATTCACCTGCCCTTTAGGCAGTGATGTGCTGTAAATGTTTAACAACTCGTTCTGGTGGGGTGGAAAGCCCTGATTTGTGGCCTTTGGTTATTTCCGTGGTATACTTTAAGACCATATGATTTAACGCAGAGTTGCAGAGCTGGCTCTAGCACTTTATGCCTCCAGGTATAGATCTGAGATTCAGCCTGAACTTAAGTGGTCAGTGAGTGAACCAGAATAAATCCTCCCATTCAGTATATTGGCAAACAATGAATCGAGATCCCTTTGTATTCATCAGGGAGGAAAAATAATAATAATAAAAAAATAATCTGCAGCCTGGGAGTAATGAAGCATGGAAAGATATCAGTAAAGGGGAAGGAAAACTTATTCTGAAAACAGAAAGATTACACCTATAAAAGAGGTCTAATGTAAATTCCTTAAAGAAAACTTTACTTACACCTCAATAAAAAATAAAAAATAAATAAATAAATAAACAATGCATTCCTGACCATTTGCTAAGGACTATACAAGTGCTTGGAGCCCCGGTGGCACAGTGATTAAGAGCTTGGCTGCTAACCAAAAGGTTGGCAGTTCGAATCCACCAGCTGCTCCTTGGAAACCCTATGGGGCAGTTCTACTCTGTCCTATAGGGTC
>NW_004443939.1:16378791-16408398 GCF_000243295.1 Trichechus manatus latirostris | reverse complement strand
GCTAACCAAAAGGTTGGCAGTTCGAATCCACCAGCTGCTCCTTGGAAACCCTATGGGGCAGTTCTACTCTGTCCTATAGGGTCTCTATGAGTTGGAATCTACTTGATGGCAATGGGTTTGGTTGATTTATACAAGTACTTAATTTACTCTACATCTATTAATTTATTAGAGTGTTTTTTCTTCCTCGTATTTTATTTAAATGTGAACATGCTGAGTCTATGGCAGATTGAGTTCCTTGAAAGGAGAAAAAAGTTTAATTCAGTAATTTATTCAACAAGTATTTGTTGTTTGTCAACTATGTGCATTCTCTATAGCCTACCAACTAGTCGACTTTACTACACAGTGGGATTGAGAAAATATTTGTTGAATAAGCTGAGTTGTTTCAGGATGCTCTGCAGTCCTGTCAGTTTCCCAATTTCCTGCCTGACTCAGGTCGTTGTGCCTCATACATTCTCATGTAACACTTGTTGTATCTCCAACTCACATGGAACTTATTTTATTTTTTACATATCTTCTAATTGTTCTGAATATAAAAAATTCACTCCATAGTAAAGAAGGCTTCTTCATAGAGATTGAATCTTATTCTGTGTCTTTAGAACCCAGCCCAGGGCTGTGTACACAGAGGATTTTTGATGACCCAACAACTTTTTCATATCTCCTGTGGCTTCCAGAAGGAGTCCTTCAGGCTAAGTGGTTAAGTGCTTGGCTGTGCAGTCCGAAAGGTCAGTGGTTCGAACTACCAGCTGCTCCATGGTAGAAAGATGTGGCAGTCTGTTTCCATAAATGTTACAGCTTTGGAAACCCTATGGAACAGTTCTACTCTGTCCTATAGGGTTGCTATGAGTCAGAATCAACTCGACGGCAATAGGTTTGAACAGGTGACTTCCAGCAGACAAATTAGGTTCTCAATAAGCACTGGATGCATTTAATGGAATGAATTTGTTAAAATCTTAAATAATTCTTCATTCAGTTTCTTTATATAGTTACAAATTTTATCTGAAGATTAAACACTTCATTGCTTTTGAATATTGAAGAAGAGCTATATTTCTCTCTCCATTCTGAAAAATATGTCCTAAGTGTATTAATTTTTGGTATACATAGGTAAGGAGCCCTGGTTGTGCAGTGGTTAAGTGCTATGGCTGCTAACCAAAAAAAGGTTAACAGTCTAAATCCACCATCCATTGCTTGGAAACCCCGTGGCACAGGTCTACTCTGAACTATAAGGTCGCTATGGGTTGGAATTGACTCATAGGTAATGGGTCTGGTATACAAAAGTAAAATGCAATTTTCCTGACTTACGCTTTGAACTTGGATATAAATTGTAACCACACTGCTAAAAGAGGAGAGCAAAAAAAAAATCACATTAATAAATTACTGAAATAAAGTTGTTAGCCCTTCTGTTGAACATATTTCTATATTAACAGAAGATAGTCATTAAGTATCTCAAAGTGTGCTGCATAATTAGGAAAAAAAAACGGAGTTTCATAAAATCTTTAAGGTTACAACTATCTGTATGTAGCTGAAATAGAGAAAGGTTGTTAATTGTTTACAAAAATGTAAACAAAGAGAAGTGATGGAACTCAAATATTTTGGACTTTTCATCAGATAAAAGATACCTTGTAAACAGATACTCTTGAAGAGCATGTCTCTGCAATATTTCTTTTAAATTATGAAAAACTGGAAAATGGAAAGGCAAGTGTAAATTGACTATAAAAATGAAATCCATTGCCATCGAGTTGACTCCGACGCATAGTGAGCTTATAGGACAGGGTAGAAGTGTCCGTAGGGTTTCCAAGGAGGGGCTGGTAGATTCGAACTGCCGAGCTTTTTGGTTAGCAGCCAAGCTCTTAACCACTGCACCACTAGGGTAAATTGACTATATGTTAGATAATCTATTTTTTTTTCAATTCATTGAATAAAGAAGTAGACATGATCTTAAATTGACAATGACACACTGCAATAAATATACCACTCAAGGGTATCTTATATTCTGTTAAGCAGGAACTATAAAGCTATCTTCTCTGAATGTCCTTAATGATTTATTAAATCTCACACTTAATGACACAAGGTGTGACTTTAGAATACTGCATCGTCACAGTAGCCAGATAAGAAAATCCACTTCCCTCTCTGTTTACAATTGTTGTATAGTGGAATGTGTACATTTTTCTTCCTAATTAAATGATTTTTCATTTTATTTTTACATTGTATTTTTATGTTGAATATATAATACAGTCACCTATTCAAAAACCAAAAGATTAGTTTACTGTAGAAAGTCTTCCTACTGCTTCTATCACTGCCCATTCCTCCTGCCTGCAGGCATCCATTGTTAACAGTCTCTAATCTCGTCTTCCCTATGAATACACAAGCACATATTCTTTTAAAATAAATAGTAGCATACCATTCAGGCCTCCTGCATCTCACTTAAAAAATAATAATAACAATATCTATCTTGAGAATTGTTCCATATTAGTGCTTTTCCTTGTGCTTTTTTATAGCTCCATAATGTTTCATTTAATCGATGGATCATAATTTATTTAACAGGGTCCCTACTGATAGCCTTTGAGGTTGTTTCAACTTCTTGCTGGAACAAACAATGCTGCAGTGAATAACCCTGAGTATGCATCATGTTGCTCATGGGTGAGAAAATATGAAGAACATATTCCTGAACGTAGATTTTTTGAGAAAAAGAATACATGCATTTGTAATTTTTGTATTTTAAATGATAAAAACATAAAGGTTGTACTAATTTCCTATCAGCATGGTAACAGAACATTTTTTCTTCCTATTTCCTAGCCAAAATCCTTTTTCTTTCTTTTTTTTTTTTTGATATTTCTGCCATTCTCATAGGTAAAACCAGTATCTTCAATTTTTAAAGTGATATATAGCATATGTACAGAAAGTGTACAAAATCATAATCAATGTATCTTCACAAGCAGAATAAATCCATGTAACTTGTACCCAGATCAAGAAAGTCTATTACCAGCCTCCCAGAAGCCCCCTTTACATTCCCTGGAACAGTCACCCCAACCAAGGGTACCCTCTATCTGACTTCCAATACCATAGATTAGCTTTGTCTGTTTTTTGGCCTTTATGTAAATGGAATCATTGTACTTTATGTGTCTGGATTCTTCACTCAACATTTTGTTTGTGAGATTCATTCATATTTTGTATATAGTTGTAATTTGTTCACTCTCATTGTCATATAGTATTTCATAATATGATTACTCCACAATTTTTATTCTACTTTGATGGTTATTTGAGGAGTTGCCAGTTTGGGGCTATTACAAATAGTGATTCTATGAACACTCATATATATATGACTGTCAGTGAACATATATATGCATCTCTGTTTGGCATATGTCTGGAAGTAAAATTGCTGGATCATGGAGTGTACATATTTTCAGCTCAGTAGATTCTACTAAACAGTTTCCCAAAGTAGTTGTATAAGTTACTCTCATACGAGCAGTGCACATGAGTTCCATTAGCTCCACATCCTCACTGATATTTGAGATTATCTTTTTTATTTTTGCGGTATTGGAGTACCCTCCAATGTAGTTTTAACTTGAATTAAGTACCTTTAATGCAGTTTTCTTCCAAGACAGATTTGTTCATTCTTCTGGCAATCCATGGTATATTCAATATTCTTTACCAAAACCATAGTTCAAAGGCATCAATTCTTCTTCAATCTTCCTTATTCATTGTCCAGCTTTTGCATGCATATAAAGCAATTGAAAATACCATGGCTTAGGTCTGGCACACCTTAGTCCTCAAGGCGACATAACACTTTTAAGAGGTCTTTTGCAGCAGATTTGCCCAATGCAATCTGTCTTAGAGTAAGTACAGCCAGAACGGTCCTTAGAAGCGAGGATGGTGAGACTTTGTCTCACATGCTATGGACATGTTATCAGGAGGGACCAGTCCTTGGAGAAGGACATCATTCTTGGTAAAAGCAGAGGATCAGCGGAAAAGAGGAAGACCCTCAATGAGGTGGATTGACATAGTGGCTGCAACAATGGGCTCAAACGTAGCAACAATGGCGAGGATGGTGCAGGTCCAGGCAACATTTTGTTCTGTTGTACATAAGGTCACTATGAATAGGAACTGTCTCAAGGGCACCTAACAACAACAACAGCAACACTGTAGTTTTAACTTGAATGTCTCTGAATATGAATGAAGATGAACTTTCAATACATTAACAGTTATCTGTATTTCTTTATCTGAAATCTATTGATTCTACCTTCAAAATATAGAAAGAATGTGACCACTTCTCATCATCTCTGCTACTACCACACTGAACAGAGGCACTGATATTACTTAACTAGACAATTGGAAAAGCCTCCTAACTTGACCTCCTTGTTTCCAATCAACTCTAATCCTACACTCTAATCTAATTTTACAATCTAATCTCTACATAGCAACCAGAGTGATCTTGTTAAATAATAAATCAGATTGTGTCACTTATCTATGTGAACCTTCTAATGCTTCCTAGTTTACTAGGAGTAAAATCTAAACTCTTACAATTATCCTCAATTCCTTACATGAGCTGGCACCCTTTTCTTTAGATTTAATTGCCAACTACTCACCCTCTCACCTATTTTGCTCTAACCCCACTGGCTTCTTGAATTTCGTCGGATAATACAAGAATGTTCTTGCCTGAAAATATTTACACTAGTTCTTCCTTACGCTGCTCTTTTGATCCCCATTGCCATAAAGTCGATTCTGACTCACAGCGACCCCTATAGGACATAAGAGTAGAACTAGAGTAGAACTGCCCCAGAGTGTTTCCAAAGCTGTAAATCTTTAAGGAAGCAGACTGCCACAGCCTTCTCTGGTGGAGCAGCTGGTGGGTTTGAATTGCCAACTTTTCAGTTAGTAGCCAAATGCTTAACCACTACACCACTAGGGCTCCTACTCTTATGATAGTCTTGACACATTCTTGTGATTAATTCCCTCATTGTCTTTAAAATTTAGCTCAAATGTTAAACTTTCTCCATGGAGCTTTTCCTATCCGCTCTTCCCCCTGACTCCGGAACTCATGATCTCTACTTTTCTGCTCTTCTTTCACAGTAGAATTTATCACCTTCTAATATCTTATATAATTAACTTATTTATTTCATAAAGCAGCCTTTCAAAAACATGTTGACATGTCAATTAAATAAGCTCCTGAAACTGATATTTAAAGCCATTAACTTATTTATTATATTATACCAGTGCCTGAGATATAATAGATGCTCAACAAATATTTATTAAATAAATGATTCAATAAAACGTGTCCACAAATATTTACCCACCTTGCGATGATCTTTCTCTAAAATGAATTGTAGGACTTCTCTATAAGAACAGAAAAATAAACATTTTGCAATATGAATGTCAAATACTGCTTTACAATTTGTCACTTGCCATTTATCTTTGCTTAAAAGTTTTTGCCATGTAGAAAATTTGAAATTTTTATGCAATTTAACTTATCTAGTTTAACTGACATGTTCTGGGTTTTGTATTAGAATGATGTTGCCCTGTTAATATAATACATATGTATGTATATATCATATATATTTATATATAACTAAATCTATCAGTACTCACATTTGTGTTTCCCATAGTTCAAAATGTGCTCCAGAGTTTAAAAGAAGAAAGAGAAAAAGAAAATGTATCGCATTACTCTTTGTAAGGCAGTTAAAGCTTTGAAACCATCTACCAAAAACATTAACTTTACAAGTAAAATAATCAACTTTAGCACTGATTTTTGGCCACAACTATGTACCAGAGCCAATTGAGTGAGCTAGCCTGAACTTTTCATGTGTAGTACAATTGTTAGACCTGAATTAAGGTCAATATTACCCACCCCCTCCCCTGCCAAACAAAACCAAAAACCATTACTGTCCAGTCGATTCCAACTTATGGCAACCCCACGTGTTTCAGAGTAGAACTTTGTTCCCTAGGGTTTTCAACAGCTGTAATCTTACAAAACAGATGGCCAGGGCTTTCTTCTGTGATGCTCCTAGATTCGAAGCACCAACCTTTTAGTTATTAGTTGAGCACAAACTGTTTGTGCAACTCAGGGACCTAAGGTCAATATTGACCTAATTTTAGCATTAACCAGGTGTTAAATGTTCCAAATATAAGATATTCTTGTCAATTGGTCAGAGAGAAATGTTAACAAATACTTGAACTTAGTAAGACAGATAATATGAAATTACATGATAGTATAGTACAGACATTTCAGACATATCAAAAATAGCCAGATAGCGAGAAAATTAATTAGAAATAGCACTGATGCCTATAATCAATGCATATTAAAACGACTTACCCATAATCCAGAACTAGTTAGTGACAAAGTTGGACAATTTATTAGTTATTTTAACTCCCAATTTAGCACGTATATTTTTCCAGAAAAAGAAAATGAAAAATGTAAAGGCAAATTATTTACTTGTGCATAAATGCACGTCTACTTATAGAGTTTTTTTTAATATACTGAGTCTCTAGAGGTGACCCTCTCAAATCATTAAATTCACATTTTATTTGTATATAGATAGGGAGAGATCTATTTCTTTGTAAATACAGAACACATTTTAATACTGTGGTTTCCAGAGAAGGCAATTACTTGAAAGAGTGATAGCAGCCTTGAGAAACATCAACATCTGTTCAGTAACTGTCTCTTTTTTAAAACTATTGTCTATGTACATTATGATTATTAAAATTAACTTGTTGTTAAACATTGACCTGAATTGTTGTTCCAATTTATATTATTTTTTCCCAGAGTCTCATATTAAAGTAAAATCATTGATTACCTTATCCATTCCTATACTTCCAGCTTAGTCTGATGTGTATGTTTAATATAAAGTGGCTTAAACAATTGCATTTCTGGATAGTGAATTATTATTGCCATTATCTGTCAGGTGATGGGGGTGTGTCTACACAACAAAGGAAGTTCTTAATTCAGGATGAGCATAAGTTTAAATCAACAAATCAATCATTTTGAGGAACATAAAATATTATTTAGCTATTATTTTCACTTTCAAAACTTATTTTTATAAATGGTAGGAAGCATATCTTGTTGACAGTTAAGTTATTAAAATTTATCTTTATATGAAAAAGTGAGTCATATAGGGAAAAAACGTATATAAAAGACAGCTATTCCTTGACGTTTCCACCAAAATTTTCAAATTATTGAATAGAATTTGTGTAAATATGATGGTAAATTTTATATCATCTCTCTGAAAAAGTATCTGCTAAATCATTTTTAACTAAAGGCCAAATATAATGTGTTAGTCCCCAAGATGCAAACTCTAAATTCTATGCACAGCAGTTGCTGGATCGTCTCCAACAATCTGAATTTATTTACTTAGCTGAAAAGACTGTTCCCTATATTCCTAACCATAGCTTTTCACAATCAAAACTGCCATATTCCTCACATAATTACATCTAAACACATCACTAACCCTCCAACAATTGTCTCCATGCTGTTTCTTTTTAAATTCTACAGTTGAAACTCCTAACTTAACTCTAAATTTCTCTTTGTGCTCTGACATTTAAAAAGCAACATGCAGTATTTACCACTCTCCATTAACGTTTTTGACTTTGCAAATTCCCCCATTCCTTTTTGTTCTCTACTTGTTCCAGAGTTACCTTCAGTCTGTTCTGCCAATTAGTCTACGCCTAGAACATCCCATTAATTTTCTTGTCTGTCCTCTAAATTTTTTCTACCTATAATAGTTTCTGTCTTGCTCCATTGATCAGTTTCTCTTGCTGTTTTAATCCTTGAAAACAACTCTTCCCCTTTATAGATCTTTTATTTATCTCTTATTATTTCCCTAGTGAGGTCATTGGTGGTTCAGTAGCAGGATTCTCACCGTCCATGCAGGAGACCCTGGTTTCTATGCACCTCATGAGCAGCCATCACCCATCTGTCAGTGGAGGCTTGCATGTTGCTGTGATGCTGAATAGATTTCAGCAAAACTTCCAGACTAAGACCGACTAGGAAGAAAGGCCTGGCCGTCTATTTCTGAAAAATCAGACAATGAAAACCCTGTAGATCACAATGGTCCAATCTGCAGCCAATTGTGGGGATGGCAAAGCATCAGGTAGCATTTTGTTCTGTTGTGCATGGGGTCGCCATGATTTGGGGGCCGAATTGATGGCGGTTAACAACAGCGCATATGCCTGAGACCTAGAGAAGAAAGGAGTACTCAGTAGTAACTCCCCCTTACATGGCATTCCTTCTTGTTTCTTCACTAAATAAGCACCTACCTATTTAGAGGGAAGGAGCCCTTATAGTACAGTGGTTAAGTGCTGTGCTGCTAACTCGAAAGGTCAGCAGTTTGAACCCACCAGCTGCTCTGTGGAATAAAGATATGGTAGCGTGCTCCTGTAGATTACAACCTTAGAACCTATGGGGTAGTTCTACTATGTCCTACAGGGTTGCTGTGAGTGGAGTCCTCTCAATGGCAATGGGCTGTTTGATAGTTAGAGGGTGAATAAAGATGAATACAATATAGTCCTTCCTCAACTGGGGAATTAGTTTAATGAGGAAAAATGGTTCAACAATATAGGTCTCAATCTATTAACTAATTAACCAAATTTTCTACATGCATCTGATTAAGGGCCTACTATGAGGCAAGCACTGTGGTAAGCACTGGGTAAAGGTGGAAAACAAAATAAATATGGTCCTTTTCCTTGTGAGATTTATATTACAATGAAGAGATAGAAATTGAATGTAGTCATTTAAATAGCACTTGGGAGACTATTCATTTATCACCTCTGGTCCTTTAGCGCTGGAATAACATTCTCATACCTCATGTTCTGAAGACAAATATGCCACTAAGCGGAATGCTTTGACCTACATTTTATGTATATCAGGCTGCTGGTAATAATGGACTCAAATCACAATGATCATCACTCCCCAGCTATTATTCCCCACAGCTGCATCTGTGAGCTGAGCTAGGTCATTGGGAGGCCTCCAACCATAAGGACATTTGAAACTGTGATTTGTCTTTATTTTGCATGGTAATATTTCATCTCACCAATATCCCTAGATTGACAAAGCTTACAAAGGCTTTTTATTTTCTTAGCTTAGAAATCTCTGAGTACTGGATATACTGGGGAAAAAGTTCTTTTAATCAGTAGGTATCATGATTTGTCAAAGAAAATCAAGGATAATGATGAAGTCTAATTCCCTAAAGGAAAGAAATCCCAATGGCTTCAAATAATGACCATTTTTGAAAATTGTATAGAACTTTGAAGTACAATAAGCAAACTGATCATAAACAAAACAATTTCCAATACATTGTTTCCTTTGAAAAGAGCCCTGGTGGTGCAATGGTTAAGTGCTGGGCTGCTAACTGAAAGGTTGGTGGTTCGAACCCACCCAGAGGCTCCATGGGAGAAAGATCTGGACAATCCGCTTCTGTAAACATTACAGCCAAGAAAACTCTATGGAGCAGTTCTACTCTGTCACATGGGTCACCATGAGTCAGAATTGACACAATAGCAGTGAAGTTTGTCTCCTGTGACTTATACATCAACCCCTTGAAAAAGATAAGGCAAGTGTCATGATCTTCACATTATAAGGATGACTCAAAATCATTGTCAGTAAGGCCCTTTGGATTCCAAGGGGGGGTCATTTCACTACATCAGGAAAGAGAAGTGGAAATGTAACTAGAGAAGGGAAAATGTCTACTTTGTGTCAGGAACTGTGCTAGTGAATTATGCATTATTTTATATGACTGTATAGGTGAAATAAGAAAGATACAAAGATGACTAAGAAGGTGATATCCAAAAAAGCCTTACAGAATAAGAATGTAAGCATTACCAAAGTAGGTCCAAGTAGTAGGTCCATTTATTCCTGTGTTCATATCTGATCATGGCTATTAGAGGCATGTTATCTGTGACAAATGAGTACCTGGGTGACAAACAATGAAGCACTCAACTACTAGCCAAACGGTTGGCCGTTCAAACCCACCCAGAGGTGCCTCAGAAGACAGGTCCAGAGGTCACAGCCTTGAAAACCTTATGGAGCAGTTCTGCTCTGCACACGTGGTGACTCCGCATGCCAGAATCAACTCAATGACCTCTAACAACAACGATCTGTGACTGAAACTCAAAATTTTGGTGTATCTACAATTGTAGTGATGGCAATACACAATAGATACATGTTAAAGTCACCATACAGGTTAGAAGACCTAGGTTCTTCTTCTAGCTCCCCTGTACACACACACACACACACACACACACACACACACACACACACACACGGCTAGCTCTGTAACTTTGAGTAACTCCAACTTCTCCAAACCTTACTTCTCATTATCTCATATCTCATTATTATTAATATCATTACTATTATTTTTGTTAATAATGTATTGACATTAGAGTAATCATGGTTCACTGACTTGTAAAAACTGTGTAGCTGGCAGGTGCTGGAGAGAGATTTGCTTAGTGGTGAAAAAATAACCTATAGCAAAAAGAGAAGAACACGTTCATTTTGTTCCTAATCCTGTGTTCCTTTGAAGGCATACAGGCAACTTCTGATCCTGATGAAGTAATGATGGCACAGAAATAATTCCCCAGTGCCAACTCTTGTTGCTGGCTCTGCAATCCGTGTAATTATATGCACGATTTTCCTCTTTGTTAGCAATAAAGCTAATGACTAGGCTGGCTTATCCATGGGCATTTCAGCAGTATTCTAGGATTGCTGCCCCACTTTACTCCAGCAGAATTCTGTTTAAACATCAGACCAGCTACATTAGCAGCATGCACCCAGCAAATGATTGATGGAGCTGATGAAAAGCCTTTCAAATAAATACCATATGAAAACAATTCTACCAATTCAGCATAAAACTATAAGATGTTTTGGCTTCATGTTAATTGCTGGTCAGAAGCTCACTATTGTTTTCCATGCAGGATTTTAGAATCGACATTGATTTTGTTGTCAGTGACAACCGGCAAAAATTCTTCCTTTGAGATGAAAGAGCACTTTGAGTGGGGAGCGGGCATAGCATTACAGAGCCTCTGTGTGGAGGAGCCCTACTGATATTTGAGCCTTAGTACATACACAACATCCTTCACTGTACTCTATCATTGTGCCTTTTGCTTTTCTTTCTCTGTACATTGCTTTCATGGGCATCCTTGATGGCAGAACAAGAGCATATTTTTTCAAAGGATGAAGTATACTGGAGCTGTAACATCCTTTACACAACAGAAAAACAAAATAAATAAAAGTTCTCTTTTTCAATATTGTGTCTAACTGTGCTCTCAGGAATGTTAATTAATTGAGAAATGCTGTCAGAAATAGAGGTGCAGGCATTAGACTTTGAAAATGAACCTAGAATCACATATGTTTGCGTTAATGGAAAAAAGAACAAAAATGCTTTCAGGAGGGATTGCTGAGTTTTTATAAGCTGTTTTTAAGACGATTGAGATGTAAAAGGTGGATATCTACCAGGTACATTTTTCTCAGTTCTCTTTCAAAACAGCAGTTTTGGGATTGAATGACACCAGCCTGAGATATTACATAATGTGATATCCTAAAAATAAAATGTCTGAACATTAAATTTCCTCAGTGTCCTGAGGTTCATAAGATGAGTGGAAAAGGCTCTGAAATAGGTCACAGAATTGAGAGCTTTGGAAAGAAAATTAAACCACACGAAACAAGGACAGGGAAGCATAGAAAGCACTTTTATCTGCATATTTCATCCTCTTTTCTGCTGGAAATAGAGTCTCAATTAACTAATCATCTTTTTTCTCTTTGATATGAGAACGCAGCTGTCTTCTTTCTTTAAAAAAGTATTTAAAATGTTGGTTTTCTATATTTTGTATTTTATCTCTGGATGTTGTTGCTGTTAACTGCCTTCTAGTCAGCCCTTGACTCATGGTCAACCCACATACAATGCGATCAGATCATTGTGATCCATAGGATTTCTGTTGGCTGATATTTCAGAAGCAGGCCTTTCTTCCTAGTCTTAGTCTAGAAGCTCCATTGAAACCTGTTAGATATCATAGCAACACTCAAGCCTCCACTGACACATGGGTGGTTGATGTGCTGGAGGTACATTGGCTGGGATTCAAACCTGGGTCTCCTGCATAGAAGACAAGAACTCTTCCCAAAGAATTTGTATTTTCAAACCCTATTGAAAGGAAGATTCTGATGTCAGACATATACATTGGCCAGATGAATGAGGTCACACAGATTTAAGCTAGGATATAAACAGCCCAGTCAACCCCTTTCTTTCCAGTTGGCTCTTCACGGCTGACTCCATCCTATCGCCCCCCTGTATCTTTGCCTCAATTAGTTTCCTCATTTATATGCTCCAAGTGTGTAAGTCTGAGATCATGTGATGCTGCGTGTTATAATTCTTGTTTTTTGAATACTAACTGGGTTTAAAAACTATGAAAAAAGAAAGTAAAATGATTTAATCTTTTTGGTAATAGCCCGGGTAGCAAAATCAATTTATGACCTTCTTCTTTTCTTTTGCTCAAGTTAGATATTTCTTCAAAAATTCCTTCAGGGTATTCAGTTGCAATAGTAGCCATTATTGCAATATTAGAATTTTGTTTTCTCCCAGATAGAATGTTGCAATTTTTTTGTCTTTTTTTTTTTTATTTTGCTTGACACCACCACCAATTCTGAAAGTATCTTGCCACCACTAAGTCTGTAAGTATCATATCCATACGCAAATAACGCATGCCATTTGTGTTTATTTGCCGGCTGCGCCTTCCCCTTCCCTGCGAGGTACCCTCACAAGCGCTGCCATGCCAATTCTCTTTCACGTGTTGCTGTAAAGAAAAAAAAAGAAAAGAAAAATTAGGGGAGGGCGCAGTCGGCACACAAACACAGAAGATGCCTGTTATTTGAATAAAAAAATACAGTAATCCCTGCTATGGGTGTGGGTGAGGGAAGGTAACAACTAAGGTTAACTTTTTCTCTTGTCAATATCTTTTTTGATTCTCCCTTGTAGTCTAGGAGTGCTGGTTGGTCTAGAATACCTGAGGGCTGACTTAACTGAGCTTTCTGAATAGAACTCTCCTGTTACTCCCTTCCACGTCTCTGTTTGGTTTTTCTATTTAAGACTTATCATAGTTTGTACGGCTGTTTGTTGGAAATGGGGGCAAAGAGACAAATTCTTCATAGAGAAGAATTCCAGATAATAAATGTGGATGCTCCTTCCTCTAGGAGGTGAAGCTCAACCCTCCTCCTGTTGAGTATGCCCTGGACTCACTGACTTTCTAATGAATAGAGTATGGGAAGGTAAAAATAGTAACTTTACAGTGGTGACACCTGGCTCCACTACCTTGGCCAGGCAATAAAGTTTAATATCATTAGTGATAAGTCATGTTTGATAACATGTATCCCCTAAAAAGGTGTGATCAAAGGACAGTTCACTTGTGTGGTCTTCTTCCCCAAAACCCATAACCCCAGTCTAATCATAAGAAAGACATCATATGAACCCAAATAAAAGGACATTCTGTAAAACACATTAATAGTATTTTTTTAAAGGTGTTAAGGTCACGAAAAGTAATAAAAAGCAAACTGTCACAGATTGAAGGAGACTAAGGAGACATGATGATATTTAATGATATGTGATGATATGTGGTATCATGGATTGAATTCTGGAACACAGAAAGGACTTGAGTGGACAAACTGGTAAAATCTGAATAAAATCTCTAATTTAGTTAGCAATATTGTACCAAGGTTAATTTCTTAGTTTTGACAAATGTACCATGGTTACATAAGATGTTAAAATTAGGGAAAGTTGGGTGAAAGGTATACAGAAATTCTCTGTACTATCTCTGCATCTTTTCTGTGAAGCTAAAATTATTTCAAAATAAAAAGTATAAAAAGAAAGAGAAAAATTTTATTGTGTGCAGATTTGTTTGTCTGCCTCATCCACGACACTGTCAGTCCCAAAAAGCCATTGAACATGACTGTTCTCCCCTATTCCTAGGGTCTAGAATTGTGAGAACTCCTGGAAAGAACTCAGGAAACAGTTATTGACTGAATAAATCTAGGAGCATGCTGAAGACTCATCCAATACCTGCTATCAGCTGACTCAACCAGATCTATAACCACACTGAGGTGAACCCAGGATACCCCGGACACAATGTAAGACCTAATTAAGAAGTTCTCTCGTAGGAAGAAAATGCTCATCCTCCCCTATAGCTTCTGTTGGTCATTTTCGTTTCTTCCATTTCTGAGGACAAATGTCTTCTAACATGTTGTCGGGGTCTACCTACTGAAAGGGAGACCTGGAAATTCAGTCAGCCATTTAGAATCTTAGAATTTTAGAGCTGGAAACATACTCAAATTATCAGGTAGTCTAGAGTTTACAGTATTTTTTTAGTAGTGAACCCCTATTTTTAAACAAAAACATCAATGAACTTCAAATACTATGTATCAGAGACAACAGCACAGATGCTCTACTTGTGTTGAAATGCTACTCACATGGCCTCCCCCTTGTTCTCTCAGACCTCCAAGAAGAATCCTGGGGCTCTCGGAACCCAGCTTGAAAACTACAGCCCAGTCCCTTCATTTACTGACAGGGAACACTAAAACTCTGATAAATAAAATGATTTGACTAAGTTCACTTACAGAATTTTTGACAAAATCAGGAAAAGAGCCAAAATGTCTTGAGGACCTATTCTAAGGAGTTTAATATGGTTTGTTTGGATGCAAATTTTTCATCATATTGAAATTCTAATTTATTCTCCCTAAAAACCAAGGCATTTTTTGACTAAGATAAAAATAATACTTTCCATCTTCCTCCTGGTTTTCTTCTTTGTTTGGTGATTTTTTTTTTCTTCTCATAGCACACCAACACATCCTATGAGCAGAGCAAATATGAAGCCTAATGGTTGAAACTTTGTAAATTATAATTGTCAAAACCTAGTTTCCATGATGACTGTCACATTCATATGAAGATAAAAGAACACTTCTAAACTAGATCTACCCCATGTACAGTTAAGTGAAATGTTGAGAATGGCATTCATATGAAGATTTGTTAATCTCTCTAAAACGCTAAGTGTATAATCAAGTGTAATGTTGGGAATGAAACAATTCATTTACAGTTTGCGTTCAGCCTAACCAGATAATTCAGGAAAAAATAAATAAATCACTTCAGAAAATAAGTTACAAGAATTGGAAGCAACAAAGCATGGAGGAAGAAGAATAACATGGTTAGAAAACACTTGAATGGTGCATCAGGCTACCTAGGCTCTACTTCTGATTGAGTCATAAATTCTGTATATTACCTTTGCAACTTCTAAGGATTAATAAAGAAGTTATAGGAACTTTGAAAAGTTGTGTGCTGGTTCTAAATTTATAATATCTTTGGTGGTGGAACCAGGACTGAAAGGAGAGCTGATTTTAGGGAGACATGAGTTGGAATCCACTCAACAGCAAAGGTTTTTTATTCTCTCTTTTTTTTTTTTTTTTCATATCCTTTGCTCTTTCAGGAGCACAGGGAATACTTCATACACGACTAAAGAGTGCTGATATCTGCTTTTCCCTTCAAACATTTCTCGTATCAGCACACCTTTACTATACCAATGAGACTTTTCAGTTAAATCCCTTTCTGCTAATGATGTCTAAAAACTGAAGGCCAAGTAATGAGTAGATCGATAACTTTCATTAAAATCTCTTTGTGAAGCCGCTTCTAATTTTATCTCCTATGATGTGACCTCCAATTTGCATAAAAGGGGTACTACTTAACTTACAGGCAGAATTGATTGACTGAACCTGATTAAGGTGGAGAGGCAATTGACCAATTTAAAGCACACCCAAAAGACGGTGAACGTGATTAAGAACTGTGCTATATACTCTCATAATCTGTATTTCAGTTGGCTCTTAAAATTAACCCTCTCATATACTTCCCTTAGGTTCAGGGATTTAATATCACTAAAATAACTCTAGGTCAAGGAGCAGTGAATGAGGCAGCAGGCATTTCGGGTATGGAGAGAGAAGATGAAATTCCTTATCTAAATCTTTGGTCATTTAGTGTCAAAAGTTTTACATTCTGGTTTGAAATGTCAGCACAAGGGCATTCTTACTAAATTTACACAGTTATTTATTTATTTTTTTAAATATGATAGTGCTGGACTGAAAAATCCCTCTAACCTATTCACTTTCAGTTGCTCCCTTATTTTTATATCAATCTTCTGAGGTTTTCTTTGTTGACCAGAGACATGTTTTCTCTTTTTTTCTTGGAGCCTCTCTTACCGGATACTTCTCTGACCCCAGTCTCTCTATATGGAACATGTCTGTTTTACAGCCTTGTTACTGATGAAGTTAGATCCTGGAAGTGTTTTATCTCTCACCTTTCTCAGCTCTTCCTATTACCATTATGTAATGAGTGTCCAAGGTTTAAAGAGAGTACATCAGTGGATAGAACAGCAATAATCAATATTAAAAATCAGCTAATATTTGCTGGGCACTTACAGTGTGCTTAGCATTGGGTCATGTGTTTTATATAACTTATCTTACTTAATTCTCACAACAACATTATGAAGTAAACACTACATTTGCCCCAATTTACAGTTGGGGAAACTAAGGTTTGAGAGGGTTTTATCAGTCAGGTTTAAGTCCAGGAAACAGAAACCACGTCTGCAGTTCAAGCAGGTATGGATTTAATACATGGACTTAGGTGCTTACAAAAATCACTGAAGAGTGGGAGGAGTGGGCACTAGTCTGGGCTCTTGGCCTCATGGAAGGACACCTAGCATAACATGGGAGGACTGACCTGCCAGGGGGAAGGTAGGGAACCAGGAGCTATTAAATGTAAGATCACGCAGCTAAAGCTGCAAGCTAGGGACTGAAAGACAGGAATCAGGACGCTCTCACAGTCTTCACAACTTCCCCTTGATACTGACAAGCTGGATAATAACTCTCTGCTATATAAAAGCACTCATTTCCATAATATTATTTTTTGGCAGTAATCTACATAATCTCTCCTCTACCTTTCGAAACTTGGGTGATCGCATCTAATTGAACCTAATTTGCCTCCAGAATGCTGGCTGCGAAGACATTTGGGAATGTTGTTTTCAGCTTTCCAGCTTCTAGAGTAGAGGAAGGCATCCTAGAAGAAGGTAGGAATAGATGTTGAATGCCAACCAAATGAGCTGTATCCAACCAGAGAATAAGACACTTGTGACATTACGTGGAGCTAGTAATCGGTGGAGTTGAGAGTACAACTCAGGTTGACTTGTCTCCAAAGCCTGGCACTTAACCACTGTACTATATTGCCTCCATACCAATGATGTTCCACATTTTCAAATGCAGCTTTTTGGAGGAATATTCATTCACATGTTTTAACAGGAGAAATCTTCCTAACAAGAAAAGACTAGAACATAGAAGGTCCGATCGACATTATCTTTCCTCTCTTTCAAGTGATTAGTTTTAGTAATTAATAAGCTATGTCCATTTTTGATGTGGATAAATTATGGGTTGCTGATACTTATTTCATGTAAATCATGCCAAACCAGAGAACACAGCTCCTTTGAAATGTTCTGTGTTCAAATCCCATCATGCTGTGATCTGGAGGGGGGATGATTCTTTTGATGTTATTGTTATGATTTTATAGGCTTTGTAATCTATATTTTAAAAGCCTAAACATTTATTTTAATGTTAGGAACTTCTGCAAGCTTCTCTAGATATCTTTAAGGCCCTGCAAAACCCATCCACAGCTCTCCAAATGTATCTGACTTCAGAACTGTTGATATCCAGAGATGTGCTGAGCTGGCAGCATTTCTCTGCCTCTAGGATTCTAGAGAACACAAAGATGACAACAGGAGGCCCCTCTCCCCTGCCCTGCAATTTGGATGTGGGTTGGCCTGTACTGCTAATGCTATCCTGCTTCACTTATGTTCTTCAAGATTTTCATGTGTCTTTTGTTCTTATGTTCTATAGGGGAGCTATGAGTCGGAATCGACTTGACACCAACAAGTTTAGTTTTTGGTTTTTATTCCTGTGTATCTTTAAGATGCGCAAAATAGTTTCCTGAGACTGAGAACTTTTCCGTAGCCTCTAAAAATATATTATTATTAGTGTTGCTGTTATTGTTATTACTGTTGTTATTATTACCAGCTTACTGACTTTTCCTTTACATTTGGTGTGTCTGGAAGAGATTTGCTAACTGCATTCAGCATGTTCAGGAGAACAGGACAGATCCCTGGTAGTCAGCATATCTGACTTCTCTACCCTTGACTTAATGTGTGAACTTGAGTAAGTCACTTGTGTTCTTTCAAACCCATTCATCCATCAAAAAACATAAGATAGACCACTGGATAATATTATTGAAAACAGTATCTGGACTACTGTTTCACATGTCTGCCTGACAGCTTATTTTATTAAAATAATAGAGGATAGAAAGGTCTTCTCATATAACTTCCTTATCCTATGGATAAAAATAGAATGTTGATGAAGCATTTGCCATGTTCATTAATTGTTTATCTCTCTGTGTTTTATATTATTTGTCACAAGAGCCTACTGCTCCCAGTGAGACATACACCTAATGTTCTTTGAGAAAACAAGGGCAGTTGTGTGAGTGACATCAACTAGCAAACTTGCTAGAAGGAATGCAATTTACATGTCTGTGTGTAAACTGTCATGTTTAAAAAAAAAAATCTGAACAAATTCTCATGGCTAGCTGACACTTCTCTGTTTCTCACAATTGCAGAAGCAGGGTAATAGATGGGCTACTGGAGAGTGGGTAAACATACCTTCTTGACAAATAAACCAAAAAAACCCAAAACAAAACATGTTGTTGTTCCACATGAAATGAGGGAAATGATTCAGTAATGATCTCTAAGCTTCTACTATGTGTAAGAAGATGTACAATATACTGGAGCCCTGTGTTTTCTTTTTCTCTTTGCCATACATTTATTGTAGCACTGTGAGCAAAACCTTTGCATCTATTTTATATGAAAGGGACCAATTGCCCTGTTTGAGTTTGAGTGGTTCAAGGCCTTTATTCTTTAAGTAGGTGGATTTTCAAGTGCAAAATGACAAAGAGAGACAATTGACAATAGAAAACCTATCTCCTAAGACTAAGGGCATTGTTGGTTCAGTGATAGAATTCTTGCTTTCCATGTTGGAGACCTGGGTTTGATTCCTTGCCAGTGCATGTCATTCACAGCCACCGTCCCTCTGTCAGTGAAGGCTTGCTTTGTTGCTATGATGCTGATCAGGTGTCAGTGGAGTATCCAGACTAAGATGGACTAGGAATAAAGGCCTGGTGATTTACTTCCAAAAATCAGCTAATAAAAACCCTATGGATCACAACTGTCCCATCCCCAATGATCAAGAGGATGGCACAGGACCAGGCAGCATGTCCATTCACTCCTACATGGGGTTGCCGAGGCAGTGACTGACTCCATGGCAGCTAACAACAGCAAAACTTGGATGGCAAATACATAAATTAATTTAATCCTGAGCAAATTTGTCAAGTAAATTAAAGTACTTCCCAAATTTTTTTTAATAAATGTGAACTTGGATTCCCCTGGAATCCCCAGATTTGGAGGATCTGTAGGGATATACATATATTTTTTTCCTTTTCATCTACTTTCGGTATAAAGCCAACTTATTTGTACTTCCTTCATGTTTCATGTCAGTTGCAACATTCTGTCTTACTCTTGTGGTCACTGGATAGTTTGCGGTTCTGACGAAAAATTAAAATAGCTTCTTTGCTTGGTAGAGTTCATTGGGCTATACTGGCTGGCAAGGCAAATGTTCTCTTTCTCGCTTGCATCTCTTTGTTCTTTTCTCTATAAGCTGTTCCAGATAGAGGCATACTATTCTTTAGTCAAGGTTTTTCCTGCCTTTTTTTTCTTCCATTAGATTTTAGACTTACTGAAGTAGGGCACAGAAACTGTATCTTAGTTATCTTTTTATTTTCCTGTGGCATCAACCAGAGAGTGCCTCATCCTATTATTCAAAGAAACTGCAATAATCAACCACTTTTACCAAATCAATGTTTTTGTTTGACATTTTTGTGGTGTTAAGCCCTCTGCTAAGCAACTTGAAGAGGTATGACTTCTGCCCTCTTCAATTTTATTTTGCAAAACAGACACTTCTACAAGTAATAATAATCCTTGACATTCTTCATATTTTCATTATTACATCATCATTTTAATATTATTTTATTATTTATGGTATTTTGCCCAATAGTAGTCATTTTTTTGTATGTGTCTGTTTTCCCCACTAGATAAAATTCCATGAGAGAAGGCCCATGTTTGTTCTGTTCACCATTCTATCACCAACATTGTGCTACTTGATTTTGTATATACTGTAACATTTAAACATCAAAAACAGCTGAAACATTAGCTTCTTTCTACAGATAGGAAAACTAAGGCTTCAAGGTGTTCAGTATCCTCTTGAAAGTCACAAAGCTAGTAAGTGGAAGACTAAAGACTGCTACTTAGACATCTGTGACTCTCCAGCAAATGCACATTCTATAACATCTTGCTGTTGCTGGAGGTCTACAGGGGTAGAAAAACATGTTCTGTACGAGATACATGTTGCTAGTTCACCCGCAATTCTGATTCAACCTTGTAGCGTTGTAACTGACGAAACTCATTTTTATCAAACAGCAACTGAGGTTAATAGTTTTATTTTTTCCTCTCCCAGACATAATTGAAGCCTGCTAAGGTGCTCAGATGAAATGCATTCCATAAATAAGCAGCACTATTTTCAATCCCAAATGGTAATAAGTGGTAATAGAACTGTGATGGTCATGACATAGCTTTTGATATTGTATTGTTTTTTCTTAGGTTGTAATCTATCTAATTAGTTTCTTAATTAAGTATACGTTTTCAACAGTCATGCCACCTGACTTCATTCTCTCTAGAGAACATTTGCTATTTGTATTGTCATTTAAATATATCCAATCCAAACTTGTTATCATTGTAATATCCACTTGGACACAGGCTAGACAGAACAAAAGGAACCACAGCAAAGCTATAGACAGATATTCACTGAGTATTTACAATGTGCCATCATTCAGTTGGTAGTTATCTTCAATGAAAAACTTTAACACTTTAAACAACTTTATGTCGTGAACTATCATTATCCTCATTTGTCCAGATAAGAAGGCTGACATAGAATAAGAAAGTTCTCTTCAAGACTCAGCTCAAATGTCACCTACTTAGAGGTGGAGTCCTCTTTACCTATATTCAAGTAGAATCCCAGTTTCCCATACCCTCACCTTTTCAAATTCTATTCCTTTACATCCCCATTGTTTTCATATAACATTTAAACAGCTATGTGAAATTATATGTATTTATGTTTACTTTTTTACTGTTCTGTCTCTTCCAACTACAAATTATGATCCATAATACTGTGTGCCTTTTTTCTTTACCACTGTTTCCCCAATGTCTGAAACCGTGCATGGAGCAGACACTAGGTAAATACTCATTGAATGAATAAATTAGTAAAATAATTGACTTGGAAACAATGTTTGGAGTTGAAAGTAAAACCCAGATCATTTTACTTTTAGTCCAATTCTCTTAGTATTATACTATGTAAGATAATACAAGAAAACCAGATTTGTGCATTTTTAGAGTCTGGGATTGGAAATACTGACATCTTTTGTTATATTTATGAATAAAATTGTTTCTCTTAAACTGTATTGACTTAATGCTCTTTAAAGGCGAGGATAGCAAGAATTTGGCTTGCTTACATTGTATGTGTCATCAGAAAAGACTAATCCCTAGAGATGAACATCTCGGTTGATAAAGTAAAGGGTCAGTGAAAATAAGGGAAACACTCAATGAGCTGGATTGACTTAATAGCCAAAACAATGGACTCAAATATACCAACAATCATGAAGATGGCACAGGATTAGGCAACATTTTGTGCTGTTACACATAAGGTTGAAATGAACTACAGTCAACTCAATGGAGTAACTAACAACAAGATTAAAGAAGAAGTTTCTTGTTTGTTTAAATATTTATGATATTATTTAGTGAGGGGAAACTGATCATAAGTGAAATATACAGAATAATTCAACATTTTAAAATGGATATGTTGTCATTGTGTGCTATTGAGTCAATTCTGACTCATGTTTATATGATCATAATATCAGAAGGGAAATAGTGTTTGTGATTATTTAAGTAGGATTTAGGATGATTTTTTTTTTCCTTAACTTTTCTGCAGTCCCAAACTTTTTTTTTCTTGGTGAAAGGATACACAACAAAACATATACCAGCTCAACAATTTTTACATGTACAGTTCATTGACAATGGTTACATTTTTCACATTGTGTCACCATTCTCGCTGTCTTTGCTTCTGTTATCTCACCACCGTTAACTTATACTCTCTGCCCCTTAAAGTTCTTATCTATGCTTTACAGTTACTGTTACCATTTCAATCTTATAGTTCTTCATTAGGGCACAATGGTCAAGACGGACATTATTTGTTGAGCTAAATTGTTGTTTAGTTTAATGATGACTTCATGGCGTAGTTTCAGCTCAAGGTTCAAAAGTTGTTTCCAGGCAATAGATTCAGGGGTCCCTCCAGTCTCAATGTGTCCAGTAAATTTGGTTTCCAATAAGAATTTGAAGTTCCATTCCTCAATTTTCCTCCTTTTGATCAAGATCCACCTATTGGGTCTCTGATCAAAATGTTCAGTAGTGGTAGCCGGGCACCATCCATTTCTTCTGGCTTCATGGCAAGGGATGTAGTACTGCATGGAGGAATTAGACATGCAAACCCTTTCAAAGAAGGAGTTTTAAATTTGCTGAAAATAATTTGTAAGGACTATATGCAGATTAATGTTTACAAATGAATTTCATTTGCTTGTGAGAACAGGAATCTTTATTGGACAATAACCTATCATCACAAATTTCAAATTACTGTACTCTCCATAATATATATATTTTAATTCCTTTTAAAATTGCTAAAATTTACACTTTTACTCTCCTTTTTCTGATTAACATGGGTTAGAAAACCTTACTCTGTGCATGCACAGACCTCTTTGATATAGCTCACCCTCTTAGAGTCTGAAAATGGACCTTTGATGAAACCTCTCTTGCCTCTTCTTGATGCAAATCAGAAGAATTTAAGGAATGAGAGCTCAGGAATTAAATTTGAATTAGGATGACTTTTAAAAGTACAAGTCAATTAGCCCAAGAAGGCAGCAGAGGTGAAATCATTTCATTTGTGATCAAGCCCTGCAGGGGTTCTAATGGCTCCATCTGATTAGCTTTGCTGCTTTACTTCTCCAGAAACCTATACCCAGACAGCTGAGAGAGGGAGCTGAACTGCATTTAGAATTTGTGCACCTTCTCTGCAGATATTATTAGTGAAGTGTATTAGCAATGGATGCCAGAGGAGGACAATGGGCTTTGAAAACTTCAGTTCAAAAACTTTATTTGCAAATCATTTGCCACATGCTGTGACTTTAATTCATCCTTATTTTATTTTAAAAACAGTGTTGGATAGAAACCAGGGTTGTGGTAGAATTTTTCACTAAATGATTTTATCGTATGATCGAAGATCCTCGCATGAGTAAATGACTTTGGCTCCTCCTAAATTCATAGAGAATACCACATGAATCACCAAGTTTGGCATTTATGTTTCACTCACCAGCAAAAATGAAGGACATGTACTTATCACAACTTTAGGAAGAGTACAGTGTGTTTGGTGCCCAATGTTGGGACTGGCATAATCTCAGAGTTTAGTTGAAACTATGTTATGTTTTGTATTACGTTGTGTTGTGTTATGTTATGGTATGGTATGTTACATTGCATGGTGTTGCGTTGCATTGTGTTATGTTGTGTTAGCTATCATTGAGTTGGCCACAATTCATGGTGACTCCATGTACAAAGGAATGAGATGCTGCCAGGTCTTGTGTCATCTCCATGATCAATTATGAATCAGACCTTAGTGATCCATAGGGTTCTCATTGGCTGATTTTCAGGCATAGAGATCATCAGTCTCTTCTTCCTAGTCTGTCTTAGTCTGGAAGCTCCATTGAAACCTGTTCAGCATCATAGCAATATGCAAGCTTCCACTCACTGAGGGATTGCGGTTGTACATACGGTGCTTTGGGCTGGAATCTAACCTAGGTCTCCAGCATGAAAGGTGAGAATTCTACCACTGAACCACCACCTAAATAAAAAATCCCTTGCCATCGGGTTGATTCCAACTCATAGTGACCCTAAAGGACAGAATAGAACTGCCCCATAGGGTTTCCAAGAAGCAGCCGGTGGATTCAAACTGCCGACGTTTTTGGTTAGCAGCCGTATCACTTAACCACTTCGCCACCACCACCTAGAGGGGGTTACTTCCCCAAAAGTGGCATGTGGTAGCATAACCATGACTATGAACAAGAATTACTGTTACAAAGAGCCAATCAGGCAATCAAACTCAAAGGGCAAGGCTATAAGTATGCAAAGACAAGAAAATTTTTAAAAAAAACATTAGTCTGAATCCAGAAGCAGCATAGAATAAGAAGGGAAGAATGGCTGATGAAAAAACCCTAAATGGGAATATTTGATGGAACTTCCTTTATATGTGATGCTCATGTCACCTGTAATGAGGGTGGGGGTGAGAGCAACTTAGAGGATGAGGATAGGATTGAGCATATTGGTGAGTCACCTATACCCAAGATGAGTACTCCATAAAGCTAAACATCTTGAGAAGGATAAAAGCACTTAGTGAAAGTATGCTTGTTCTAAAATGAGACTTTTGACATCCTATCAGCAGCCCAATAAAATTTTTCAGACAATTCTTTAAAGTTATTACAGATATGTTTGGTAGTAAGACTCTAAAATCATTCTTTTAACCTAGTCCCTTTCTGAGGACTGCAAGGGGGTTCTGACTTCCCTAGTAATAACTAATGCATTTGGATGTTTATAAAACTTTTCTAGATAATTTCATATACTTTGTCTTATTTGATCTTTACAATAGTCATGAATGGTATGTATGTATGTGTATGTGGTATGTGTGCATGTGTGTCCATGAGTGTATTGATGTTCTTTCTTTCAAGTTGAAAAAGGGAAACACAGAGAGGTTAACTGCAATGGTCAAGTTCACACAGTTTGCAAATAGCAGAGCTGAAACTTCAATCTAAGGCTTCTGAATCCAAATTCTGGGCCTTGAAAACAACACTTACACTGGATTATTATAAATATAATAAGGATATTAATTTTTTTTGTTTTCATATATTAGGATAGGTCACTTAAAAAATAAACAAGAAGGCTTCGATAATTTTCCTATCTACTTACTTAAAAGTTAGTATACTTGCTTGTTTGTTTGGTGTTTCTTCAGAACCAAATTATGTTCATGTTTATTGCCCATCTAGTTGCTGATGATGAAAACACTATTTTCCTCAAGTCACAAAGAGCCCCTTTGGAGGTCAGTGCCACTGAAATCACTCAGGGTCAGTGTTGGTTAGTTTAGGTGTTGGAGCCCAGGCTAAAGAAGCCATGGTGAAAGGCTAAGGTGCTGGGAGGACTTAGTTCTGCTCTAGGGTCTAGGACTCTACCCTGACTCTGTACTAGTAACTGGAAGGAAAACTGCACCTGAGAACTCTGGCTGATAGATTGATAGACTGGATAATTTACCATCTACTTTGTGCTAGGCACTGTGCTAGTTTCAGGGGATTCTAAGAGAAATAACAAGTTCCAGTCTTTAAAAAGCTTATCATTCCTGAGGGGCGGGGCCAAGATGGTGGAGTAGTCAGATGCTTTCTGTGTTCCCTCTTACAACAAAGACCTGAAAAAACAAGTGAATTGATTGTATATGACAATCTAGGAGCCCCGAACATCAAAAGCAAAGTTGAGGAATCAGACTTAGTGGCAGGGAGAGGGAGAGACAGTTCAGAAGCAACGATGAGTTGCCAGACATGACCTGGCAAGAGACTGAGCCCTGCAGGCTAGATCCGCTCAGGGGTGAGCAGTGAGGCAGGAAAGCAGCGACACTCAGGAGGCATTCTCCACATCGAGAGAGACCCAGTGGCAAAGAGTATACTCGGCCATCCAGAACCAGCGAGAAGCAGCCCTTGATTGACTAAAGACGAGTACTTGCATCTGGCTACTGCATGGATCAAAAACATCCCCTTTAGGGAAAAACCTCTTTCCCATTTACCTTCCCGCTCCCTGCTCTGCACCGGGTCCTTGACCAGCTGTAGCAATTGCCAAGTCCCCTGGGCCAGAAATAAGACCTTCATGCACCCTAAGCCATTCTCCCAGCCTTAGAGAGTGAACAAATTAACAAATAGGGGAAAAAATAATCTGCCAGCTCCCCTAAGCCAGCAATTCAGGGTAGGCACAGCTCCTTTGGCTAGATACAGGTATAAGGGATCCACAAACTATGAGTGCCCTTCCCCCTGTATAGACTTGTGTGGGCCCATTTCAACAGTGGAGGCCCTCATTACCACAGTACAACCGGGTATATACCCGAAGTCTAATGTCAAAGTTTCAGCTGTGAAGTGGCAGGTTTGTGACATTTGACACTGTTCTGCCCATTAAGCAAGGTCTTCACCTATGCACATCAGGGGACTGAGGACTGGTGGCTCCACCCACGCCACCTAGCCACCTGAGACAGGAGCTCAAGAATAAGAGGTGACCCCTAGTCCTTAAGGCAACAGCATTGGGTGCTCATAGTCTGGCTGCAAAACCCACCTACCTACTCACTCTAGGGAACAGGGTTGTGCTTTCCTCTCAGACACTCAGGGGAAGCCATCAGCCCCCTGCATTGCTCAGTACACGACCCCCTGCTGCAGCCATATACCTGTGCCTACACCAATCACCCATGCCTGTCTAGGACTGTAGATGAGAGCCTGCACCACACACTTGGTGATCGACTACGTGGACACCAGAGCTAAATCCATACGAGAAAGGTAACGGAATCCTGGGCTCACGTACTTAGTAACAGATTTAACTAGCTGGTGACAGGAAATTAGAGTTTCAAAGGCAGCAATAATCAAAGAGCTCACACAAGCAGCAAATCTGAGCATATCAAAACAAAACAATACAAGAAGCTAGGACACAGTAAGCAAACATAAAATAAATAAATATAATAACTTATTGATGGCTCATAGACAACAATCAACATCAAATCGCATAAAGAGGCAGACGATGGCTTCAGCAAGCTCCCAAAATAAAGACTCTAGAAATCCCAGACAAAGAAATTTTCTTGAAATTACTGGAGGCAAAATACAAAAGATTAATATACAGAACACTTCAAGATATTAGGAAGGAAATTAAGCAAAATGCAGACCACACAATAGAGGAAATTAAGAATATTAAAGAGCATAATGACAAATTTAACAGGCTGAAAGAATCCATAGAGAGACAGCAATCAGAAATCCAACAGATTAACAGTAAAATGTCAGAATTAGAAACTCGATAGAAAGTCATAAGAGCAGAATTGAGGCAAAGGAAGTCAGAATAAGTGAGACTGAAGATAAAGCACTTGACACCAACTTATTTGAGGAAAAATCAGATAAAAAGATTAAAAAAATTGAAGAAACCATAAGAATTATGTGGGACTCTATCAAGAGGAATAACCTATGAGTGACTGGAGTACCAGAACAGAGGGGGGGATAACAGAAGGTACAGAGAGAATTCTTGAAGATTTGTTGGCAGAAAACTTCCTTGATATCGTGAACGATGGGAAGATATCTGTCCAAGATGCTCATTGAACCCCACATAAGGTAGTCCCAAAAGAAAGTCACCAAGTCGTATTATAATCAAACCTTCCAAAACCAAAGATAGAGAATTTTAAGAGCTGCTAGGGATAAATGAAAAGTCGTCTACAAAGGAGAGTCAATAAGAATAAGCTTGGACTACTCAGCAGAAACCATGCAGGCAAGAAGGCAATAGGATGACATATATAAAGCCTTGAAGGAAAACAACTGACAGCCAAGAATTATATATCCAGAAAAACTGTCTCTCAAATGTGATGGGAAAATTAGGGCATTTCCAGATAAACAGAAGGTTAGTGAATTTGCAAAAATCAAACCAAAATTACAAGAAATACTAAAGGGAGTCCTCCTGTTAGAAAAATCAGTAACATCAGATAGCAACCCAAGACTAGAACACAGGACAGAGCAACCAGATATCAACCCAGATAGAGAAGTCACAAAAATAAATCAAAGCTAAAACGCTGAAAATAGGGAAACAGATGTCAATATGTAAAAGAGGACGGCATTAAAATAAAACAGAGGGACTTAAAAAATGTAGACATAGATTTTCCATGTGGAGAGGAAGTCAAGGCGATATAAAGAAATGAAAGAGTGGTATAAACTTAGAAAAATAGGGGTAAATATTAAGGTAACCACAAAGGAAACTAACAATCCTACAAGTCAAAATAAAAAAAACAACAAATATATAAAGATTCAGCAAATACAAAATCAACAACAATGAAAAAGATGAAAAGAAAACACATAAAGAAAAATGACTCAGCACAGAAAATTAAGTGGAACAAAGAAACTGTGAACAACACATGAAAAAAGACATCAAAATGACAGCACTAAACTCATACCTATCAATAATTACGCTGAATGTAAATGGACTAAATGTACCAATAAAGAGACAGACAGTGGCAGATTGGATAAAAAAACACATTCCGTCTATATGCTGCCTACAAGAGACATGCCTTAGATTAAAGACACAAACAAACTAAAACTCAAATGCTGGAAAAAAATATATAAAGCAAACAACACTCAAAAAAGAGCAGGAGTGGCAATATTAATCTCTGACAAAATACACTTTAAAGTGCAATCCACCACAAAAGATAAGGAAGGACACTATATAATGATTAAAGGATCAAACACCAGGAGGACATAACTACAATGAATATTTACCCACCCAATGACACAGCTCCAAAATACATAAAACAACCTCTAACAGCATTGAAAAGAGAGATAGACAGCTCTGCAATAGTAGTGGGAGACTGAACATCCAGAAACAAGGTTAATAAAGACACAGAAGATCTAAATACGACAATCGACCAACTTGATCTCACAGACATATACGGAACATTCCACCCAACAGCAGCCAAGTATACTTTCTTTTCCAATGCACATGTAACATTCTCCTGAATAGACCACATATTAGGCCATAAAGCAAGCCTTAACAAATTCCAAACCAACAAAATATTACAAACCATAAAGCCATAAAAGTAGAAATCATTAACAGAAAAAGCAAGGAAAAAAAATCAAACACATGGAAACTGAACAACACCTTGTTCAAAAATTAGTGAGTTACAGAAGAAATTAAGGCTGGAATAAAGAATTCATAGAATCAAATGAGAATGAAAACACATCCTACCAGAACCTTTGGGACACAGCAAAAGCAGTGCTCAGAAGTCAGATTATAGCAATAAATTCACACATCCAAAAAGAAGAAAGGGCCAAAATCAAAACATTAACCCTAAAACTGGAACAAGTAGAAAGAGAGCAGCAAAAGAAGCCCGCAGGGCTGTGGGGACCATGGTCTCAGGGAACATTTAGCTCAATTGGCATAACACAGTTTATAAAGACAATGTTCTACATTCTACCTTGGTAAGTAGCGTCTGGGGTCTTAAAAGCCTGTGAACAGCCATCTAAGATACTCCACTGGTCTCATCCCTTCGGGAGCAAGGGAGAATGAAGAGAACAGGATACAAGGAAA
>NW_004443939.1:16375649-16378061 GCF_000243295.1 Trichechus manatus latirostris | reverse complement strand
GATATAAGAATTAGAGCAGAATTAAATGAAATAGAGACTAGAAAAACAATTGAAAGAGTTAACAAGACCAAAAGCTGGTTCTTTGAAAAGATCAACGAAATGGATAAACCACTGACTAAACCGACAAAAGAAAAACAGGAGAAGAAGCAAATTACCTGTATAAGAAATGAGATGGATGATATCACAACAGACCCAACTGAAAGTAAAATAATCATAACAGAATACTTTGAAAAATTGTGCTCTAACAAATTTGAAAACCTAGAGGAAATGGACAAATTTGTAGGAACTCACTATCTACCTAAACTAACACAAACAGAGGTAGAACTAAATAAACCCACAACAAAAGATGATATTGAAAAGGTAATTAAAAAACTCCCCACCCTCCCCCCCACCAAAAAAAGGCCCTGGCCTGGATGGCTTCACTGGAGATTTCTGCCAAACTTTCAGAGAAGAATTAACACTACTACTGAATGAATTTCAGAGCATAGAAAAGGATGGAATACTCACAAACTCATTCTATGAAGCCAGCATCACCCTGATACCAAAACCAGGTTAAGACATCACAAAAAACGAAAATTACAGAGCAATATCCCTCATGAACACTGACACAAAATTCCTTAACAAAATTCTAGCCAATAGAATTCAGCAACGTATCAAAAAAATAATTCACCACGATCAAGTGGGATTTATACCAGGTATGCAGGGATGGTTCAACATTAGAAAAACAATCAATATAATCCATCACATAAATAAAACAAAAGACAAGAACCACATGATCTTATCAATTGACGCAGAGAAAGCATTTGACAAAGTCCAATACCAATTCATGACAAGAACTCTCAACAAAATAGGAATAGAATGGAAATTCCTCAACATAATTAAGGGCATTTTTACAAAGCCAACAGCCAATATCATCCTAAATGGAGAGAGTTTGAAAACATTCCCCTTGAGAACGGGAACCAGACAAGAATGCCCTTCATTACCACTCTTATTCAGCATTGTGCTGGAGGTCCTAGCCAGAGCAATTAGGCTAGAAAAAGAAATAAAGGGCATCCAAATTGGGAGAGAAGAAGTCAAAGTATCTCTGTTTGCAGATGGTATGATCTTATACACAGAAAACCCCAAGAATCCACAACAAAACTACTGGAACTAATAGAAGATTTCAGCAAAGTATCAGGATACAAGATAAACATACAAAAATCAGTTGGATTCCTTTACACCAACAAAGAGAATTTCAAAGAGGAAACCACCAAATCAATACCATTTACAATAACCCCCAAGAAGATAAAATAGTTATGAATAAATCTAACCAGAATAGTAAAGGACCTATACAAAGAAAACTACAAGCCACTACTTCCAGAAACCAAAAGAGACCTGCATAACTGGAAAAACATACCTTGCTCATGGATAGGAAGACTCAACACTGTGAAAATGTCAATTTGACCCAAAGCAATCTACAGACACAATGCAATCCCTATCCAAATTCTGCCCACATTTTTTAATGAGATAGAGCAAAAAGTCACCAACTTTATATGGTAAGGGAAGAGGTCCCGGATAAGTAGAGCATTACTCAAGAAGAAGAACAAAGTGGGAAGCCTCACACTACCCGATTTTAGAACCTGTCATACTTCTATGGTAGTCAAAGCAGCCTGGTACTGGTACAACGACAGATACATAGACCAGTGTAACAGAATTGAGAACCCAGATGTAAATCCATCCACCTATGGTCACCTGATCTTCGACAAAGGCCCAAAGTCCATTAATTTGGGAAAAGACAGTCTCTTTAACAAATGGTGATGGCATAACTGGATATCCATCTGCAAAAAACTGAAACAAGACCCATACCTCACACCATGCACAAAAACTAACTTAAAATGAGAATAAGAAATGAGATGGGTGATATCACAACAGACGCAACTGAAATTAAAAGAATCATAACAGAATACTACGAAAAATTGTACTCTAACAAATTTGAAAACCTAAATATAAAATCAAAAACAGTAAAGATCATGGAAGAAAAAATAGGGACAATGGTAGGAGCCATAATACACAGCATAAATAGAATACCAGCCATAAGTAACAATGCATAAGCTCCAGAAGAGAGAGTAGAAAACTGGGAGCTCCTAGAAATCTAACACTTATGCTCATTAAAAGACTTCACCAAAAGAGTCAAAAGACAACCTACAGACTGGGAAAAAAATTTTGGCTATGACAAATCTGATCAGTGTCTAATCTCTAAAATCTACAAGATACTGCAAAACCTCAACAACAAAAAGACAAATAACCCAATTAAAAAATGGGCAAAGGATATGAATGGGCACTTCCCCAAGGAAGACATTCAGGTGCCTAACAGACAAGTGAAGAAATGCTCAGGATCATTAGCCATTAGAGAAATGCAGATCAAAACTACCA
>NW_004443939.1:16347131-16375116 GCF_000243295.1 Trichechus manatus latirostris | reverse complement strand
AATTATCTTAGGTGAAGGGAAGGACAGCACACACTACAGGGGAAGTCAGCACAACTGGACTAAACCAAAGCTAAGAAGTTTCCTGAATACAATCAAACACATGGAGGGACAGAGTATCAGGGGCGGGGTATGGGGACCATGCTTTCAGGGGACATCTAGGTCAATTGGCATAAGAAAATTTATTAAGAAATTGTTCTGCATCCTACTTTGGTGAGTGGCCCCTAGGGTCTTAAAAACTTGCAAGCCGCCATCTAAGATGCATCAATTGTTCCCAACTCCCTGGAGTAAAGGAGCATGAAGAACACCAAAGACACAAGGAAAATATTAGCCCACGAGTCAAAAAGGGCCACATAAACCAGAGACTTCATCAGCCTGAGACCAGAAGAACTAGATGGTGCCTGACTACCACCAATGACCGCCCTGACAGGGAACACAACAGAGAGTCCCTGATGGAGCAGGAGAAACGTGGGATGCAGAACTCAAATTCTAGTAAAAAGACCAGACTTAATGGTCTGACTGAGACAGGAGAACCCCAGAAACATGGCTCCCGGGCTTTCTGTCAGCCCACAACTAAAACAATTTCCAAGGCCAACTCTTCCGACAAAGATTGGACTGGACTGTGGGACATAAAATGATACTAGTGAGGAGTGTGCCTCTTAGCTCAAGTAGCTACATGAGACTAAACAAGCAGCTTCTGTCTGGAAGTGAGACGAGAAGGCAGAGAGGGTTAGGAACTGGTTGAACGAACATGGGAAATCAGGGGTGGAAAGGAGGAGTGTGCTGTCACAGTATAGGGAGAGCAATTAGGGTCACATAACAAATGTATGTGTAAATTTTTGCATAAAAGACTAACTTGAAACATAAACTTTCACTTAAAGTACAACAATAAACAAACAAAAAAGCTTATCATTTCTTGCTCAATAGTATGGTAATGCTGGCCATATTATGAAACTAGACAGAAGTCTGGAGTATCTGGTATGTAAGGCAGTGGGGTATAGGAAGGCAGTCCAACACAGTAGTTAGGATGCAGATTCTGGAGTCAAACTGTCTATGCTCAAATCTCACATCTGCAGTTTATAAGCTGTGTGACTTTCGCCAAATTATTCAACTCCTATGCCTCAATTATCTTATCTGTAAAATCAGCATGATAATAATACCCACCTATAAGTTGTCATCAAGTTTTGACTCTTGGTGACCCTATGTGTGTCAATGACGATTTTTTAGAAAGATATCACCAGGCTTTTCTTCCGAGGCACTTCTGGGTGGATTTGAACCACTAATCTTTCCATTAGCAGCCTGGCACATTAGCTTTCACAGTCATGTAAGTCAGTAGGTTTAGGATCCCCATAATGCAGTTTTTCAACCTCAGCACTAATGACTTTTGGGGACAGATAATTATTTATTGAATGGGGCTATTCTGTGCATTATAGGATGTTCAGCAATATCCCTGGCTTCTACCTGTTAGATGCCAGTAGCACCCTGTCAGGGTTTGAATTATGTCCCCCCAAAAATGTGTGTAACAATTTGGCTGGGCCATGATTCCCAGAATTGTGTGGTTGGCCTCCATTTTGTGAGTGTAATTTTATGTTAAAGAGGATTAGGATGGGATTGTAACACCACCCTTACCCAGGTCACATCTCTGATCCAATGTAAAGGGAGTTTCCCTAGGGTGTGGCCTGTACTACCTTTTACCTTACAAGAGATAAAAGGAAAGGGAAGCAAGCAGAGAACTGGGGACCTCATACCACCAAGAAAGCAGTGCCAGGAGCAGAGCGCATCCTTTGGGCCTGAGGTCCCTGTGCAGAGAAGCTCCTAGTCTGGGGTAACATTGATGAGAAGGCCGACAGAGGGAGAAAGCCTTTCCCTGGAGCTGGTGCCCTGAATTTGGACTTGTAGCCTACTGGACTGTGATACAATAAATTTCTCTTTGTTAAAGCCATCCACTTGTGGTATTTCTGTTAGAGCAGTATTAGATGACTAAGACAGAATTTGGCACGGAGAGATTGGGGTGCTGCTCTAACAGATACCTAAAATGTGGAAGCAGTTTTGAAACTGAATGGATAGAGGAGCGGCAGTGGCAGAGGACTAGCAACAGCAGAGAACCTGCAGTGGCAGAGAAGCGGCAGCCACAGAGAACGAACAGTAGCAGAACCAGGAGACTAGCACGAGATGGCGCTGGAGCCGACCCACAGAGCGGGAGAGCCGAGTGAGTGCCTGTGTGCCGGAGGCTTCCTGGGAGAGTGTGCTGCCTCCGGTACTTATCCCTGGAGCTAGGCTTGCCCACCCACGGAGCAAGAAAGCCAAGTGCCTGTGTGCCGGAGGCTTCCTGGCGGAGTGGGGTGCCTCTAGGCACTTATCGGTGGAGCTAGGCTTGCCCACCCACGGAGTGAGAGAGCTGAGTGCCTGTGCACACAAGGCTTTCCGGTGGAGTGGGGTGCCTCCGGGCACTTACCGGTGGAGCTACAGAGCTTTGGAACACTAGCCCCCTCAGGGCAGATGCGGGCTGGACGCCTGAGGGCCGAGAGGCCACAGGAAGCAGAAGCTGAAGAGACAAGGTACACAAGAAGCCAAGATGCCTCAGTCTCAAAAGGTATGGCATGACCTCAGGGGTTTCAAAGGGTGGAGCCATGGCTTCTGGTGCTTCTAAGGGTGGAGTTGTCACTCAGATGGACTAGGAGAATGGTGCACCTGAAGCTGAGGGAGCAGAGTTGCTGTCCCAGTGGGCCTGGAAGGAGGAGCTAAAGCCCAGGGCAGAGGGGCGTCCACTCAGAATCTGGAGAGTGTGGCCGATATCTAGAGTCTGGAAGGCAGGGCCATTGTATAAACTGTCTCAGAGAACAGAGGATTATTTTCCAAGCCTTGAGGGCTAATGTAATCTGTTCTGCTGACTTGCTTGGTGTCTGTTATCCCTTCTTTTCCTCTAGTTTCTCCCGTTTGTGATGGAAATGTCTAGCTTATGCCTGTTCTACCATTGTACCTTTGGAAGCAAATAACTTGTATTCTAGATTTCACAGATGAAGAGGAATTTTTGCTATTTTGGACTTGGAGTTAAGACTTCTGCTATGATATGATGGGGTGAATATGTTTTCCATGTTGCAAGGATGTGATTTTTGGGGGGACAAAGGGTGGAATGTCATGGTTTGAAATATGTCCCCCAAAAAATGTGTGTATCAATTTGGCTGGGCCTTGATTCCAAGAACTGTGTGGTTGGCCTCCATTTTGTGATTGTAATTTTATGTTAAAGAGGATTAGGATGGGATTGTAACACCACCCTTATCCAGGTCACATCCCTGATCCAATGTAAAGGGAGTTTCCCTCGGGTGTGGCCTGCACTACCTTTTACCTTACAAGAAATAAAAAGAAAAGTAAGCAAGTGGCGAATTGAGGACCTCATACCACCAAGAAAGCGGTGCCAGGAGCAGAGCGCGTCCTTTGGGCCTGAGGTCCCTGTGCAGAGAAGCTCCTAGTCTGGGGTAACATTGATGAGAAGGCCAACAGAAGGAGAAAGCCTTTCCCTGGAGCTGATGCCCTGAATTTGGACTTGTAGCCTACTGGGCAGTGATAGAATAAATTTCTCTTTGATAAAGGCATTCACTTGTGGTATTTCTGTTAGAGCAGTACTATATGACTAAGACACACCCTTCCCCCAGTTGCGAAAATAAAAAAAAAAAATATACAGACATTGACAAATGTCCCTTGGGAAGCATAATTGCCCCTGATTGAGAACCACTACTAAAGTGAGAAAAATAAAGCAGAGAGAGGT
Source organism: Trichechus manatus latirostris (assembly GCF_000243295.1). Classification (NCBI taxonomy): domain Eukaryota; kingdom Metazoa; phylum Chordata; class Mammalia; order Sirenia; family Trichechidae; genus Trichechus; species Trichechus manatus. The sequence continues at coordinate 16,371,353 of NW_004443939.1, read as the reverse complement.
CAAGCAATTTTTCCAAGGTCACACAGCTAAAAATACTGAAACAGCAATGGGAAATTGGCCTGTATGACCCCAGTGAGGAAGATCTTAATGAATAAGCTTTAGTAAAATTTCTCATCTCAGGCTATGAAATTCACATTACAGAGCCTGACCGGGTTATTCATCAGGCAATGGGAGTGATTTGATTATATGTGTGTTTGGTAGATATCATGACAGATGGATTGAGGCGAGGATGAACTAAAGAGAAGTTACACAATCATCCAAGTGAGGCAGAATAAGGGCTTGGATGCAGGCTAGACAGAACAAAAGGAACAACCAGAAAAGCAAAGCCCAGCCCGTGTGCAATTTGTTGAGATTCTTCATTATTATACCCAGCCAACATGAAGGACTTCAAATGCCTTCCTGACCTTAGTACCTGATTGCAAGATAAATATAAGCAAGTGTTATTTAACTCCCCATTGTAGAGAAGGTGGCTCAGGCCCTGATAGATTAATTACAAGCACACAGGGTCATATAGACAGTCAGTAGTTCTTAGTCCTTCAATTTAATCCTTGGAACACCCTGTCTCTTCACACTCCCTTCTAATCTAAATGATCTCCCATCACTGACTTCTAGAAAATGGATATTTACAAAGCTAATCAATACCAGTTTAACGTATCTGCTTCAATCCACTTTACTGAATGACATGGCACCACCTTGAATAGCCTTTTCAAATAGGCAAAGTTCAGATCCTCTCAAATATATGTCTGGCATTAATCCCTGCTTCTTTGCTTTTATCTCCCTGCCGTTCTCCCCCTTCTCATCATTCCTTTTCCTCTGCCTCTTCTTTCAGTGTGATGCAGACAGTACAAAGTACACTGAGCTTAATAACCATAATAATAGTATCAACAACAACAGCTAACGTTTATTGAAATTTGCTATAGTGCCAGTCAGTTTTAAGCTCCATGCATTTAATAACTCAGTTAATCCTCACAACAACCTTGTGAGGAAGATACAATTCTTATTCCCATTTCACAGACGTGGAGCCAGACTACATACAGATGAGGAGCCAGACCTACTTAACTCCCAGGTTGTCAGAACCAATGAGGTAATGGATGCAACAGCAAATTGCAAAACAAGATGCAGATTTAAGCTGTTGTTATTAATTCATTATTATGAATCCATCGTCTAACAAAGTGAAATCTGACAACTCTACTTAACCTAAACCATTAAAACCTATGAACAATAATTGGAATGGAGAGCAGATGCTTGCTATTTAACAAGGCTTGTTCTAACACATAACAAAAGCTCTGAGGTTCTTGTTTACTGAATTGGAAATGAATTTCAGTTCACTTTAAATCAGGTCAGGCATAATTAGGATTAAGGACTAACTGGACTTGAAAAATGATTGAACGTAAGTGTCATCTATCTGCCCAATATATCTGTATTAAAAGGATTAACCTGAATGACTGAAATGTGCTGACCTTATGTATTTAATTTTTGTTCTCTACTCAAAATATTGAGGGATGGACTAGTGAGAAATACAATTTCCACAAGAGGCTTATTTTGTCATTCCACCAGACCTTACCACAGCTATTAAGGCCAAATACAGAAATCATCCTAAGAGGAATATGCCAGTATGTTGCAAAAATCTGGTTCTCTCTTAAAACTCTAGAATATTTCACCCGCTCTCACACACCCTGAATCTTGTCTCTCGTTTATCACTGCTATCAGAAGCATCACCTCCCAGCTTAGCGATTTATTTTCCATTGTATCCCCCGGGGATGTTTGTATAAGTTCCACTCACAGAATCTTGCAAAAACTCCTAGTGCCAGGCCCAGCGGCCTCACTTCTGTGTTTATCCTTCCCATCATCCCTCGGCATCGTCCAGTGAACTTGTTTCACTTTTCTCTTCCTCACTCCTAAAATTCTGTTTCTTCAGAATATTCACTTTGAGATCTTTGGTCTCAGCCTCTTTCTCAAATGCCTACATCTTCACCAGGGCTCGAGAGAGATTCTATGATTTGGCCTGAATCTTTTTTTTTTTTTTTAATTCTCTCTCTCTTTCTCTCTTTCTTCTTCGTGGTTTCAAATGCCATGTTTGTCTAGAAGTTGCTCACTCTCTTAGCTTCCTATGGCTGCTGTAACAAAATGCCACAAAGTAAGTGACTTACAAAAGAAGTTCTTTGTCTCACAACTCTAGAGGTTGAGAGTCCGAGATCAGGGTGGCAATGTGTTGCTTCCTTCTGAGGCTTTGCAGGAGAATCTGTTCCATGCTTCTCTCCTAGTAACTGGTCACTTCAGTCATTCCTTGGCTTGCAGCTGCAGCATCACATGGCATTCTTCCTCTGTCTCCCTGTCTCAGTGTATCATCTCCTCTTTTAGAGAAGTAGGCTCTACCATACTCAAGTATGGCCTAATGTTAATCTGACTCATAACACTTCAAAGACTGTATTTCCAAACAAGGTCACATTCACGGTACAAGGGTTAGGATTTCATCTGATCTTTTTGGGAGACACAAATCAATCTATTAATTCCCTTGTGAAGTTCCAGGACCTTCCAAAATTATAGATGGCTCTCTCTCTGGACTAGGCCATACTTGGATTTCTTTGGCTGCGATTAGATAGATGTTTCAGGACATCAAGAGACCAAGTCTAGTGAAAGGCTTTCACTTTTTTTTTTAGTTTCCATGAAGTAAATACTAAGCAATACTGCATTCAGGTCTTTGTCAGACGTGGGATTTGTCAATTATCTAAGAAATCCTGGCTCAAACCTGGCAGGGCTGACTTAATGAAAAGAGTGGATTCAGAAGGATCCTTGCTAGTACTGTAAAGACTACCTCCTATGTGCGATTCTTTTATCAGGGAGAGAAGGAGTTGTGCTGATTCCTTTCATTTTCCTCCTTGTGCAGAAGTTAAGGAACATCCAAATATAATTTTCTTTTGCTTTATTCAGTATTCAAAGGGACATAGTTTTCTGTAATTTATTTATATAGGCATATACGCAGTGGTTAAGCATTTGGCTGCCAACCAGAAGGTCAGCAGTTTGAATCCACCAGCCGCTCCTTGGAAACCGTATGGTTTCACAGTTCTACAGTGTCCTACAGGGTCGCTATGAGTCGGAATCAACTTCATGGCAACAGGTTTGTTGTTTTTTTTTTTTTTTTAATACATAACAAGATCAAACAAGCATGATCTCTAAGTAAAAATGCTTTTAGTGGGAGATTTGCAGGTGTGTATTCTCCTCTCGCAAAGCAGAGAGGCAGCCTACCTTTTTATGGAAAAACACTCACATGAACAATCCCATGCTTAAGAACAGTAGAAAGTAGTCACTATTTGTTAATTTCATCTGCTGTCCATGAAAAGTAAAAAAAAAAAAAAAAAGCTGCATGGTAGTATAGTGGAAGAGATTTTCTCCACGATTGCCCTTAGAATTGATTTTTGAGTGCCAAATGTATTTCTACTCTGCTAGCAAGGAGCCCTGATGATGTAGTGGTTAAGAGCTTGGCTGCTAACAAAAATGTCGGCAGTTCAAATCCACCCAGCTGCTCCTTGGAAACTCTGTGGGGCAGTTCTACCCTGTCATATGGGGTCACTATGAGTCGGAACCGACTTGACAGCATCTAACAACAGTAAGCAATGCCAAAAAAGATGACAGGCAGATTTCTTAAACACGTTATGTCTGAAATTAAATTTATTAGTTTAACTTAAAAATCTGCTCAGTGACTATATTTCCAATCTCCTTGTTCAATGTTAAATATACACCAATAAATTAATTTTTATATTAATTCATTTAACAAACACTTATTATTAGTTAACTGGATATATGCTAGTTACTGTGTTAAGTGCTATTGATATGTGGGTTGATAAGTCATAGTGTGTCCTTTTTGGGACTTATTTTCATAATTTTGAAATTTTATCCATATATCATGGTTCTCAGCTCATCTGCTTATTGAAGCTTTTCCTAATAGCCCTGTCACATTTAACTCTCCTCTTCCTCCTGCTCTTCCATATTACAATATCAAATTATGAGTAAGGGGTACAAATGGAAGGTAAAAGCAGAACAGACATAAGCTTGTGAAAGGATGTCCAACCTCACGTTTTCACACACATCAGATTTGTAAAATTAAAAGTCTGCTAACACCAAGAGTTGTGCAAGATGCAGGAAAGTGGTAACTCACATACACCATTGGTGGGAGTATCAACTGATGATTTGTCCTCAGAGCTGGGGAGTCCAGATGGCCTTACCATCGAATCAGGAGGAGGCTGTTTAGGGTGCTGAGTCATTTTTGATAAAAACGTTGACATATAGACAGGAATTTTAGCAGGAGAACATCTAAGGCCTCAAACATAGAGGCAGTGAGTGGTTCCTCAAGATAGTCATGTTAGGAGAGAAAACTTGTAGTAAAAGAGGTAGAAGGCAAATGGTTAAAAAATCCTAATTAACATTCTCTTCCCCCTGCCATTGTCGTGCCACAAATTTCTTTATTTGATGCTTATCCTAAATTTGCCTTCTAGGATATTATTCCACTAACTATTCTGTTTATTCCATTGGCATAATATTTCCAGTAATAAGCTCTTCCCCGGTGGCTCTGGTTTATTACTTGGTACTTCCTTCCCTTGGCTGACTATCATAATTTAGTAAGGTTGGCTCTGCTCCTAATTCTCCCTCTTCTGTGAATAGCCAGGCTTTCTTTCTTCATCACCCACCTAACCTCAGTTTCAGTCCTTTCCTGGCCTCTTCTACCACAGCTTTGGAACTGGGTCACCGGCTCTGGAGTCTACAATCAAAGCGTACAGCATACTTTGCGAAAACACGTTTAAGTCCCAGGTTGGCTGAAGTAAATTTGATTCATAAAAGGAGATCTTCTTGAAAGATATGTTGAGGTTATATGATGAGTCACTTGATAGCAGACTAATGGTTTTGCAAATACTTTTTCAACCACATGGAACAACCACTTTTAATTGTTTGTTTTTCAAGCGATTGCTTCACTCTTGTGTTTCAAATTCAGCAGAGTTATTTCTGGCTGATTTTTTTTTTTTTTTTTCGTTTCTCTGCTTCACTAAGAAAACAAGACTTCTTTCCACATTTCAGGATTTATCTTATTCTTTGCGATCTCTCTGCTTTCTTTGATACATCAGAGAGCTAGATTACTTGTTTTTGTCTCTACCACTGAGAGGCTTTCTGTGTCACTGTTGACACCAAAGTTTGTTAGTCTGATAAGTTGTCTCTGTGTGAAAATGTTTTGCTTTCATGACATGAGCATGTATTTCTGTGTACACAAATGGAATTAGACTTTTTAGGCTAAATCAGGGTTGTTTCTGAGAAGAGTGGAAGAAATAACCAGAATTTACATGAGGAAACACTCAGAATTCGGACTCCCATGGGACCTAGGATTGAATCCTTGGCTCAATCATTTGTGAGAAATTGGGAAGTTAATTAACTTTTCTGAACTTTATCATTTATAAAATGAGAATAATGCCTCATTACCTTAATTTTAAGAAAGTATTAAACTTAAACCTTGTCAGCAATTTAATAACAGCATTTCACAAAATAAGATATATCAGATGGAATGCACACATCAATTATAAAAATAAAAAAGAGTGGATGTTTTAGTATCAAGGAAATTTAGTAACACCTGCCTTGCAAAGTCCTGTAATGAAAAAAATAGAGAGATCTTATTCGCAGTAGGTACGTACATAGGTATGTATGACACGGCTGCTAACCAAAAGGTGGGTAGTTCCAGTCCACCAGCAGCTCCTTGTAAACCCTGTGGGGCAGTTCTACTCTGTCCCATAGGGTCGCTATGAGTCAGAGTTGACTCGACAGCAATGGATTTTTTTTTTTTTAGACATTGAATAATGGTAGCTATTGCCATTATTTACTAAAAAATCAGCTGATGTCATGCTGTTGTTTGAAATTTAGTAAAAAATTGGCCTGAACCCACAAATTCTATGTTATGTCCAATGTCTTTCTAATATTTCTGTGCATCCCTGTGAGTTTATGTCCTTCCTAATACTTCTAGTTTCAAGTCCTTGCTTTTTTTGAATTCTTGACTCATGTCTCATTTTCTGTAGCTGTTTTCTTCTCTCTGCTTTGATAAAAATAAGAATTTTCCTTTGGTTTTCCACACATTCACTCATGTTTTTGTATGTACAGCAGATTTTATTGAATTTTTTGGAGTAACTGAGTTGATTTGCCCCAAATTGGTGAAAATAACTTATAATTAGAAACTGGTCATTTTTGTTCATAAAATCTCCTTGGTTGCCTGGCCTCCAGGAATTTCTCCTTCATTGTGTTCCTCCTCAGATTCTAGATTCCTGCCATGTCGCTTATCTTGGCTTTTTGTTTTTTGCCAGCACCGCCCCACCCCATTCCTCACTTTCTCCATTACTTAAAAACTTGGTAATTTCTTATGCAGAGTATGCATTTTCTCTCTATATATTCAATTGTATCCTTTTAACCCATGTACTTGGAGCCTTACTTTCTATATCCAAAATGCTAATCTGTAGATTTCCAAAACATAGACAGTTCTCTCCCTAAACATACATCTGATGTTAGTTATTAATGTATTTTTTCACACAACTATAGTTCCTGTAGAATATAGTTAATGTTGTTTAAAATTTTAAATCTAAGTTTCTATCTATACTTTATCTGCACCCATGCAAGTGTACATGGTTGGAGGGAAGCATAAACCATGTTGACTGCTCTTACTTTAAACTTATGACCTGAAGTATGTCCTTAATGCTGCCTGGAAATCATACTATATTTCCTCCATCCATTTACTCTCCCATTCTCCTAAATGACCATTTCACACTTTCGTCTTTTTCCTTGACCTGACAATACCAACGCTTCTCTGTCATCCTCTCTCTTTTATTTCCAGCCTGGACCACCTCACCCCTTAGTGACTTCATACAATCTCATGGCTTTACATGTTATCTATACACTGAAACTACACACACACACACACAAACACACGGATCATTTCCAACCTTGCCGCCCTTCCCCCCAAGCTCCCTGCTCTATATCCAACTGCTTACATGATATTTCCACTTTGGATGCCAAATAAGTATACCAAAGCAAACTTATTATGTCCAAAACTTCTGACCTCCTCATCTTTCCTCCACAAACCTGCTTCATCCATAGAATTCCAAATCTCAGTTGAGGCCAACTCGATTCTTTCAGTCATCCAGGCCTAAAATCCAGACTCATCCTTGGCTCCACTTTCTCTATGACATGCCACTTTTAAACTGAAAATATTATCGACTCTATCTTCAATATATCCAGAATTCAATCACTTCTTAAAGCCTCCTCTGCTATCTCGCACCATCATCTCTTTATCCGTATGTTAACTAAGTCCTCGGTTTCTATAAAATGATGCTTTAACATCCACAAAATGTTCCCTAGCTGTGCTTCAGTAAACATGACTTACCCAAGAACATCTGAAAACCTTTGATAGCCTCCAAGCCATATCCCTCCACTGTTATAGAAAATATGTGTTTTGCTGGGGCACCACTTTCAAAATAGCCAGCCAGTAGTAAGCCTGCGTGACCCACGTTGCCCTTCCTTACCAGGAAAACCACAGTAAAGACATTTGCCTACAGTTCCTGTCTCTCCCTCTGTCTCCTGACCCACCCTGGTGCTTCCCCTGAGCGGCCTTGCATGGCACACTCTCCCCAGGGGACTGTGAGTATAATAAAATCTTTAAATCCTTCTGGCCTCTCTCTCTTTGTCTATGTCTGGCGTCGCCATACCACACCCTAGGTAACATAGTTAAAATTTGGATAATTACCGTGGCCTCTTAACTGGTCTCTTTTTTATCTCCCTTACCTTCCTGCAGATTTGTCTTAGCAGAATATCCAGACGGACTCTGCTAAAATGTTTAAGTCAAATCATATCATGTCTGTGTTCACAATGTTCAAATAACTCTCCAGTTTCTCAGAGTAAGAACTCAAGTTCTTGTAATGATCTACAAGTCTCTGGTTATTTCCACCCCCTACATCCCAGCCCCCCCCCACCCCCGCCTGCCCCAATTACATCTCTGTCTTTATCCCCTACCACTTATCACTCACTCTACTCTAACCATACGGACAGCCTTAGCTACAGGAACTCGCTAAGCATACTCTTGCCTGAGGGCCTTTGCAGTGAATATTCCCTCTGCTAAAATACTCCCCTCCCTATATAATATTTACATGGCCTAAACCCTCACTTCCCTAAAGTTTTTACTCAAATGTCATCTCTTCATTGTGACTACTTCAATTAGAATTATAATCGCTGCTCCCCACTGGATTCCTTGAATCCTTCACTTATAAATCTCTAGTGGATAGTATAGTGATTGGCAAATAATAGGCACCTAATAGATATTTAAGGAGCACTGGTGACACAGTGGTTAAAAGCAGTTGGCAGCTAACCAAAAGTTTAGTGGTTCAAAACCACCAGTGGCTCTGTGAAAAGAAAGAGACTCTATTAGCAGATAGCACTTATGATGAGAACTCAGAGACACTGTTTATATTTTAAACTCAAAAGCCTCTCAAATCAGCTGACTCTGCTCAACCCTCCCCACCATCCAAGAGCCATCTGACCACCAATGAAAGCCCACAGGGCCAGGCCACAGTTCTGAAAGCTGTGACATTCTGCTTCTATAGAGACGTACAGCCTTGGAAACCCTATAGGGCTGCTATGAGTTGGAATCGATTCAATGGCCAGTGAGTTTGGTTTTTGGGGGAAAGAGAGAAAGTTTAGGAGATATTTACTGAATGAACAAATGAAAAGATAATATCCAATAATGCTCTAGGTTCATTCAATCAAGACACTAAGAAAGATGTTAAGGTTACAACATGAATAAATTATGGTAATTGTCTGAGGACTTCATAGTGTACTGGAGGAGATAAATAAATAAATAGAGACAACATAGAACAATACAACATGCTATTATAGATTAATGAACCAAAAACTCTGGGCACATAGAGGAGAGTGATTTGGAAAATATGAGAGACCTTAAACAATGTCTTGATCTCTAGTAGGACATACCTGGGGAAAGGATAAGGTGAGTGTAACCTGAATATGGGGCAACATGTATAGGTAGAAGGCAATGAAAGTCTTATGCTGTAGTAATTCCATCTAGGACTGTGTGAATTTGAACAACTCAATTTAAAAGAAGTGTAATCTGTAGGTTAGGAACTTTTGTCTGTTGTATTCACTGCTGTATCCCCAGTACGTAGAACAATATTGGGCAGATAATAGATTCTAAGTGCTTCATAGTAAAGTGAACGAATGAACTGCTTATTACAACAAGAAGGTTTTTGCCAAATTAATTTTAAAGTCTTTTCCAGTCTCATCAACCTATATTATAACAGGCATGATTTGAATCAGTGTAAAGAGCTTCATAGTGATAAGATCAGACCCAACATGGAATGGCTGTTCGAGGAATTGGTTATCTACCCAGATAGCAGGACTTAAAATGTGTAAAGGCCTACATGGCTACTTCTCCAAGACATTGTAGAAAATGTTTCTGAATTTGATCAGAGGTTAAACTAATGCTTCTCTTAGCTCTTAGATTTGAAAGAAGCCTTGTCTAAAAACAACTGGCATGGTCGTCTCAGAAAAGTCATACACTGAATAAAAGAAATTCAAGCTTTTGTCAGTTCTATGCCCCCTTTGGATAGGTGTCTGGTTGGTTTATGGTTTTATGTGCTGGTGTTATCAAACACAGAGTCTCTGGTATTGCAGATGGTTAAGCGCTTGGCTGCTAACTGAAAGATTAGCAGTTTGAGTCCACCCAAAAGTGCCTCAGAAGAAAGGCCTGACAATCTACTTCTAAAAAAATTAGCCCCTGAAAACTCTATGGAGCACAGTTCTTCTCCGACACACTTGTGTTGTCATGAGTTGCAATCAATTTGATGGCAACAGCAACTGGTTTTTATCTTCAAATACATCAATTTTGAGTTCAGTTTGCCTTTTATGACCATATTTAAAAAAAAACCAAATCCGTTGCCCGTGAGTCGATTCCAACTCATAGTGACCCCATAGGACATAGTAGAACTGCCCCATAGGGTTTCCAAGGAGCAGGTCGTGGATTTGAACTGCCGACCTTTTGGCTACCAGCCTAGCTGTTAATCACTGCACATAGGTAACTTAATTGCAACTCAAAAGAGAACGCAACGGAAGTGTTTAAAAACTACAAGCATGGTTCTGTGTCTCCAAACATGTCAAGGACTAAGGAATGACCAAAAAATGGAAAAAAAAAGAAAGACAAGTTTTATTTTCTAGAAATTAGATGCTCCACTGTTAGGTAATTTGTAATGACTCTATTAGCAGATAGCACTTACAATGAACCTCAGAGACACTGTTTATATTTTAAACTCTAAAGCCTCTCAAATCAGCTGACTGTTCAACCCTCCCCACCATCCAAGAGCCATCTGACCACCAATGAAAGCCCACAGGGCTAGGCCACAGTTCTGAAGCAGAAGCTCCTTGTGCTGTCCATCGGCTATAGGGGATGAGAGGACAGCTTCATTTGGACTACTTCTACTAAGAGCTTTTGGCTCACGTTTCATCCAGTGCTGACAAGTTGCTTTAGTGTTTTGTTCCATTCCAAATCTTTGTAAAGCCTTCCCTGAGGGGCCTTATGGCAGAGGAAACTTTAAGCAAGAGGGAATGTGTTGGGTTCATCATAGCTCACTGGTAATAAGCATGGATTCCAGAAAAAGACAGACCTCTGCTGGTCCTGCTGCATATTACTAGCTATATAACCTTGGACACATTACACGACCTCTTTAAGCTCCAGTTTCCTCATCCGTACGAAGAGAATAATAGTACCTGCTTCATAGGATATAAGGAATAAATGACATAACGTACAGTAAGCATGAAGCACCATGCCTGGCATGTAGTTAGTACTTAATAAGTTACAGTAATGTTTATCCATGGTAGCCCACTCCTAACTTGACCCTATGATATCAAACCAGCTGCTGGATAGGACAGAGTGAATAGCCTGCATCTAAGTTCATGTATGATCTATTTAATTTTTCTACTAAGGATTTCACTTTGTTTTTTGAAAGGATGTAAGGAATTATCTTCTATGATAGTCTCATTATTCTGTTTTTCTTCCCACACACCCTTTATGCCTATGCTTCCACTCAAAACAAGAGTAAAGGGGGAGGTTTTGTGATTAATGCTATTTCCCTTAAAAATGCTTATGCTTATTGGACAACTGGTATCTAGATACAAGAGTTTTTGAGTTACAACTTGACATTAAAAATAGGGTTTAAGAAAATAAAATAAACATTGTGTACAGTGTTCTTTAATTAAGGATATCCAGTTAGCTTGTCGATCTGTGAGGAGGTGATGTTTCTGGGAACTATTCAGTGATCTCAGGGGACAAATACCTAGAACATCACCCTCCGGCCACTGCATAGGACGGGAAAAAAAAAAAGAATGACTGATGTGCCCCTGGGGCTATACAATGATACTCTGCACTTCCTGAAATAGGATGCACAGGAGGACAGTGACACAGTGAATGTCCTTATGTCAGAGCCTTGCTATTTATTTCTGTGCTTGCCAGAAAGATAGAAGGGATGCATTCTATGTGGGTCTCCAAGTGGCACCATTGCCAGTTGCTGTAGCCTGGGTATATTGAGCAATGTGGCTATGCCAGAATCCCAAACTAATGGGCCCATGCAATCATTCATTCAGCAAATATTTACTGAGTGCCAGCACTGTGCTGGTTGTCAAGGATGCATTGACAAGGAAGGAAAACAGAATCCCTGCCTTCAAGAATATTATAGTGTACCTGAGAAGATGGATAAAATGAGAAGTAGAGTTGCTAGAAAGCTCATAACAGGGGGAGCTAACTTAGGGGAGTTGGGGCTGAGGTGTCTGCTCTAGGAGAAGATCATTTCTTCTTAGCTTCTGGCAGCCCTGAGCATTGGCATTCCTTGGCTTGTAGATGAATCTTCACATGCCATGTTCCTCTGTGTGTTTCTGTATCTCTGTGTCTTTATTGAAAACCACTCAAAAGTAATTAGGTTTAGGACCCACGCTACTCTGGTATGACCTCATTGACATAAACCCTTTTCTCAAACAGGGTCACATTCATAGGTACAGGTGTTAAGACATCAACATATTATTTTGGAGGACACAATTAAATCTACAATAAGGGGGGAAACCAGAAAATATGGAAGGTTGACTCAATTCAGGTTTCAACATCAGAGCTAAACTGCATTCTCCAATTAGCTTTATGTTACTAAAATTGAGCTGATATTTTGATTTTCATTCATCAGTCCCCCTGTCTTATTTCTCAACAAGTCTAAACTGAGAAGGAAACATAAAGATGTTATCTATCAGTTTCCTTTATATTCCAACATCTTGATGTTTTTGCCAGGTATCTGAAAAATGTGTCTAAGAAATTAGCATTTAAGAGCCAAATTAGCCCATTAGCAAATAGAGGATTTGGGCTTCAACTGAGAAGACCTTGAACTTTGGAAGTGCTGTGGTTAGTTTTTATTTTATTTTTAGTTAGTTCAGCCATGTGGGGCTTTGCCCTCAGTCATTGAGTATGCTTACATTTGCAAGGTTGAAACCAGGGACTGTTCAGGCTTTTGTGACTGATGATCTGATTAAAGAAGGCACAACAAAAGGATAATATAGGGGAAAGAGAGTACGTTTATTCTATCTAGAGCTCACCTTAAGATAGGTAGATGTCTTAGTCATCTAGTGCTGCTATAACAGAAATACCACAAGTGGATGGCTTTCACAAAGAGAATTTTATTTCTTCACAGTAAAGTAGGCTAAAAGTCCAAATTCAGGGCGTCAGCTCCAGGGTAAGGCTTTCTCTCTCTGTCGGCCTTCTCATCAATGTTCCCCCAGACTAGGAGCTTCTCTGCACAGGGACCCCAGGTCCAAAGGACACGCTTTGCACCTGGCACTGCTTTCTTGGTGGTATGAGGTTCTCCTGTCTCTCTGCTCACTTCTCTCTATTATATCTCAAGAGATTGCCTCAGGACACAATCCAATCTTGTAGAGTGAGTCCTGCCTTACTAACACAACTGCAGCCCATCCTCCCTCATTAACATCATAGAGGCAGGATTTACAACATATAGGAAAATCACACAATACCAGGAATCATGGCCCAGCCAAACTGACACACACATTTTTGAGGGGACATAATTCAATCCACGAGAGTAGGGCTTCAAAACACAGGCTTTTAAGACTTAACAGGCGGAAAAATACTAATTCCCCTCTCCTCTGCAGCTTCTGTGCGTTAGCTTTTTAAAGTAATTTTTGTTATTCTTTAGTTTCCTAGGATTATACCTTAATATTTAATGCATGAAAATATGGTTCCATTTTATAAAGGAATTCTTAGTGTAATAAAGATTTTTTTCCTGTGTTTATAGAGTTTCTCAGCAAAGACTATGCACTGATGTGCCTTTTGTGTTAGGCCTAGGGAAGCAATGTAGGCTTATGTGCCTCAAATTCTGTTTTGCTTTAGGTAGCTTTGATTAGGGTTCTGGAATAAGTGGGGTGCAGTACCAGGACTAAACTCTAGGATTCGTTTAGGTTGTCCATAAGCTCAAGGGTCATCACCCCCTCTACCAAGTAGTCTCAGGTTAACTCTGCCCATGGTTTTAGATTACAGAGAGTCATGCTATCATATTGATCTCAGAAATACAGTTAGTTGCTATTAACACTTGAAAGGAATGGAGAATCTGTCTTCTTCTTGGATTGAGGTAGAGAAACAACTCCACAAATGTTTTGCAAACCTAGGAGCTAAGAAAGAATGTACCTAGAATACTCAGCTGTAAGAGATCTAGCTTGCTGAAGAAATCAAGAAGGGTCAGATTCTAAAATATGCCTATCTCTATCAGAACAGCAACAGAGGGAAAAATAAAAATTCAAAAAGATCAAAATGTATTAAAGAACATGATAGTAGCATTACTTCTGGATCAGTAATGAAGATAAAGTGCAAGGAATAGAAAATATGAGTCAGAAGCTTAGAGAGAAGACGGGTAACTTTTCTAAAGGGAGCCTGGAGAGGCAAGGTCCTGAGGTGTATGTTGCAGACATCTTGTTGCTCACCAGGCCCATGTAGTTCAGGCTTCAGAAGCATCAATAACATTTACAATGTAGAAAACTGCACAGTGATGCTCCAGCATAAACAAACATGGAGGAGACAGAAGATGCCTCTAGGAACAGATTTCAAATGTCAATAAACGTTTATAGCAAGAGGCAGTGGCAATGACACTATAGTGCAAGACTGAAATGCCTCTCACTAGAAAATAATGGAGACTATGTCATTAGAAGACAAAACATACGTGCAACACAGCCCAAATGCCAGAAATTTAGAAGGGAAACAGAAATGAGAGTTTTGCATATGCCAGATAAGAAGAAAGATGTCTAATAAGATCTGGTAACTGAAGCTGCCACTTGTGCTCAGTTCTAATGTCTTTGAAAGAGGGCAGGTATTTCTCAAATGCTGTTCTCTGAGAGTTGAGAGTGTGTGCATAGGTGAACCCTTCCCCCTACCCTCTCCCCATGAATGGTAAACACACTGCTACAGTTAAACTTATGGGAGATTTTCCTCAGAGGAGTTTAATTTCCCAGGCTGTAGCCTTCAGATAACTGGCACTAGCTGACAGGCATCCTGGCAAAGTTCTAAAACTACATTTTCACTCTATCTTCCCTCCTTCCTTTAGCACCCGAGCTTCTGCTTTCATTTTGGCAACAATACCATGGTCTTGGATTGGACAGAGTTCTGGGAACAACATTTCCCCAGAGGCTAGAGATCTGCTTGAGTTTTTAAATTATGTAGAGTAAGTTTGATGCTGTGATACTCTTTTATTTCCGATTATTAGAAAAATGATGGCACATGAGAGGCTATAGGTTGAATTAATTCCACTGTGAACATGCCTTAGAAACTACACTATTTGGTAGAAGATAGTCCAGTCTGCAGCTGTTGCATAAAACTTAACCCAATTATTGGACTGGGAAACTCTCTATATTAGTTTGAGCAAAATAAGAAATTGAACAATTGTGATTAAAGAATATTGGACTTTATATAGTCTTAACTTTTAAAGAAAAAGCAATGAAACTTTAGGATTTTTTTTAACCTATGTTCTCCATCATAGGAGGTTTTAATTTAATTTTTCTTTAAATTTTACTTATTTTGTTGTGGTTGTTGTTGAGAATATATACAACAAAACATACACCAATTCAATAGTTTCTACATGTACCATTTAGTGACACTGATTACATTCTTGGAGTTGTGTAACCATTCTCACCTTCCCTTTCTGAGTTGTTCCTCCCTTATTAACATAAACTCACTGCCCTCTAAGATTCCAACCCACTCTTTCGTGTTGCTGTTGTCTATTTGAACCCATAGTTCTTCAAAGAGCATAATGCTCAAGGCAGACCTTTTTTACTAGCTAAGCTAAAGCATTGTTCTGTTTTAAGAAGACTTTAGGGGATATTTTTGATTCAAGGTTCAAAGATTACTTCAGGGCAATAGTTTTAGGGGTTCATCCACCCTCTATTACTCCTTTATTTATTTATTTAAATTTGTGACTCCTTTAGGATTGTTATTAGACAATATGGCTAGTTGTAAATCAATATGGAAAACTAAATGAAGAATGAATTTTCCACCCAGGATTCAAAGGACTTTGAAGTTAGTTCATTTCTGGCCATTTCAGAGCCTTCTGGAGGCAAAAGCGACATTGCTGGCCAGTTCCCTCTGAGGAGCTCAAAGGATCAGTTGTTGATTACTGTGAAGTGGCCTTATGAAGGTAAAAGCGGGACCATCCTGATCTCCTCCCAATAGGGAACTAGCCCACATCAATGTTTTACCATATACTTAACAGATAAACTCAGTGACTTATGAGAATAAAAAGCTGGGGGACATTTTGGGCAGGCACTTATTCCACACTTTTAATTTTTCAAAGCAGAGTGGAGAGGGGAGGGAATTTCCACTCAACTTCCTTGGACAGTGAATTCTAGAAGGAAGCCTTCCAATTTCTCTTCAGTCCTAAGGGAGCAAGAGTGGTTTGTCTGACTCACTAATTTAGAGGAAATTCAACTCAGCCCTTGTTTTCTCTTTCCTTTCTAATAGAAATGCCTGCACTCTGGTCTGCTCTTCACAATGCCTGTGGTTTGGGGGATTAGGTCCAATTTGGGGAAGTATTAAAAATCCAGCTGACTGCAAATTTATAATCATATTCTTCAATCTATTTTGATTACTCTCGTTTTTTGTATGTCTTATTTTTCAACTGGCTCCAAACTCAAGAAATAAAGACAGGAATTTACTTATTGCCTACATTAATACCCAACAAGGGCAAGAATGTACAAAATTGTCCTTCCAGGTGAATCTTTTAGAGATTGTGAACAAATATATGTTGGCTGGGCAAAGGAGTGGTATTTGGTCATTGACGGCGGGGGCAGGAATTTTCTAGGCTAAGGGGCTAACTGCAAAATGATAGCATTAAGAGAGCACATAATATATTTAAGGAACCGAAATATATCCAGTCTGGTTAGAGAAAAAAAGGTAAAAAGTGAGTGATTTTTATTGAGATTAGACCTGTATACAGGAGAAGCATAGTCTAGAGTTTGGCTGTGGATTTGGAATTTGTTCTAAGGTAAGGTGGCCTGATTAAGCAAATAAATATATAGAACTCCCAGTTAAATTTGAATTCAGTAAACAACAAATGATTTTCTAGTAACAGCATGTCCCATGCAATAGTTGCAATATTTGGGACACATTATCCTAAAAACGTACTCATTGTTTATTTGAAATTCAAGTTTAACTGGGAGTTCTATATTTTTATTTGCTTAATCAAGCAACCCTACATTAGGACAAAATCCCAAATCTGTTGTTTTTAATCAGCAACTGTGTTCTAAGGGAAATGGCAAGCCACTGAAGTCTTGAAAGGATTGAAATGATAAGATCAGAAATCAGAGAGAAAGAAAACAAACATCCCTTTCCATTTGTGCTCCTTTCTTTTAGGACCCTTTTCAACTTGGCCTCACTGTACCACCGGTAATAACAAGAGCCTGCTATGTACTGAGACTCATGATAATATTGTAAATACAGTCTGATACGGGTAAATTACAGACTCAGTAATATGGCAAACAAGGCTGGCTTATAACAAAAATAAGAGAGAGAATTTGGATTCAGGCTCTGCAGAGAGAAAGGCAACAGACAAAAATGACTGCCTAATGCCAACAATTTCACTTGAAAGCTGAGCACACTCCATTTGCCACCGTTGAAATCTACATTGCACACCTCCCCCTCTTCCAAAATGCCTGTGTTTATTATGCCCGACTTTGTCAGAGAATGAAATGACCTCTGCTGAGTTTGTGGCCACGTCTCTCAGATTCCCAGTGAGTGAAGTCTTTCAAACAGCCTGACACTGTGATCGCTAGAAAGTGATCCTTAGAGGAACACCAGCATCCCATGCTACCTGCAGAAGAAATGTGCACATTGTGAGTGACCAGATACTTTTCTCCTGGTTTAATATTCATTTTCTATAGACAAATTCTCATTTTTAATTGTGACTCTATTTGTTTCCTAAATATCTCTGTGCCCCTTCTTTGTAACCTTTTCCCTAGGAGTGCTCTTATATAGCAATTGTTAGAGTTCTAATTGCAACTTTCTAGAACAGAGTAATGGTCAGATTGAAACAAGTTGTTCTCACCTACTGAGGGGTCAATTTATGGGCTTACAGCTGTGTGAGCACATGCCTCACCAGGAAACCAATCTCTCCATAGGAGGTCAATAACCGTAAGTGGTAGGGGCAGCTTTGAAATAGAAGAGAAAAGAGAAGGCCAAGGAAAAAGTTAAGGAAAGCACTTGACATTTTTCATAAAACTAGAATGTGCCTGCAGTGCGTGGCAAGCATTTTAAAATATCTTCCTGCCAAAAACTCCAAATACTTCACCACAAGCTTTTGTCAGTGTTCAGTATGTCCACTTAGTCTTAGCCTCAGTATTTCAAAAGTGAAGCGGAAATTGTAGGAAGTTGAAGAGTGAGTGTGTAGAAATACTACCTTTTAGTTCAAGCCAAGACCATACTAAGTGAAACAGAGCTCAGCAAATAAATATCAACTATGGCTAACATTTGATGAGTGCTTACCATGTGCCAGGAACTGTTATTAATGCTTTAATCATAACACCGATTTAATTTTCACAACAATCCTACAATGTGGGTACTACTATTCTTACCACTGTACAAATGAGGGAATTGAAACACAGAGCAGGACGATCATTAGCCAAAGTCACACAGCTGTCACACAGTGACAGACCTAAGGTTCAGCCCAGACAAATGGCTCTAAAGCTATGTACTGTTAATCACTATACTACTCTTCCTCGAGAGACAAAGCTAACTTTTAATAGTGGAGAATATCTGTGTGGTCTACAAAAATATGAATGTAGATCAGCTTGGCCTAACAGGTTTCTCAATTTCCCTTTGCTGTTCCACGATTCAAGGTAACTTTGCAAGGATTTATGATACATAAAGGAAAGTAAATGTAGTTGTAGATGATACTTGCTTAAAGCAAAAATCGGTTTTGTGCTTTGATTTAATCTATATTCATTCATTCATTCATCATTCATTCATTCAGCAATCATGCATGGAGTGCCTGCTGGGTGAGGTGCACTAAATTTGTTAACAAGACATTGTTCCTGATCAGAAGAAAATGCACAGCCTAAGACAATATATAGACATGCAAGGAAATAATTACAGTGTTAATCACGTTGGCCATAAAAGCTACACAGTTGTATGCTAGACCTTTAATGCTCTACAGAACATGTGTCTCAGTGTCCCAAAGACTCCCAGCCTTTGGGAAATGTGGGAATATTCACATTGTCACTCAGATGTCTTACTCTTTCTCCCAGCTCTTCACACGGGACTTTCTTCCTCCTGCCAAATACTGCCCTCAATTTTTACAAGTTTTCAATGGATGTTTCTTTTTGTACATGAACTGTTCCATCAGCTGCAGGGACTTCATGGTAGACATTCTGATAAGGGGAACCAAAGGAGGAGAGGAAAATTGCTGTCTTGTTCTCATAAGATTGTTTAAGTGAACTTTGCTGTTGATAGTGGCCCTTGTAAAAATAAAATAACCTATGCCAAGGCCACTGATCCTATGCTCCCTAAGCCATCCTCTCTCCTGCACCCCAGTGAGATAGGGGAATTGCCCTCACCCTGACAATGAGTTGCCCTTAATCAACAGGGTACTCTGAAACAAAACAATTAGTGCTCAAGGTCTCTCAGACTCTCAGAAAAATGGTGTCTCTGGCTTGTGGCTCCCACTCCTCTCTCTGAAAAAACCAACAACCTGTCCAAGGGACTAGGCAGGGAAATATGCTCCATGTTTTCCATTTTTGTTTCTGTATCTCAAAAGCTTGAAACAAACAGATAATACAAGTAAAACACTTCCTTTATACTTTAGCCAAAAAAAAAATATATATATATATATACATAAAAAGCTTCCTACAAAATACACATGCAAATTGTAACCACCACTCCATTAATGATGCACACATCCTGACATAGTTTAGGCTCAAAAAGAATACCCTGCTACTCTTAGAACATGGTAAACGCTCTAATAGAGATACGAATAAAGTGGCTGAGGAGTACAGAAGATCATGCTGTCTTGGCATTCTGGAAAGGTTTGTTGAAGCAGTGTCCCTTAGGCTCAATCTTGAAAAATGAGGAGTTCATTGTCCAATGAGGAGACATTATGGTGTTTTGGACAGAGAGGTTTGGAAATAAAAAGTTTTGAATGCATAAAAGAGCTTGGAATTCTTGAGTAGTGGTAGAAAATGTAATGAGCTTGGAGCATGAGTTGTGTTTTAGAGTGTGTATCTGGAGAGGCAGTTGGGAAATGAGACTAGAGAAAAAGAATGGGACCAAATTCAGAGCAGTTATATTTCTAGGATTATTTTTAGCCAAAAAATGTTCTAACTAGATCTCAGTTGAGTTAGGTTTTCATCCATTCTTATTTGTAACATACTTTTTAATGCTGTTTAAGGACAGAAAAAAGATTAAAAGATACGTGCACTGAAGTTATACAATAAATACCTATGTAGTTAATAATGAGGTCTTCAGAGACAAACTGAATAATATAACACAGTCTAGGAAATTTTATCTTAAGCAGAATCTTTTAGCAGTTCCAAACATAATGGCTTCATAATTTGCTTTAATCAGATTTTAGTGTTTATTACTTATTTTTATTTAGACTGAAATAGTGGCCTCTGATTGACATTTGGGTTACTACTTGAAGAGGGTTTTCACCCACTCATCTGACCTTATTAGGCCTTTCTGACCCACCCCTGACTTGCCCCATCAGGAGTTGGTAGGCAAGAGCCTGTAATTTTATGTCTGGTGGAGCTCATCTAATAAAAAATTCTAAACGTAGGTAATTCTTTCTCTCTCTGCCCTCGTCTCCCCAGGCCAGTATGCTGTCGTTAAGGAGTAAGGAAGTTCTCTGCAAACTCAGATTTTCCCCTGTTTATTTAAAGATTTAGATTAAAAAAACAAACAAACTAAACCCTTTGCCATCTGGTCCATTCTTAGCGACCTTCTAAGACAGAGTAGAACTGCCCCATAGGATTTCCAAGGCTGTAATCTTTACAGAAGCAGACTGTCGCATCTTTCTCCTGTAGAGCAGCTGGTGGGTTTGAACCGCAGACCTTGCAGTTAGCAGCCGAGTGCTTAACCACTGCGCCACCAGGGTTCCTTAATAATGATGATAATGATAACAGGCAATAATATATTCAGTTCTTACCATATACCAGGCATGGTACGGCTTATCTACGCCTTCTCATTCAATTCACACAACTACTCTGAGAGAGAGAAATTATTATTTCCAGGTTGTAGAGCCGGAGACTTGTGTCCAAAGAGGTTAAGTAACACACCTAAGGACATAACTGATAAAAACTAGAACACAGATAAGAAGCCATACCATTTCATTCCAACGCCCTCATGTCAATGTTATAATCCTACTGTTAAGCTACTACTAAGGTACTGTGAATCCAAGACACAGGTGAGTTTCTCTGGATGACAAAGTGCAGTGCTCTAGAGAGCTGAATAGTCTCAGCAAGTCACTTGATCGTGTAGTACACAGTCTCCACATCTGTAAAATGGAAATATGTCTTGGCCTTTCCAACTCCATGGGATTGTTGTAAAGATCAAAGGAATAAATGTATGTGAAAGCAATTTGAGCGCAGAGAATCTATCAGAATGAGCCATTATTAATATATCATTGGTTCATCCAGTCAATTAAATGGAGGAATATTTATTTTGTAGAGGACAATAAATAGTATTCTCTGTCCTCATTTATGATTTGACTCAATCCAGAGGCAGACAAAAGGGTTAAGCAGATAGAGATCAAAATATCAACATGAGAAGGTGATGGTATAGAGGACATGTGTGACAACAATGGAATTCCTCATCTTTCCTGCACCCTAATCTAGACCTTTAAGTAATGATGGACAGTGGAAAATGTAGTGTGCAAATAAAGGAAATGGAAGTTGAGGTATATATGCCCTGATTCCCTGCCATGGCCCTCAACTTCAGATTCCCAGAAAACAAATTTTCACTTCTACCCGAATGTGCTTGCATTTCAAAGATCCATTAGCTCTGATCAGCTGCTATTAGTGCCAGAATGTTGGTTGAGCTTGATTGCTTTACAGTCTCTCAGAGCTCTGTAAAGTTAGAAAAAAATCCAGAAACATCATTGTGGGGGCCATATTCATGAATTGCTACATGTGTTGCTGGACCGTTGTGAGGACTCAAATTTATTTTCACAAATCCTCATTTCATGTAACCTTGGGTCTTTTATTTGGTCAGCTAATGACTATAGTAAAAGAATGAGGAAATTGCCTAACATCACTATTCCAACAAAATGATTTATCGATACTTAATGTAATATTAAGGAGCCCTGGTGGTACAGTGGTTAAAACGCTCAGCTGCTAACCAAAAGTTCGGCAGTTCAAACCTACCAGTCTCTCCACAAGAGAAAAGACCTGGCAACCTGCTCCTGTAAAAATTACAGCCTAGGAAACCCCATGCGGCAGTTCTGCTCCACCTTATAGGGTTACTATAAATCAGAATCTAAGATGGCATACAATAAACAAACAATATAATATTAACATTGCCTTAGAAAATCTTTAAGAAATGTTTTGAGCATACATATCCATCCTCCCCTGAGAGAAAATTTTATTGTTTGTCTAGGCATGTTAATGAGATAGTTACACTGAGACAGGGGACTAAATTCTTTTTCTTTTGTGTGTGTAAATATGAGGAGCCTTGGTGGTACAATGGTTAAGCGCTTGGCTGCTAAGCAAAAGGTCAGCAGTTCGAATCCCCCAGCCGCTCCATGGGAGAAAGATGTGGCAGTCTGCTTCTGTAAAGATTATAGCCTTAGAACCCCTGAGGGGCAGTTCTACTCTGTCATATAGGGTCACTATGAGTTGGAATTGTGGCAACAGGTTTGGTTTGGTTTTATGTAAAGATTTATGTAATTTGACCTTCTGTCATCATAAGTCAATGGATTAATAGAATCAATAGTAAACATTTTCTAGTGTAATCTTTGGCTTCATTCTCTCTTGTTGTCTGAAAGCGGCTGCTATTGTGGAAGGCGTATGTGTCTTAAAAATGTCTTTAACCTTGACACCTCAGGTAGCTTCAATAGCAGGAGCGCTGAAAATCACAATTACTCACCCCTATCCTGTGTGATTATTGCCATCATTCAGTTGAATGAGATTTTACTTGTCACTTGCATCATCGCACAGAACAATATTATAGATAGTCCAAGTTTTGCAAAAAAATATTATTTCATTTAATTAAAGAGCAAATAGAATTCTGTTCTACTTCAATTGTTTGTTATAAAAAAAATTGGGAAAAAAAGGAAAAGCATTGTTTATGAGAAGTTCAGTAAATGAAATAAAAGTTGGAACTGGATATCACCTCTATGTGCTATTTAAACAACTGTCCTTTCCACTTTATTTACCAGAAAAGGTCACCAATACCTAAAATTCTATCACTCCTAATTCCTTATTAATTTTTGTCCTCAAAATCTGAAGTGGGTAGGAGAAGGGTTTGATCCTCTTTTGAAATGAGTTTTTTTTCTCCCCCCACCCCAGAGAAAATGACGATTAATTCCTAATACAGAGAAAATAATCAGCTTGTGGGTAGATCTTTTCCTGGGTCCTCACACTTCTTTTTTGTGTCCATATTCAAAAGTGGGTTGACTTCACATGATTATTGAGATTAAAGGGTTTTCTTGAAATGCAGGAAATCTGACCACACTGAATGCAAATTTTCACGATAAACATCAGTGGGAACTGAGCAGCAGCTGTTGCCACTAGACGGACACGTGAGCTCCAGCCCATTACGCTCCTCTCTAGTCTCTCAATTCTCTCTACTCCAACCAGCCTGCTTTATTCAATTCAGTTGCTGTTATGGCTCCTGAAGACATTTGCATTTAAAAAAATATATATACATACATATATATATATAAATATATATCTAGCTATGTAAGGAGCCCTGGTGGCACAATGGTTAAGCGCTCAGCTGCTAACCTAAAGGTGGGTGGTTCGAACCCACCCAGCAGCACCATGGGAGAAAGACTTGGTGATCTGCTCCTGTAAAGATTACAGACTAGAAAACCCTATGGGGCAGTTCTACTCTGTCACATGGGTTACTACAAGACAGAATCAACTTGACAGCACCTAACGACGACATCGGTCTGTCCGCCCGCCCACCCACCTGCCTGCCTGCCTACCTATCATCTTTATATCAGAGTAGAATTGTGCTCCATAGGGTTTTATTATTATTATTATTTTACTTGTTTTGTCGTTGAGAAGCTCCATTAGGTTTTTAATAACTGATTTATTTTTTGGAAGTAGATCACCAGGCCTTTCTTTAGAGGTGCCTCTGGGTGAACTTGAACCTACAAACTTTTGGTTAACAACCAAGCACATTAACCATTTGTACTACCCAGGGACTATATATATAATATGTATGTATATGTATATATATGTATATTCATTTGAATAATGGCAATAAAAACGTAGCACAGAGATGAATAATTTAGATTTTTCAAAGTTCCTGCTATTGAAGTTATCCAAGATATCAATAAACACATTTTTTAAGACATACACCTCCCATAACAACAACTCCTTTTAGGCAGTAAGCAAGAATAAAGCTGAGAATTACATGGGAAAACATATATATATATATATATATATATATAT
>NW_004443939.1:16331831-16347031 GCF_000243295.1 Trichechus manatus latirostris | reverse complement strand
TGCCTAAAGTCTACCTCTGATAAACTCAAAATTTTTCCTAGGATAAAATGTGGCCTTAGTCAAGTGACTTAGGCAATTCTTTACATTTGTAAAACTGGGGGTAATAGTCATAATTCTTATCTTTTGTAGTCTTACGATGATCACTAATTTAATGCATATAAAACATTGAGCATAATGCCTGGACACAGTAGGTACGTAAAAAATGTTAGCTACAAAAGTTCTATGATATCCCCAAACAAATGTGGTTTACAAAAATTGGCTGTGAGATCTATCACTCCACTTCAGTTCAAAGGTGCCCTTTATCAGGATCTTTGATTTTCAGTTACACTTTCCCTCTTGAATGGTCTGGGATAATTGCCAATGGATATAATGCCTCTGTCATTCTGGGCAAGATCTCTTGGTCTTGAGCTTTGAACAGGATAATGAATGAATTAGGAAAGTTAAAGCAAATGTGTGGGTAGCTATACCTTATCAGAGCTTTGATTTGAATTCCTTGCAGAACAACAGAAATATTCATTATATTTTCATTCCTTTTAAAAGGCAAAGAATAGCAGAGCTTCAAAAGCAGAACAGTAACATTCCACCCTGGAGGAAGTTGTTTTAACAAATTTAAAAGCAGCCTCTAGGAATCAGGGCATAGATGCTTTCCTCATTATTTTTCTTGCTCATTATTTGGCATCATTATCTGTTTTGATCCCTTCCTACAGATTTGCCAATATAAGTGTGTTGCGAAATCTGAGGACCCAGCAAAGGATCTACATGTAGCTTGAGTGGAACATAGTAGATCATTAAATAGATTTCAGATTTACTGCCTTGAATATCTTCTTCAGGGGCAACAACAGAAGCTGGCGGATGGGGGTGGAGAATCTCTGATTACAACCATGGATGGAGAAATGGTTTCTTCTGACATTTTTCTTTCAGAAAGACTAAGCAAAATTGCAGTACAGTTTAACAGTACCCTTCTTAACTCACTGCATGTTGCCATGGAGACAGGAATCTCACATCCACATGAAAGGCATTCAGGGAATCTGTTAGGCTTTACCATTAGCATTATGTAAGTATCTTTACTCACTACTAACAAGTCTAGCATCTCTTTTAGAATATCATTGATACTCATTAAATTTCTCTACATGTGATTTTGGGGATCTTCATAATGCATTTAGGGTCTTTTTTTGTGTGGGTGACCAATTCACCAGAGGACACGCATTGTGTGAAATTATACTTAGCTTTTCTAGCACATGAAATAAGACTCATTTTACACTGTTAATTACACATGATCCAGGTTTAGATTTTAATAGAGAAGAACACGACTGTGATGGCAGTTAAGGAAATCTGCTAATATTTGGGAAGTTTATTTACACAATTTTAAAAAATGGGTATTTTTGTTCTATAAACAAAAGTTTTGATCTCTTACGCTGAGTAACTTTTAAGTTAGCTGTCATAATTAAGTTCAGTTTCGCTAAATAGTATGTTTTAGTGTTTGCTTTTTGAGGATAGTCTACTTAGGAAACTTAAAATGCTAAAAGATTATTTTGCTTGTAAAATCAGTTGGACTTTTTGATCTTTTCTTTTTCTCAAGGGCTACAAAAATGTGATTAAAAAGCCACCAATTGGTTTAAAGCAATTACATTAAAGGTTAAATCACCATTTATTTTATGTTACAAAAGAAGAGAGTTTGTGTGGCTTTGTTAGGAAGAAAAAATTGAGAAAAGGGCCATTTGAATTATGTTTTGAACTCTTCCAATTGTATATGTGAATTGAACTAAGCCACCAGTTCAGAAGTTTGCCTCCTTTTCCAGCTGAGCAATAACCTCCCAAACTTGTTGTGTGCCTTTCAATTACAACAAATTCTTAGTAGCTTTCAACGCCTGCCCCTGGCCTAAGGCAAGCAGCAAGGTGTTGCAGTGAAACTTCTGCTTAGGAGTCAGAAAGCCTGAATTTAATTCTCAACTCCATTGCTTGCCAGCTGGGTGACATTGGACACGGAGAGCTGAGATTCCTTCTCATCATGAGGTTAGTAGGAGGAGTAAGTAAGATAATACATATGCAGCACTTAGCTGACTTCTGGCATATGATACACACTGGATGAATTTTAATTAATTAGTATCTTTATTTTATTAATTTTATAGCTTGGACAAATTGACCACACTGCTAGGCTCAATATTTCCATTTTTACTAAAATCAAACTTTCTAGCAAAGGTTCTAAATAGGAATAAGTTGGGCTGATTTTTGCTCTCCTTTCTCTCCCCAAGCTTGCTGTTCATCTTCTTTAAAAGTGATGCAGTGTGGTGGATCGCTTTTGTGTGGCTTTTCTTGCTATGGTCTTGTAACTCCCACCCCAGTGATTAGGTGGCACTGTGCAAATAAGGTAATTTTGGCCCACCAACGAGATTGGTCAGTTTCGTCTTAAAAGAGAGCCAATTCCAGAACAGGAGCATCTCACCACCAGCTAGTAAAAAGGGCCAGGAGTGAAGCGTGTCCTTTGGACCTAAGATCCCTGTGTTAAGAAAATTCTGGAACCAAGAGACAGAGAGAGGGAGAGAGGGAGAGCTATAACACTGAAGATGGCAAGAAGCGGTAGCAGAGAAATGGTGGCAGGAGAGACCTGCAGGAGACGGTGTGGTGGGCTTCCCAGTCCACAGGTAAGAAAGCTGAGTGCATCTGAGCAGGAAGCTTACTGGCAGAGTACGGTGCCTCCAGGCACTTGGTGGACTTAGATGTGCTGACTCTTAGAGCTGAGCGCCTTCAGACCACGGCTCACTGGCTGAGTGGGGTGCCTCTTGGCACTTATCCACAGAGCTAAAAGAGCTTTGTAACACTTGCCGGAGCTGGGCAGAGGCTGAGGGCCAGAGAGGCGTGCCTGTGAGCACAGCTGATAAGAGGCTGTCCTGATGCAAGAACTGTATCCTGAGTGTTCCTGAGCTTGAATTATAACCTGTTACTTCCCTAATAAACCTCATCATCATGAGTAGTGTCTGTGAGTTGTGTGTGGTCACTGCAATGAATTATCAAACCCAGCAGAGAAGTAGAGAGGAGGGACAGTTGGTGTCAGAGTAGGTAAAAATGGTGGAGAGAGGAGGCCTGTCTGACCTCTGCCTCATAGGAATCAGCCTTGGGCTGTTGATCTTGATTCTCCTTCTGCCTTGTGAAGTTAGAGGAGGTCAGATGTCGCCCCTACACTCTTTTTACTAGTGGATTATAAATAACAAAACATCCAAATACCAGAGAGTATGTGGGAGAAGAAAATATTAAGACCACACATAAACTGTAAATTTGACTTTTGGGTGGGAAACCGTACAATACCAACTAACCAGTCACCTGACGCTGAGAAGAGTCAAAGTGTGACTGTAAGTAGTTCAGTCACTGGTTTGTCTAGCTTTTGAACCATAATCAAATAGTCCATAATAAAAGATATATCATGGGCAGATCCAGAGTCCTATGATTACTCTAATGCGGTGTTTTAAATTCTTAAAGATGTAAGTAAATTATACCCCATTCCAATCTACCTGAATGGAATCAAATGAGAATAGACAAATTGGCAAATCAGATGGAGATAAAAAGTCTGCTTAATTAATAATTTAAATAATTAGCTCTTAAGAATGTGCCTTAGGTTTGGGGTAACAGTGGGATTTTTAAAACTGTACCCCAGAGTTAGGCAAATTAACCACCTAGTTATGAGCAGCACTGGATAAGTACACCCATCTCTCATCAGTGGCAGAGATTAAAACCAAGTCCAACTCATTGCTGTCGAGTCCATTCTGACTTATATATACCCCATAGGACAGAGTAGAACTGCCTCATAGGGTTTCCAAGGCTGTGGTCTTTACAGAAACAGACTGCTATGTCTTTCTCCTGTGGTGCGGCTGGTGAGTTTGAACCACTGATCTTTCAGTTAGCAGCTGAGCTGTTGTTAACCACTACACCACCAGGGCTCCGGGGCAAGAATTACTTCTATATTATTTATGGCATGGGGGAGGAGAACAGAATGCTTGCTTATGGCAAGTAAGCAGATTCCAAAGACAAAGAAAGGGGAAAACTATTGAGATGCTTATGTTCTGTACCTGCTCTGGCCAAGAGCAGATATGCTTTCTGCAAGCAGTAAGATCCTAAAGAAAAAGGTCAGGGGGGGAATGGTCAAGCTATTCATATACCTAGTTTCTTATTCCCCCAAATCACTTATCAGATAGGGAGGAGTGACTGAAGGAGTTGCGAGAGGCCAATTGAAAGTCCTGCATCAGTGGAGAGCAAATGTTCCCCCTAAGAACATAGTAATAACTACAGATTTTGCATTGTGATTAATACTTTAGTGACCTTCCTTTTCTCATTAAAAAAAAAAAAAAAATCTTGCTTCTTTTGTTATATAGCTTTTCTCAGGGGCTAAGCTCCTTTAACAGTGAGGGACAAACCTGTAGCCAATATCTTAATGCCTCAATCATGTAAGCAAAATGCAGGATTGCCAAGTCCATCTTGAAAAGACCATTTACCGTACAGTTTCTTGATGGGCAGATTAAATTCCAACAAGTTCAGAATGTTCCAAAGTGACTAATAATTCCAGAAATGACAATAGAAAATGAAAAGATAGAATTTTTTTTAAACGGAAAGATTATGTTTTACCAGAGATTTATTTTGTTATATTTCTATGTGACATGGGATTCTAAAATCACATTAAACTAATTTCCCACTGAAGAACAGTTTGTTTTGATAAAGCTGAATATAGAGAGTAAGAATAAAGATAAAACCTGTTACCTTTGGATTAAATAAATATAAGTGAAATGAAACCAAGTGAAGTCAGAAGGAAAAATCATGTATTCTTTCATGGCATCTTTCCATGGAAAAACAGAGAACTTTACACATGCTCATTAGTTAAGTTATCTGGTGCACTGCACTTTGAATATCACCCTATATTCAAATACAGACTCTTCAGATCTTGCAACTTGACTGTTAAACAAGGAGAAGGAAACAGAAGCTTCTTCAAAAATTCCCAGATCCATGCCTATGCTGCTCCTCCATACCCAGCATATGTTTTGCTTGTCCTTTGACTATGCAACATAAGTGGGAAGACTTAGGACCAGGCCTTGTCTAAAACTTCTAAATTCCGTAGTTAGATAAAGAGGAAGATGGAATTAAGAGGAAAAAAATTACCTCAGCCCCTATATTTTTAATTTTGTTAAAGTTACTAATATAAATATAAAGAGCTAAAATTTATTAAATTCTAACTCAATGTCAGGCATTGGTAAAACTTTATAAAATTTATTATCTTCAAGCCTCTCTTAAGCACACCATGCCCATGGCACTCTGCTAAGGGCTGCAGAAATACAAAAACATAGAATAAAATTTAGTCCCTGGCCCCAAGGTGCTCAAGGTATAAATAGAAAAATAGACATTAATAACTATATAACAACTGTATCACTTGTCCATGAATGATTAATTAGTGTAAGAGAAGAGAGTCATTATGTCTGGATGATCAAGGAAAGCTTCTCAGAGAAGACATTTAACTGGGGTCTTGAAAGGTGAAAAGAATTTTATGGAAAAAAAGATTTTCTGAAAGGTTGACAAAAAAGAAGACCAACATAGTAGAAAAATACATAATGAGACATAGTGAGTGGAATATTGGATTTGAAAAATAGTTTAATATTAGATGATGGAGAACTTGGAATAATTTTCTAATAAATGTGAAGTAAGATATGATTTGCACTCCTGGCAGTGGTGTCACTAGGGGGGTGCAGGGGTATGGACCGCACCAAGTGACATTGTCAGAGGGGGTGACACCAAAATGACTGTGAAATTTTTGTGCAGTGTTTCAGTAGAAATGTATTATTTTTAATAAAAATATCCCTATAGTTAATTATAACAACAAAAACATTTTTCATAAGTCCGGCTTGCATGCATGAATATACCTATAAGGCTAAACCCTATGTTAATTTACTTTTTGAATCTTCTAATGGGCTTTGATCAGAGCTATCACTATTACCCAATTACAATGATGCTTTGAATCAGGTGGTTTCATCTGCATGCTCTACAAGCGCGTGCTATTGTTTGTGTTGTCAAATTTTCTGGTGTTTTATGTACGATATTGTGGTAATTAATATTTTTGAAATTCTATCAATAACTTTTTTGAAAACGAAGTAGTAATTAAAGGAAAAGACAGAGAAAAGTAAAAAAAGGCTTCTGCCTTTACTAATAACATCATAATTAATAATGTTGTAATTCAATGTAGAAAGATTTTACAAAACAATTTTGTTAATACTTATGTAATGAGGGAGCCCTGGTGGTGCAGTGGTTAAAGCACTCAGCTGTTAACTGGAAGGTTGCTGGTTTGAACCCATCAGCTGCTCTCGGAGAGAAAGACGTGGCAGTCTACTTCCGTAAAGATTACAGCCTTGGAAACCCTATGGGGAAGTTCTACTCTGTTTTGGAGGATCGCTGTGAACCGGAATCTACTCAATGGCAGTGGGTGGGTTTATTCATATAATCTAAGAAATATTACATTTAAGCAATTTACAACTATATTTATCACATATTATTCTATTATTAAAATTGATAATAAACATTACTAAGAATTCTCTATAGTCTGGTATGGGAAGAGGTCCATGAGGGGGTGACACCATGAGTTACTGTACTGGGTGACACCAACCCTAGTGATGTCACTGCCTGGAAGATAATTCTGGAAGCATGTGAGGAATGCCATGTAGCTGGGCAAGCAAGCAAGTGGACAACTTATTCATGCCTTTTCACATGAAAGAGTCTACTAGTCAATCCTGTTAGGTTTTCAAGGGCAGCCTGAACATCATGTTCCTTCCCATGTTATTATTCTACATACCCAAGAGATTTGAATATGTGGTCACTTCACTATAATGTCCTTAAGTATTCCATCATCTCCCCTTAGACAACATAATGTGATCAGAAAGAGAAAAATTCTAGTTTATCTAATCAGCAAAAATCCCAAATTCTTTCTAGACCAGTCCTTTAACAATTTGCATGTTTTTACCTTAAGTTTACGGTTCTCTGTTCAGCATTATCTTCTTATCCTTTGTTTTCTTGCCAGGCAACAAGATCCTACCCAAAAATCATGTAGTCGATGATAAGTGAGGCTTGTTGTCTCCACTTTACAAAATCTCCTCTCTAATCTTTGTTTAAATATCATTATTAACTTCTCTTGTTTCATCATGTTGATCCTTGCTCCTTTGGTCTGTAGTAAAAGCGCAGCCAAAAGTTGACTCAAAGTCATTCTCAAAGGTTTTAGAGAACTCAGCAGTGATCTCAATCAGGTTGGGCAGCATCACAAAGGGTTTTTGCTCTCTTGCCCTAAAGGACCTGAGCAGGGATTTTAGCTTCACGCTAAGGGTTTTTTTCTTTTGAACAAATTCATGTTGTTTGTTGATTAATGTTGCTGAAATAAATTAAACTGAAGTAGTGGGATTTTTATATATGTTGTCAAACCTTAATTTTTTATTAGTCCTCACTCAACGATGACTTGAAAATGCCTAAATCTCTCCTTAGCATATTGTTTCTGGTATACTCAAATGTCTACTTGACGTCTCCATGTAGATGTCTTACTGGATCTGAAACTTAATGTGTCCAAATACAACTCCTCATTCTACTCCCACAACTGTCTTCCCCATTTTATTAAATTGAATTTCATTAAATTCAGCCAGTTGATCAGGCTTTAAACTTAGGAGTCCTCCTATACTCCTCTCTTTCTCCCATACTTTAAATGCAATTTGCTCGCAAGTCCTATTGGCTCTAGTCTCAAAATATATCCCAAATCAAACCTCTTCCTACTGCCTTCACTTCTGTCCGCCAACTACAGCCCACCTGGGTTGCTACAGAATCCTTCCAACTATTTTTTCTGCTTTAACTCTTCTTCCATACAATCCATTCTCAATGTTGTTGTTGTTGTTGTTAGCTGCTGTCAAGTCGACCCCCAACTCATGGTGACCCCATACACAACAAAAGAAAATGTCACTTGGTCCTGTACCATCCCCATGATTGGTTGTGGATCGACTCATTGTGATGCACAGGATTTTCACTGGCTGATTTTAAGAAGCAGATCACCAAGCCTTTCTTTCTAGACCATCTTAGTCTGGAGGCTTCCCTGAAACCTGTTTGGCTTCGTAGCAACACACAAGATTCCAGTGGCAGGTGGGTGTTGGCTGCACATGAGGTGGATTGGCCAAGAATTGAACCCAGGTCTCCCACATAGAAGGCAAGAATTCTACCACTGAACCACCTGTGCCTCCAATATAGCAACAAAGAAATCAAGCTTTTGATTAGATTACATAACTCCTTTCCTCAAAATCCTCCAATAGCTTCCTATTACAGTTAGTAAAGTATATCACCTCCTTTCCATGACCATAAGGTTCTACATGATTTTGCTTCTGTCCATTTCTCCCACTGCATTTCCTGCCAGTCTTCCCCTCAGTCTCCACATCCAGGCCCCGTTGTCTTTTTTGCTAATCCGTAAATAATCTAAGTTCTGTTCTGCCTTCAGCACCTTGCGTTTGTTCCCTCTGCCTAGAAGGTTTTTCTCTCACATTTCATTTATGTCTCTGCTCAGGTGTCACACTCTCAAATAGACCTTCTCTCACTACCCCATCCTATCCCATTCTAGTTTATAACTTTATTTTTTTTTCCTCCAAGCACTTATTATTACCTGAAATTACATTATATATTTACTTATTGTCTATATGTGTTAAATAAAACACATATAGAATTGCCAAAGCACACTCACAAGAGCACCAAACCTTACTAATTATTCAAAGAACACTAGCAACCACAAAGCACATACAAAACATACTTTTCCTGGAGGAGCCCAAAACCATCAGACATAGCCTCCAAAAATGTTCAAAAATGTTTCTAGTGTTGGAACCAAATATTAGGACATGTTTTGGTTCTAGATTAACACAAAAGTTAATGTTAATTGTTCTCAAAGAAGCCTTTCAATTTTGGAGGTCTTCCATTTTATATTTCATTAATTACATAAATAAATATATTAGTTTCCTATTACTGTTGTGTGAAGTGCTCTAGAAAACCCTATGGGGCATTTCTACTCTGTCCTATAGGGTCGCTATGAGTCAGAATCAACTCAATGGCACAAAACAACATTGCTGCTATAACAAATTAACACAAATTTAGTGGCTTAAAACAACACCAATTTATTGCACTATAGTTCTGGAGATCAGAAGTCCAAAATCAATTTCAATGAGCTAAAAACAAGCTGTGGGCAGGGCTGTATTCCTTCTAGAAACTCTAGGGGAAAATCATTTCTTTGCCTCTTCCAACTTCTAGAGGTTGCCTGCATTCCTTGGCTCATGGCCCACATTAATCTGATGTCTGCTTCTGTCATCATATTCATCATATCTGTATCTCTGACTCTGACCTTCACACCTCCTCTTACAAAGACCCTTGTGTTTATATTGAACCGACCTGGATAATCCAGGATTATCTCCCCTTTGTAAGATCCTTCACTTAATTACATCTGCAAGGTGCTTTTTGCCTTGTAAGATAACATATTCACCAATTTTGGGTATTTAGACATAGACATCTTTGGGGGGCCTTTTGTTTGCCTACCCCAGTAGGGAAAGGTTAAATGTTAACCCCATCTTCCAGCCAGCCATGCTCCACAAGTGCGTGAATGCTACATTTATTTACAATAAACTCTCCAGGCAGACAAGGTAAATCTTGCTAAAAAAACATTTATTTATAGAGACTCTCCAGTCTTTTTACAGGAGAAAAGACAATTAGCAGGTAGATAAGGAGATCTGGGTCACTGGTGAAAATCACTCATTCTTACTCTCAGTAGGAAAGGAGTGAGTTGCAAGCTTTCTGCTAATGATTTTCTTCCCAGTGTGTCTATTCCACAACAAATTGAACCTGTTAAGGGAAAAGACATTCTCTGTTTTCTTCTCTGCTCTGTTCTCCCAGCAGTGAGAAACAGTGTCTGGGAACTAGTAGACCTGAATAAAAATTTGATGAATAAATGAATGTAATAAATTGTTTGACTCCATTTTTTGATGCTTGCTTATAGTTTTTAAGCATCACCACTCCTTCTTCCACCTCTGTCCCACATCTGGTTCAGATTATAAGAAAGCCTCGGTGATGCTTCCTTTGGCACCAGTGGGATATTTAAACCACCCAGGCCCCTGTCCAGTTGGGAACCTTCTCCCTGGTCACATCCCATAACCATAATAAAACCCCAAGTCAGTCTCTTTTCCTTGCTCTCTTAAGCCCTTTTTGGACCAGCTTGGGAAGCCCACCCTCTTCTCCCCATTATGTAAGTAATAAACCTTTTTGTACACTCTTGGTGTGTGTGTGTGTGTGTGTGTGTGTGTGATCATTAGTCTTGACATCCAAGTCAAATGGGGGTCTACTGTGATTATGTAGGGTGGCCACAACAATTAGAGTGATCAGCAGGGTTGTCTAGATGATCACCACCTACAACAGGGATCTTTCTTCTTTTGCTTTCGCTGGCTAACTGACTTTGCTTCCTGCTGGCTAGTACGCTCTTTGAGTTGCTGTTAACTGGTTAGCTTGTGCTTTGAGTTGTGCTGTTTTGTACTGCATTTTTTTTCTGAGTTCTAACAAGCTTCTTTTATAGATTTAACTAACCTAAGTCAAAAGTTTTGATGATAAATTGGTGTCTAGAGAAAGGAGTGTGAAACAGGGACCCTCCTTAAAGTGGCCCTGGGTTGAGTGTCTTTTTTATTTATTAATTTTTATTATTGTACTTTAGATGAAGATTTGCAGAACAAACTAGCTTCTTATTAAACAGTTAGTACACATATTACTTTGTGACATTGGTTACCAGCCCCACGACAGGTCAACACTCTCCCTTCTCAAACTTGGGATCCCTATTACCAGGCTTTCCTGTCCCCCCTACCTTCTTATCCTTGCCCCTGGGCTGGTGTGCCCCTTTAGTCTCATTTTGTTTTATGGGACCATCTAATCTTTGGCTGAAGGAGTGACTTCATCACTGAGCTAAGAGGGTGTCCAGGGGCCCTACTCTCGGGGTTTCTCCAGTCTCTGTCAGACTAGTAAGTCAGGTCTTTTTTTGTGAGTTAGAATTTTGTTCTACATTTTTCTCCAGCTCTGTCTGGGACCCTCTTTTGTGATCCCCATCATAGCAACTGGTGGTGGTAGCCAGGCACCATCTAGTTGTGCTGGACTCAGTCTGGTGGAGGCTGTGGTAGTTGTGGTCCATTAGTCGTTTGGACTAATCTTTCCCCTCTGTCTTTGGTTTTCTTCATTCTCCCTTGCTCCAGACAGGGTGAGACCAGTGGAGTATCTTTGATGGCTGCTCACAAGCTTTTAAGATCCCAGACACTACTCACCAAAGTAGAATGTAGAACATTTTCTTTATAAACTATGTTATGTCAATTGAGTTAGATGTTCCCTGAGACCATGGTCCCCACATCCCTCAGCCTAGTAATTAGATACCTCAGGGAGTTTGGATGTATCTATGGAGTTTCCATGACCTTACCTTGGACAAGTTGTGCTGGCTTCCCCAGTATTGTGTACTGTCTTACCCTTCACTAGAGTTTGGGTTGTGTGTCTTGACTTTTCTGTGTGTCTTAGAATGAAGCTGTGACTGTCCCTAGGCTCTTACTTTATGACCAATTAGCTGTGTGTCTCCACTAGGTGTTGATTCCCAATCTACAGAGAACTCAGGGGAAAGATTATTCCCTCTGCAATATACAGGCTCTTTTGGTGATTACTCCACTGGAGGAAGAGCAGTCATTAGTTAGAGATTTGAGACAGGGGTGTCCGTCCTGGTTCTTCAAGATGGCTATAAAAATCAGGGGCCAATTAACCAGTAAGTAAGCAAGGTACTCATGGGCTTAATTGTGTTTACTTACTAATCTGTAGAGCACAATTACACATAGGTTTCATCATATCTTTGATGTGGTGAAAAACAGGTGAAATTGTGCACTACAGATTAGTAAGTAAGCATAAGTAAGCATACCTTGCTTATTTGGTAATCCCTCCCTGATAACAATGAATGAATGAATGATTCCTGTATATACCTTGTCTTGCTCCTAAAACAATGCCAAAATGAACTATTCTCTTATTCATCATTTCCTTTTTTCATACCTTCTTTGTACATTCATTCTTTGTATGCCTTAAGAAGATTATGTTGCTGTCTATGCCTATCAGTCTATATCTATCTATCTACCTACCTACCTATCTATCTATCTATCTATCTAACTCCTCTTTCTTTCCTTATCATCTTGGAATTATCTACCATATTTGTCTCATATATTTTTGGTGATGTGTATACTTTTGCTCTAATTTCTACACATTTAAAAATTCTTTGTTGGAATCAAATACTTTGAGAAGACAGAGTAGCAGGGGTAGGGGTCTGGAGACCATGCTTTCAGGAGACAGCTAGGTCAAATGGCATAACAAAGCTTATTAAGAAAATGTTCTGCATCCTATTTTGGTGAGTGGCATCTGGGGTCTTAAAAGCTTGCAAGCGGCCATCTAAGATGCATCGATTTGTCCCAAGCGCCTGGTGTAAAGGAGAATGAAGAACACCAAAGACACAAGGAAAGTATTAGCCCAAGAGACAGAAAGGGCCACATAAACCAGAGACTTTATCAACCTGAGACCAGAAGAACTAGATGGTGCCCAGCTACCACCAATGGCTGCCCTGACAGGGAACACAACAGAGAGTTCCTGATGGAACAGCAGAAAGATGTGGTGCATAACTCAAATTCTAGTAAGAAGACAAGACTTAATGGTCTGACTGAGACTGGAGGTACCCCGGAAAGCATGGCCCCTGGACTCTCTATCAGTCCAGAACTAAAACAATTTCCGAGGCCAACTCTTCAGACAGGGATGGGACTGGACTGTGGGACATAAAGTGATACTCGTGAAGAGTATGCCTCTTAGTCATGTAGATACAAGAGACCAAAGGGGCAGCTTCTGTCCAG
This sequence comes from Trichechus manatus latirostris, assembly GCF_000243295.1. NCBI lineage: Eukaryota > Metazoa > Chordata > Mammalia > Sirenia > Trichechidae > Trichechus > Trichechus manatus. The sequence continues at coordinate 16,334,099 of NW_004443939.1, read as the reverse complement.
AGGTGAGGTGGGAAGGCAGAGAAGGTTAAGAGCTGGGTGAATGGACATGGGGAATCAGAGGTGGAAAGGAGGAGTGTGCTGTTGTAGAATGGGGTGAGCAATTAGGGTCACATAACAGTTTATGCATAAAATTTTGTATGGGAGACTAACTTAAAATGTAAACTTCATTTAACTACAACAATTACAAAAAAAAATTCTTTGCTGGACCCTCATGATTTTTGCAGGATAGGCTTTATCCTTTTTCCTGAGAGCTTTGTTTTGGTATTACTTATTACCAAGCATCATCTTTCTTGAATATTTTGAGAGGAGAGACAGCATTCCCTCCTATTTATCAACCTGCTTACCATTAAAAATAATTCATCCAGGAGGCAGGGCCAAGATGGTGGTGTAGTCAGACACTTCCTGTGGTCCCTCTTACAACAAAGACCTGAAAAAACAAGTGAATCAATTATATACGACAATCTAGGAACCATGAACATCAAAGGCAAAGTTGAGGAATCAGATTGAGTGGCAGGGGGAGGGAGAGATGGTTCAGAAGCAGCAAGAAGTTGCCCAACCTGACCTGGTGGGAACCGGAATGCTGCAGGTCGGATCGGCTGGTGTGCGTGGTGAGGCAAGCAATGACATCGGGATGCATTTTCCACATCAGGACAGATTGCACAGTGGAGAGTCTGCTTAAGTCTCTAAAACCAGTGAAAAGCAGCTCTCAACTGGCAAAAGATAAGTACATGCGTCTAAGCCACCATGCAGATCAAAAAGCACCCCATTTGGGAAGAACTTCTCTTCCATTTACCTGACTCCTCCCCACTCTGCACTGGGTACTAAGTCGGCTTCAACAATAGCTGAGTCCCCGGGCTGGAAGTAGATCCAGTCACACGCACTGAGCCATTCTCCTTGCCTTGGAGAGGAAATAAATTAACAAACAGGAAAAAATAATCTGCCAGCTCCCCTAAGCCAGAAACTCAGGGCAGGCACAGCTCCTTTGCCTAAGCACAGGCATAAGGGATTCACGGACTTTGAATGTCTTTCACCTCTGCATAGACCTGTGTGGGCCCATTTCAACAGCGTAGGCCCTCATTAGCACAATACAACAAGGTATAAACCTGAAGCATAACTTCACTGTATCAGCTATATGGTGGAGTGGCAGGTTCGTGACAATTGATACCTCTCTGCCCATTAAGCAGGGTCCTCACTGACCCACATCAGGGGCCTGAGGACTAGCCACCTGTGACAGGAGTCCAAGAATAAGTGATGCCTCCCAGTCCTTACAGCCAACAGCACTGGGTGCTCATAGTCTGGCTGCAAACCCCACCCACCTATGCACTCTAGGGAAAAGGGACACGCTTTCCTCCCAGACACTCAGGGGCAGCTGTCAGCCCCCTGCCTTGCTCAGTGCATGAGCTCCTACTACAGCCACATACCTGTGCCTACTCCAATCACCCCTGCCCGTCTAGGACTGTAGGTGAGAGCCTGCACCACACACTTGGTGAGCAATTACCTGTACACCTGAGCTGAATCCATACAAGAAAAATAAACAGACTCCTGGTTTCACATATCTAGTAGCAGATTTATCCACCTGGTGACAAGATTTTAGAGCTTCAAAGGTGCCAATAATCAAACTAGCTCACACTATCAGCCTACTTGGGCGTGTCAAAACAAGAAGCTATGACACAGTAAGCAAATATAAAATAAATAAATATAATAACTTCTTGATGGGTCAAAGACAACAGTAAATATCAAGTCACAAAAAGAGGCAGACAATGGTGACTTCAGCAAGCTCCCAAAACAAGGAATCAAGAAATCTTCCAGAGGAACAGAACTTCTTGGAATTAATGGAGGTAGAATACAAGATTAATATACAGAACTCTTCAAGAGATCATGAAGGAGATCAGTCAAAATGCAGAATGATCCAAGGAACACACAGACAAAGCAACAGAGGAACTCAAGACTATAGAAGAGCACAATGAAAAATTTAACAGGCTGCAAGAATCCATAGAGAGACAGCAAACATAAATCCAAAAGATCAACAATAAAGTGCTCCAAATTCATCAATGTGGTGAGTTGTTTCCTGGATTTGTTGTTATTCTTTATCATTGTGTAGTATTCTATTGTGTGTATGTACCACAGTTTGTTCATTTATTTGTCCCATTGATGGGCACTTAGGTTGTTTCCATCTTTTTTTTTTATTTTTTATTGTACTTCAGGTGAAGGCTTACAGAACAAATAGTTTCTCATGAAACAGAAGTACACATGTTATTTTATGACATT
>NW_004443939.1:16282601-16314687 GCF_000243295.1 Trichechus manatus latirostris | reverse complement strand
TATATTATATACAAATATACATTTACCATGTGTTTTAAAGTGTGCATACACACACACACACTTATAGCCACCCACCTAAAGCATTATTTTCAACAAAACAAGTAACAAGGTAACAAAGGGTAGGATTTTTAAATATCTTAAGCATAGTTATAAATATGCCCAGGCCTGCAAATCTGAAGATAATTCAACTAGAATTTTTTAATGTTGAAGATATAGTTGACATATAAAAGGGACTCTATTTTCCCGTGGAAAAGATAGTTGACTATTCTAAGCTGAGACCTGTCATAATTGGAGTGGCCTTACTACATAGCATACTTAGCTCTTGGCAACAAGTGCAGCTGAGGAGAAGGAAGAAGCTAGAATTAAAGGAGACAGGGCCTGGCTCTGTGAGACTGACTCTGGTTGGTGTGCAAGCCCTGGCATGGTTCGGGCAGACCTCAGTACTCTGTCCCTGCGGAACAAGGAGGAAGGAAGAATTTCAGATCTAGCTTGTGAGACACTGTGGGTGGCGTGCAATTAATACAATCCGGTGGATGGTAGTGTTCTGAGGGTGATGCCATGAATCTCACAGTCTTGGACAAGAAATTAAGGGGCACTAAGGAGAGGAGAATTATCAGCTGATAAAAGCTGGGCAGATTTCTAACCAGTTCAGGTTCTAGGAAACATCATTGTTTTATCAGGCAGCTAGAACCATAGGCAAATAAACCACAGGAAATACCTTGTAGCTCTGGAAATATAAGAGTTATGTGGTGTATGAAGTGGGGAGGAGAACATACTGTGATTCAGAAGCTACCTGGGCTCAACCAAGAGCTTACCTGGAACAGTAGAAACTGGGTCCATTGGCTGCACGATCTAATCCAAAACCCATCGTATGATAGCTGTTGTTGTTAGTTGCCGTTGAGTCTGCTCCAACTCACGGTGACTGAGTGTAAAACAGAATGGAACATTGCCTGGTCCTGTACCATCTTCATGATCATTGGTATGTTTGAGTCATTGTTGCAGTTATTATATACTACCTTCCAATCCAGGGGCTCCTCTTCCAGCGCTATATAGGACAACATGCTGTTATGACCCGTAAGGTTTTCACTGGCTGATTGCAGAAGTAGATCATCAGGCCTTTCTTCCTAGTCTGACTAGTATGGACTATCCACTGAAACCTGTCCACCATAGGTGACCCTGCTGGTATTTGAAATACTAGTGGCATAGCTTCCAGTATCATAGCAACATACAAGCCCCACAGTATGACAAACTGACAGATGGGTGGTGGATGATGGAGATAGACCTTCTTATATGGCCTCTGATTTCACCATAATTGGTTCAGGGAGAGAGGTAGGCACGAGCCTGCAGTGTCTGAGAGGGGCTGGGAAAGCCAGGGACTGCTCGAAATTAGGTTGACCTGAGACTGCAGCCTGTTACTGACTTACCAGGCAGTGTTAAAGAGTAGAAATAAGAGGCAGAGAATGAATAGCCTTTGTTCTCCTTGCAAAATTAAAGGGATGTCCTTAGAAGCTGATATTTCAAAATTATTTATCAGAGATTTCTCAATTTGAAATAACAAAATCTCTGTTTGATTGTCCAACTCATTCTTCCCTGAAACCAATAACTACCTGAAGAAAGAATTACTGAATGGATGTAGGAAACAAGCCACTTCAGATTAAAGAACAAAGGCAAAGGCAACCTCTGTTTCTGTGATGTTTTTCACATAGCTGAACGTCCCCAAATGCTTCACAAAGCATTTAATTACATGCTAGCAGCAGAGGAAATGCTGGTACTGCTGTGTGCCAGCTCCAGCCCACCTAGAACGGGAATGTCAAGTGAGCTCACTAAGTGTAAGGGATTTGCAGAAAGCTCACTCACGGTCTCTTCGCTTGGAAAGCGTAAGCACTGAGCACTCACACATTTTCTGGAGGGTGCAGTGGCCTATCCACACTGCTTCCACTAGGCAGTCATAAAGACAGGATGTAGTCAAGATGCGGCCATAAAAGTGGGTGGTATTTGCAATTCTGATACTTGAGCCAAACTCTTAAGAGGCAATTATAAACAGGGCTAAAACACAGCTCCACCACCCGTCTGTCAGTTTGTCATACGGTGGTGGCTTGTGTGTTGCTATGATGCTGGAAGCTATGCCACCGGCATTTCAAACATCTGCAGGTTCACCCATGGTGGACAAGTTTCAGTGGAGTTTCCAGACTAAGACAGACTAGGAAGAAAGGCCTGGTGGTCTACTTCTGTTAATTAGCCAATGATAACCTTGTAGATCACAACAGAATATTGTCAGACTCGCTTGATATGGACACATCCATCACTAGAGGAAAACATCAAGTTTGGTGAAGTAGAGGACAAACAAAGGCAAGGGAGAGCCTCGGTGAAATGGATTGGCACAATAGCTGCAACAATGAACTTGAACATGCTGGCAATTGTGCGGATGATGCAGGACTGGGCAACATTTCCTTCTGTTGTACATAAGGTTGACATGAGTTGGAGTCATCTTGATGGCAGCTAACAACAACAACCAACAACAAAAAACAGCTGGAGTCCTGTTCATCCTCCAAAGATCTGAGAGCCAGGGAGCATCTGAGCAAGGAAGGCAGGGAAGCCTTTGAGAATTCCAGCTGGAGAGAGGCAGAAATGGCAAGGCCCAGGGTATAAAATGGGCCGGGCTCATTTTAGATTTTTTTTCTTAAAGCTTGGCCTGTATTTCAGCACACCCTTTCTCTTTAGATCTGTAGGTAACAAAGAACTCCCACAAGCCCTTTCTCATCTGGCCCTTAATACAGGGATGGCATGACTGACCAGACCCTGAAATAGTTCAGCTGTGAACTACAGTCATTAAAATCTCTGCTTAAGAATGGCTGAGGACTATCAAGATAGAGTAAGAATCAGAAAGGAAAGAGAGAAAATGCTAACTGTATGTAGGGAAAGAGGCAGAAGGAAGTGAGAAGCCATAGTGTGAGTGATCATTTAACCTCTTCCTGATTATTAACTTAGTCATTCATTCATTTCCACCCCCACCCCCCACAAATATTTGTTGAGTGCTTACTATGTGATAGCTGCTGGAGATACAGAGACAAATAAGATTCAGTCCTTGCCCTCAAATTTCTCACATGTTGGTTGGCAAGACAGGTACGCAAGCAAATGAGAGCAATGAACTGCTACAAGTGCTATGGATGAAAACAGGCAGAGTTTAAAGTGGATCTCAAAAAAGGCAAGTGGTTAGTTCTACTGGTCAGAGTAGGTTGTTGGGTGCCATTGAGTCGTTTTTGACTCATAGCAACCCCATGCAACAGAAAGAACCACTCCATAGGGTCTTCCAGGTTGCAGTCTTTATGGAAGCAGATAACCAGGTCTTTCTCCCACAGTGCCACTGGGTGAGTTTGAACCACCAACTTTTGGTTAGTAGTCAAGTGCTTAATTGTTTTTACCACCTGGGTTTGGTCAGGGTATGGTGGGATAAAAAAAATGGGGTCTGTAGAGGAAGGAGATACTGGTTGCGTAAGGCCAAGGACAACTCTGGCTAGGGATAACTCTGGTTATGTAGAGAGGTTTAGGGACAGCTCAAGTCCAGTGGACAGCATAAGTCAAAGTTTGGAAGCCTGAAACACTAAGGCCCATTTGGTGAAGTGCTTATATTTTAGTATTAAAAGGTCATGAATAAATGTATGGAGGTAGCAAAGGAAGAAGCTATAGATTAAGCAAGGACTTTGTGAGGAAGAGTATGGCATACCACCGAAATGAGTTCAGGTTTTATTTTGTAGAAAAGGGCACCCACTGAAAGATTTTAAGCAATGATAAGATTATTTATTTGTTTTCAGTAGACATGTTCTGAGTGCCAGCTGTGTGCCAGGCACTGGGGATGAATAAAGAGCAGCCCTTGATCCCAAGGAGTATACAGTTTAGTAAGGGGAGATGCTTTGCAAATAAACAAGTGCAGTCAAGTATTGCTAGTGCTATAGTAGCATCATGTTTTTTGCTAATCCAAGGATAACAAGGAGCCCTGGTGGCGCACTGGTTAAGAGCTCGGCTGCTAACCAAAAGGTTGGCAGTTTGAATCCACCAGCCGCTCCTTGGAAACCCTATGGGGCAGTTCTACTCTGTTGTATAGGGTCGCTATAAGGGTAACAAAAGGGATGAGTGTGTGATTGGTCAATTTAACCTATTGGAAGTAAGAGGTTTAAGAAATACAAGCTAAAAGAAGTAGCTGTGGAGACGATTTTTGAAAAATCAGTAAGAGCCCATGAGGTGAAGGAGTAGGAAACGGTCTCACTCTGGCAGCAGTATGGAGAACAGGTTACAGTTTAGGTCAATGAATCAGTTAAGATATCATTGCAATTGCTCATTCAAGGCAGGTCAAGAGGCTAAACAAAACAATAGCATGGGAGTGGAGAGGAGTGGTCAGGTGTCAAACAGTTAAGCTTGTAGACATGATCTGGGCATGAGGAAAGAGGTGTTTCCTAAGCTGACACTGTGGCTTCTGGCCTGGGTAACTGAGTGACTGATGAGGGTGCCAATGTAATTTTTTGCAGCCAGGTAAAGGTAACTGTATTTCTCCACACCATTCCAGACTATTGTGGTATTATTAATAAAAAATAAACAAAAATTAGCACTTAAGAATTTGCTGTTTTAAAAAAAAAGTTCTTTCAGAGATGCATCTCATTGATCTTCACAACATCCAAGTATTTAACACAGAGCTTGGCAATCAGCAATCACTTATTGAATGAATGGAAAAATGAATGAATGAACAAATGTACAATGATGTTAGGTAGGGATTGAGTATTGTGCCTATAATTTAAAGCTTGCATATTGTGAATATATTTGAATCTTGAATATTGTGCCTGTAATTTGAATCCAAATCTAATTCAAAGTCTAGTGCTTATTGCACTGAACTGCAATGGTCAGTTTCTAGACAGAAGACAAAATAAAGAGACCAAGCCATAGCATTAGACTCAGGATTGAATCTATTTTACCACTTGCCACTCTTGGCCTCTACTTATAAAATGGTCATGTCTTTTTCATGAGGCCATTTTATATTTAAATTAATTGAGATGTTGAAAACTCACAACACATAGGCAATATTGAACACAAGTTAATGGAATCTGCTCTGATCCTCTGTTGCCCTACTTTATATCAATTCTTTTCTTTTTTCATTGTTACCAGTTTCTGAGATGGCTGCTAAAAATTATTGCTAGAGACAATGTGGAAAGGCTCCCAAGAAGACTCTCCCATCTCATACTCCCTCTTGAAAACTACCACCTCTTCCATTTGGTTGATTGCTGAAAATATCATCAAAGTGTTATCCTTTGAGTGTGGCAGTACCAACTCCCTTGCTGGTCACCCTGAGTCAAGAAGAACAACAAGTTTACATTTCTGAAACATCAGTAGAACTAGCACTTGAACAAAACTCAGAGACCCCCAGACAGGAAGGCAGTGAACCATGGAGTCAGGCCAAAATGTCAGGAACCTGAACTAAGGAGCAAGGTCAAGTTTGGGCCATTGGAGAAGAAGACAGAAGTTAGGTCAAAGGAAAGTCTGAAACTTCAATATTAGTCTATAATGATGTTGCAGACCACCTCAGCCAATTTGTTCATCTCCAATTTTCAGTTTCTTTTTTGTAGATATTATTAGCCTTCAATACTTAATGAAGGTGTAAGCTGTAGGTATCCTTCCCCAACACCAGGCATTATGTTTCAATGAAAAAAAATCTCAGACTGAATTCTGCAACATAAACAGTTTTTCACTAGCAGGCAGACATGATGATGGTCATACAACATGTGTGGTAAGCTAAAGGAAGTCCCAGGTCTCTATCATTTTAGGTGCTCTTACAGAACCTGTGAAAGATTCACTCCAGACAGTAATGACAAAATTCTAGCAGCAAGATTCTACCCTTCTTGGTGTAATCTTGTGAAATAAAAATCATCAGAAAAATGGCCTAACAAAGGGCTAGTTATGAATCCCAAACTTTAGTCACTATTCTGTATGATACAGCAATTGAGCTTCATAGACTCTTGTTCAGGCAAAGTTGGGGGAACCTGTTTGATATTTCTAGCCAATCCACACATCTCCAGTGCTATTCATTTCACCAGTGAAAAAACATTTCTAGCATTCATTACTCCTGTTAACAAAGCCTCTGGTGAGGACTGGAGACAAATATAGTGAAAAGATTCTAGCATCCACCTGGAGAGTGGGCTTTTGGATAGAATATTTCAAATACTAATTAATGCAGTGTATATTCCTGATTTAAAAAATAAATAAAACAACAAAAACAGTTGCTGTCGAGTTTATTCTGACTCATGGCAACCCCATGTGTTACAGAGTAAAACTATGCTCCAAAGGGTTTTTAAGGCTATGATCTTTAGGAAGCAGCTCTCCAGGCCTCTCTTCCAAGGCACCTCTGGGTGGGTTCAAACTGCCAACCTTTTGTTTAGTAGTCTAGCACTTAACCATTTGCACCACCCAGCATTTCTTATTCCTGTCTTGGGTACTTCTAATGGTAACTAAGTCTCCTTAAGATACGGATTAAAGTAACATTAAAAACGACTGGTAGAATAACTTTGGGCAAGTTACTTCGATTCTCTGAGTTTCAATGAATTTCATCACTGCAACTTACAGGGTTTAATAAAATGTTCTAGGTTAAGAATGCTTTGTAAACTCTAAAATTCCATATAGGTAGTAAGATTAAGATACTATTTTTGTCATGTCAGTCATTATTAGCATCATCAATATCACCTCAAATAGACTCAACTGACTTTCAAGTTCAAGATATTGATCAAAATAAAAGCATAACTGGTCATCTATGAGGACTCTCTTGAGCAGCAGTGTCCCATAAAAATATAATTTGAGACATACATGTAACTTTTAATTTCCTAGCAGCCACATTTAAAATGTAAGAATAAACAAGTGAAATTAATTTTATGTATGTTTTATTTCACCTAGCATATTCAAATTATCATCATTTCAACATGTAATCACTGTAGAATTTTTAATAAGATTTTTAACTTCTCTTTTTTTCACAGTAAGTCTTCAAGATCTGGTGTGTATTTTACACTTACAGAGCACCTCAATTTGGATACTAAATTTTCCTGAGAAATACTTCATCTGTATTAAATTTCATAAATTTTAGAGAAAAAGTAGATTTACTCATCCAAGTTGTACACATAAAATTTTCCCATAACTGTGTTGGCAGTTTTTAATGTAAATTAATGATATATTAATTTATATATACTTACATATATATATGTATATAAGTATATATACATAAATTATATATAAATTAGCACTTGCTAATTTCAAGTGCTCAGGAGGCACATGTGACTAATGGATACCACATTGGGCAGCAATAGCTCTAGAGTATAATGTCTGCAAAGATTCAAGCTGGCTTGTGGTAGGTAAAATAATACAGCAGGGAGCGGAGACCAAATAAACACGGGTTCATTCAGGAGCACAAAACCAATCCATAATAAGAACAGTAATAATGATAATTCCTGGCCCTTTATTTTAAGAGGCACTTATTTGACATTAACAGTGTGCCAGGTGCTGGGGATTCCATGATGATTAAGATTGTCCCTTCCCTTGAGAAATTTAGTGGCCAACATGGAGTTAGATTAATAAACATTGTTACAACAAACTCTGAGCTAAATAGAATTAGCAGTGTTTTTTTGGACGAGGGCAACTGAGGCTCAGAAACGCTATGCCACAAACTAGAGATGAAACCTGTGGCTAGGACCCCAGTCTGCACCTGGCAAGAACACACCAGAATGGTAGATGTTTCAAGCCAGAGAACGTAGCACTCTGTAAAATCAAACACCTTGTTTTCTTTCAAAATGACTGAAGCCCCAGTCCTTTGGCCAGAATATCCACATTATTTTATTCTAATCTACAGGGAAAGGTAAAATAATTCTAGAGTTTAGTGGGGCCTTATTCTTCAGTAATTAGTCTTAGAATTCATCAGCAAAGCACAACTACTCCCCCTTTAATTCAGAGACAGGCCCTGAGGTTAAATATATCTTTATCTCTTTCTCTTCGTCATAACTTCTGGAAACTTCTTTTCCAAAGTAAGAGGGAAAGCCTAACCAATTTTGGAATGAGAAATCAATTTTCAGACTCAGAATCTGCCCAAGCAGAGTAAAAGTCCTTAAGGCTCTAGCAGAGAACTTCCTCAGGAAGATTTGCATCCTATGAGGGGTGTTCCACATAATGAGCCTTCTCAGTTCCATTGATTGCAACTTAATTTTCTCAAGAACTTGAAACTATCCTGCTCCATGCTCCCCCTATCAAGTGTATCTATTTGATATCTCTAGGCACATCTGCTCCACGGCTCATACTGTCTTAAATGTCTGATGGGAAGGCAGGTATATCAGAAAGGCAAGTGTGAGTGTCAGGATCTTCTTTCTCTGATAAGGAAAGTTTATCCCTGTAGTAGCCATGTACCTTTCCATTTGATTGCCTGACTGTGTTCTGCTTCACTGGCTTTGATTCTGAACCCTACACATAACTGAAATCATTATTTCCCTTGTCCTGCTGAAGTAGCAAAGAGTACTGTCTTAGTTATCTAGTGGTGCTATAACAGAAATACTACAAGTGGATGTCTTTAACAAAGAGAAATTTATTCTCTCACAGTCCAGTAGGCTACAAGTCCAAATTCAGGGTGTTACCTCCAGGGGAAGACTTCTTCCTCTCTGTCAGCTCTGGAGGAAGGTCCTTGTCATTAGTCTTCCCTTGGTCTGGGAGCATCTCAGGGCAGGAAACTCAGGTCCAAAGGACGCACTGTGCCCCAGGCGCTGCTTTCTTGGTGGTATGAGGTCCCTGCTCTCTGCTTGTTTCCTTTTCCTTTTATCTCTTGTAAGATATAAGGTGGTGCAGGCCACACCCCAGGGAAGCTCCCTTTACATTGGATCAAGGATGTGACTTTAGTAAGGATATTACAATCTCACCCTAATCCTCTTTAGCATAAAATTACAATCACAAAATGGAGGACAACCACACAATACTGGGAATCGTGACCCAGCCAAATTGATACACAATTTTTGGGGGGACAAAATTCAGTCCATGACAAGTATGAAAAAAAGTAGACCATTTTTCTAATTTTCTCTGTTTTGTATTAACTGCGCTTACCCATGCTGCTGTGCTGAAGCCTGCATTTTAAATATAAGACAATGTTATTTACTCATTGAGAAAATGTCAAGAATGTCACTTCTGGCAATATCTTCTTCTTCTTGAAAAAAATAGATACATAACTTAAGAAATCATGTTAAATTAAAAGGAATAGCTCAATTTATATTAAAGCTAAATTTTGTGTTTAAAAAAAAGAAATGTTTTCTTCTGAAATTCATTATCATGGATTGTATCAAATTTTTCTTTGAGCTGGGTGAGAAAAATAAAAAATGTAGATTCAGAAAGGGAAGAAGACTAGAAAAAGAGGAAATAAAGGAAAGAAGGAAAACCTGAGTACTTCTTCCTCTGTGTTCACATGTAGCTTACTCATACCTTTATCAAATCAGTCTCCTCATTACTTCAATCATGTTTGATTCTGGTACTGCACATACCTTTTAGTATCAATCCTGCCCTGTTCTATAAACTTTCATAACATAAAAGTGGGCTTCTAACATCTTCCCATAATGACTTCATTTTAAACTGCTTTTCCTGAATGAGACTGTACACCACACCTAACTTTTTCCATATCCTCTTTTATTTTTGGTGGAATAGGGATGGGTTATCCTGGCTATAGCTTTACCTCACCCTTTGAGTCTGATGCTTAGCACAAGGCTTATGACTTCAATCCAAGATTTCCTCTAGATTATGATTAAAATTGTCTTCTGGCTATATTGCTTCAGCTTCTCTTCATATCTTTCCCACTCTCTTATAGCTCTGGACTTACCCTCAGAGCCTGCTTGTCACTTAAACCTGCTTTGGGAGACTCTCCCATGGGTCCAGAGTGATTTCACATCTGTGTCCCCTACTAAAGGGCAGATAAAACTTTGGATATTGAAATATCCATGCTGTTGAACAAGTAGAGGATGGATGGGTGGATGGATGGATGGATTCATCAAAGATAGAAAATACAGAACAGAAAAAAGAACAAAGCAAAAGACAAGGTTAGTATAATGCAACAGGCTTTCTGTTACCTAGAATTCTATTAACTGACATTTCACCAGTTCTGCAGCACAATGATAAGTGATGCATCTAAAAATGGCCATGAGCTCTGAAAGAAGCTAAAGTGCCTTCTGAATTCTCAAAGGAAAAATAAAGTGCATTCAAGGTAATTCAGTGTCCAGGATTTCGGGCTGAACTCAAATGTTCTGATCTGGCAACTCATGTAAGTTCTGGGGTATGTAACATGAATAGAATAATAATAATAATAAACCATAGAAATTGAAGAGGAAAGGGAATTTAAAATTTACTTAACCCTACTGTTCTCTTTCATGAATTGTTTATATTCTCTGTGTCTACTTACTCTCTAATCACTAATGAACTCACTTCTATCAGGTTTGTATTCACTACTAAACTAAGTAGTATTTGCCAAGGTTATCAATAAACTGCTGGTTATTGGATTTAGGGGTAAAGTCACAGTCCTCATCTTATTCAACCTATTAGCAAAATTTGAAACAATCGATAACTCCTTCCTTTAAAGGTCTTCACTGGGTTTCTAGGACATTTTCTCTTGGTTTTATTCTTGTTCCACGGGTCCCTCCTTTTCAGTCTCCTCTGATAGTTCTTTACCCCTTATCATCTCTGCTTCCACTCACTCGCTTGATGACTCTATCCAATCTCATGGCGTTAAATTTGTCTGTATTTTGGTGACTTCCAAATTTTAATATCAAATTTTGAGTTCACCTACTCTCCAGACTCAGTTATCTTACTGCTGACTCAACTTATTCACTTGGCATGTGTATATGTGTGTGTATATATAGGTAATGACATATCCTAACATCTAACGCTGATCCTTTGATTCACCTCAAATCTGCTCTTTTCACAGCTTTCCATTTCAGTAAATGGTCCAAATTTTTAGAGTCATCACTGATCTTTCTATTTCTCACACATCTCACATTTAGTTCATCAGTAAAATGCCATCGTATGAAATCAACCTTCAAAATATATCTTGAGTTCAACCCTTTCTCACTGCTTCTGCTGCTACCATTCTAGTCCAAGACTTCAGCTATAACACCCTGAGAGAATCTACTCCAGAGAGCAGTCAAAGTGATCCTTTAAAAAAGTAATTAGATTTTGTCTCAGATCTGCTCAAAATCCTCCAGTGGCTTCCCATCTAAGAGAAAAATAAAACACCTCACCGTGAGCTACAGGCCCTGCATGACGAGTTCCCTGCCAACTCTTTGGCCTCGTCTTTTATCACTCGCTCCTCATTCACTGTGCTGCAACCACACGGGTGGCCTTGCTGTTTCTGAAATACGCTAAGCATGATCTTGCATCAGGGTCTTTGACCTAGCTGTTCCCTCTGCTTGGAATTCTCTTTCCTCCAAAACCCATGTGCTCACACCCTTACTTCTTTTAGGTCTCTGCTCAAATATCACCTCATCAGAAATGATGCCTATCATCTCTAAAATCGTGCTTCTTTAACCTTCTTTATCCTGTTTCTTTTTTTTTTTATAACTTTTGCAATAACTTGACACATACTACATATCTATTCATTTGTTTTTTTGTGTGTGTGTTCCCAAAAGTGTGATTTTCATGAGAAAAGGATTCTGCCTATTTTGCATACCGCTGCAACCTCAGTATCTGGAACAACTCCAGCACCTAGTGTGGACTTGATAAATATATATTTTAAAATATGTGAAAGAAATAGAGGCCCAGACAGTGGCTCACCAAAATTCACTCATTTAATTGGGATTAGAGAGTTAGTAATAGGAGCTGGACCTTCTGACTCCCAGTTTGCTGGCATTCCTGCTTGACCTCTAATAAACCAAAAACCGAATCTCTAAGCAGGTGGGATTATAGAAAAGGTACTGTGCATGTTCATATACTAAGCATAGAAGTCAAAAATTCATTCAATAATAATTTGCTGAGTGCCCATTCTGTGAACAGAGATTAATAATATAGGGTCTGTGCCATCAAACTACAAAGAAATATTCAGATAATTGTGGTGTTCTTGGAACCCAGACGAGGGATTCTTATCCTAGACCCACGCTGTTTGTGTGGTCAGGAATGATGATGCCTGGGTAAGTCCTGAAGAATAAAAAAGGAGTGGGCAGGCAGAGCCCTGGTGGTGCAGTAGTTAAGAGCTACGGCTACAAACCAAAAGGTCAGCGGTTCAAACCTACCAGCCGTTCCTTGGAAACCCTGTGGAGCAATTCCACTCTGTCGTTTAGGGTCACTATGAGTCAGAATTGACTCGATGGCAATGGGTTTGTTTGTTCTGTTTGTTTGTTTGTTTGTTTGCTTATTTTGGTCAGGCAGAATAAAGGGCATCTTAAACAGTAAGACAACAGGTGCAAACACACAGAGTTAAGAGACAGCACAGCATGCAAGAAGTACAGATGAAAGGAAGATTACAAGGAAAGGAATGAGGCTGAAGACATAAACAGAAACCACAGGGTGGAAGGCTCTGGACCTAATTCTATGGCATGTGGACTCTAATCCTAAAAACTGTTGGGATACTCTGGAAGGTTTTAAACAGGTAAACAGCATGAGAAGATTTGCATTTCAGAAAGATAACTCTATTTGCCATTGTCTGCAAACACTTTTTGAAGAGAAGCAGGGAAGCCAGTTAAGAGGCCATTGTTCTGATATAGGCACAAGGTCATGGGGCCCTGATCTAAGCAAACAATGTTGGAATCACAGCACTTACAGTAAATATCAACAATCTGCCTCTATGTTCCTTAGAAGAAGCAAGAATGGAAAATTAGGATCGTAATAAAACATCCTTCAAGGCCAGCATCCAGGCTTTCCCTCATTCAGAGAACAGAGACATGTATATACATACATATAAAGATTACAGTCTTGATATGCAACCCTGACAGCAGGGGTTGGTATCAATGACAAAGGTAGAAAAGATGAGGCACTTGTAATGGTATACCTGAGATAAGCACGTATGTTTTTTGAAAAGACAGTGACAAGCAGAGGCAATTCAGACACAAGCTTGCAAGACTGGGGAAGGCAGGGGTGTGGGAAAAGAGGTGGGACCTTTCCAGGGAAAATGGAAGCATGACACTGAAAATGATATCTTTCTAGGGGCTGGAAGCAGACCAAGACCCTGTGGGAATGTTCTCACTCTCTACTCCCCTTGGCTTCTGAAGCCTTCTATTTCTTATAAAAAAGGAAGATTACAATTGTGAACAAAAACTTGCAAGGGAGAAGCGAGAGAGGGATTGGCAAAATACTCTTCCAACTACAGAGAGACCAATTTTGCAAATGTTAGACCCATTGGAAAGTGGATTTTCTGTCCTAATAAAGACCAGATTTTTGAGGTTCATGTTCTAATATCTAATAATGTATGGGGAAGCACAGAGAGAGATTGGGAGAATGTCAGAAAAATTAATAGATAAAGAGTTTTAAGGCTCAATGTTCTAAATCATTTAACCTCAGTATTCGTGTTTTTCCTTATTTATAAAGTAGGAGTGATAAGCCCTGCCTTGTCAGCCTCCTCGGGTTGTGAGATGGGAACACTTTGAAAACTGTAAAACAATTGTATATTATTAAATAGCTGCTTCAGGAGATTTTCCTAGATGATAAATACATCATTCAATAATTTAAAATTTAAAAACTCACAATAAAAGATACTCGTGCATTTTTCTTTTGTTACTCATTTTTCTCCCTTGAAATGCTAAAGCCATGATTCATTGTAAATGTTCAGACACATGCTCACAGTTATTGCTATCTTCTCTTGTCCTTCTTTCCCTAGCTACTTTCATACTGTTCAAAGTGATCATTGATCAGCAGTGGCCATCTAAATAGAATTGTGTAACTTCCAAGATGGGAGTCACACAAGATAAACAATAGATAATTGTAAAGGAAATATGAATAAGCCTCTGGTGGCAGGCTCTTCAAAACTGACTGGGACAGATGCTTACCAGCAATTGTACAGCCAGACTCAGATGTTAGAAAGTAGATTGATGCCAAATCCCATGATCTATGTAAGTAACCTGAATCTTTAGGGGAAAAAAAAAAACAAAAAACATTGCCATCGAGTTGATTCTGACTCTTAGCAGCTCTACAGGACAGAGTAGAACTGCCCCATAGGGTTTCCAAGGAGCAGCCTGCGGGTTCGAACTGCTGACGTTTTGGTTAGCAGCTGAACTCTTGACCACTGTGCCACCAGGTCTTCAGATCTTACTTTGTTGTTCGCATCGAGTCAGTTCCAACTCATAGCGACCCTATGTACAACAGAATGAAACACTGCCCCGTCCTGCGCCATCCTCACAATCATAGTTACGCTTGAGCCCACTGTTGCAGTCACTGTGTCAGTCCATCTTGTTGAGGATCTTCCTCTTTTTCACTGACCCTGTACTTTCCCAAGCATGATGTTCTTCTCCAGGGATTGATCCCTCCTGATAACACGTCCAAAGCATGTGAGACATAGTCTCATCATCCTTGCTTCTAAGGAGCATTCTGGTTGTACTTCTTCCAAGACAGATTTGTTCATTCTTTTGGCAGTCCATGGTATATTCAATATTCTTCACCAACACCACAATTCGAAAGCGTCAATTCTTCTTTGGGCTTCTTTATTCATTGTCCAGCTTTCACATGCATATGTGACTACTGAAAACACCATGGCTTGGGTCAGGTGCACCTTAGTCTTCAAGGTGATATCTTTGCTTTTCAACACTTTAAAGAGGTCTTTTGCAGCAGATTTGCCAAATGAAATGAGTCTTTTGATTTCTTGAATGCTGCTTCCTTCCATGGGTGTTGATTATGGATCCAAGTAAAATTAAATCCTTGACAACTTCAATCTTTTCTCCGTTTGTCATGATATTGCTTATTGGTCCAGTTGTGACGCTTTTTGTTCTCTTTATGTTGAGGTGTAATCCATACTTAAGGCTGTAGTCTTTGATCTTCATCAGTAAGTGCTTCAAGTCCTTTTCACTTTCAGCAAGCAAGGTTGTGTCATCTGCATAAAGTAGATTGTTAATGCATCTTCCTCCAGTCTTGATGCCCTGTTCTTCTTCATAGAGTCCAGCTTCTCGGATTATTTGCTCAGCATACAGATTTGAATAGGTGTGGTGAAAAGATACAACCCTGACACACACCTTTCCTGACTTTAAACCCCGCAGTATCCCCTTGTTCTGTTTGAATGACTGCCTCTTGATCTGTGTACAGGTTCCTCATGAGCACAATTAAGAGTTCTGTAGGTGCCAGTTTTTGCAATGTTATACATAATTTATTATGATCCACACAGTCGAATGCCTCTGCATAGTCAATAAAACACAGGTAAACATCTTTCTGGTATTCTCTGCTTTTAGCCAGGATCCAAATGACATAAGCAATGATATCCATGTTGCCAAGTCCTCTTCTGAATCTGACTTAAATTTCTGGCAGGTTCCCTGTTGATATACTGCTGCAGCCACTTTTGAATGATCTTCAGCAAAATTTTACTTGCATGTGATATTAATGATATTGTTCAATAATTTCCGCATTCAGTTGGATCACCTTTCTTGGGACTAGGCATATAGATCTCTTCCAGTTGGTTAACCAGGTAGCAGTCTTACAAAGTTCTTAGCATAGATGAGTGGGCACTTGAAGCGCTGCATCCATTTGTTGAAACATCTGAACTGGTATTCTGTCAATTCCTGGAGCCTTGTTTTTCACCAATGCCTTCAGGGTAGCTTGGACTTCTTCCTTCACTACCATCAGTTGCTGATCTTATGCTACCTCCTGAAATGGTTGAATGTCTGCCAATTCTTTTTGGTATAATGACTCTGTGTATTCCTTCCATCTTCTTTTGATGCTTCCTGCGTTGTTTAATATTTTCCCTATAGAATCCTTCCCTATTGCAACTCGAGGCTTGAATTTTTTCTTCAGTTCTTTCAGCTTGAGAAATGCCGAGCGTGTTCTTCCCCTTTGATTTTCTATCTTGAACTCTTTGCACGTGTCATTATAATACTTTACTTTGTCTTCTCGAGTCACCCTTTGAAATCTTCTGTTCAGTTCTTTTACTTCATCATTTCTTCCTTTTGCTTTAGCTACTTGACATTCAAGAGCAAGTTTCAGAGTCTCTTCTGATATCCATTTTGGTCTTTTCTTTCTTTCCTGTCTTTTTAGTAATCTCTTGCTCTCTTCATGTGTGATGTCATTGATGTCATTCCACAACTCATCTGGTCTTCGGTCATTAGTGTTCAACGCAACAAATCTATTCTTGGATGGTCTCTAAATTCAGATGGGATATGCTTGAGGTCATACTTTGGCTTTCGTGGACTGGTTCTAATTTTCTTCAGTTTCAACTTGAACTTGCGTATGAGCAATTGATTGTCTGTTCCTCAGTCAATCCTGGCTTTGTTCTGACTGACAATATTGAGCTTTCCCATCATCTTTTTCAACAGATATATTCAACTTGATTCCTTTGTGTTCCATCTGGCGAGGTCCAAGTGTATAGTCACGGTTTATGTTGGTGAATAAAGGTATTTGTGATGAAGTCGTTGGTCTTGCAAAATTTTAGTATGCAATCTCTGACATCGTTTCTATCACCAAGGCCATATTTTCCAACTACTGATCCTTCTTTGTTTCCAACTTTCGCATTCAAATCACCGGTAATTATCGATACATCCCTGATTGCGTGTTTGATCAATGTTAGACTGCAGAAGTTGGTAAATATCTTCTATTTCTTCACCTTTGGCCTTAGTGGTTGGTGCGTAAATTTGAATAATAGTCGTATTAACTGGTGTTCCTTGTAGGCTATGGATATTATCCTATCAGTAACAGAGTCGTACTTCAGGATAGATCTTGAAATGTTCTTTTTGACAATGAATGCATCGCCATTCCTTTTCAAGTTGTCATTTAGGTATAGTAAACCATATGATTATCTGATTCAGAATGGCCAATATCAGTCCATTTCAGCTCACTAATGCTTAGGATATCAATGTTTATCTGTTCCATTTCCTTTTTGATGATTTCCAATTTTTCTAGATTTGTACTTCATACATTCCAGGTTCTGATTATTAATGGATGTTTGCAGCTGTTTCTTCTCATTTTGAGTTGTGCCAAAATCTTACTTTAGTGTTTTTAAATTCAGGAATCCTCCGAGGTTTGTATGCACCGGTCACTTCCTGTTCCTGCTTCGTTTACACATAACTATTACAAAAAGATGTAAAATATTAGGAAATGTAATTCATCAGACCAGTAACCAGTTGCTGTCCAGTTGGCTCCTACTCATGGCAACCCTATGTATGTCAGAGTAGAACTGTGTTCAACAGGGTTTTCAATGGCTGATTTTTCAGAAGTAGAGCACCAGGTTTTTCTTCTGAGGCACCTCTGTTGGACTACAGACTCCAATATTTCAGTTAGTAGCCTAACATGTTAACCATTTGCACCAATTGATAAGAAGTGTAACCCTAATGCCAGAGGAAAATACTAAGGCTTGGTTATCAGAGAGACCCATTTATCCTATAATCAGGCTACTGGCTGCATGAGCACAGGTTAAGGTAAGATTGAGATAAAAAGTATGAGGGGTTAATGGAGAGAGATGAGACTAGAAAGTAAAATAAGGGCAAGATTTTGAAGGGCTTTCAATCCATCTTAAGGGGGTTTGAGGTTTGTTTTAACTATTTTAGTTTGGGGCAATGCCTTGACTATAATGTATAGAGTGTCTTTGTGTTACAACACACATTTTTTGCAGGGTTTCAACAGCAGAGTTTTTAGGATTTGTTGGTGGTCTTGGCCTGTCACTTAATGGTTAAGAAGACGTGTAAAAAATATGTGCTGTAGCTTGGAGGTTAACAGTTTACTTCTGGAATCAGACTACCCAAATCCAAATCTCAGGGAGCTGTGCAACTTTGAGCAGTTATTGAACTTCCTAAGCTTCAGTGTCATCTGTAGAAATGAGGAAAGTTGTAGTACCTATCTGGTAACTGTGAGTGTTAGAAGAGTGTTTAGCCCACTGCCCAGAACATACATGGAAAAGTAAACATGTGTTTGCTTTGATCATTATAGTCGCTATTTTTATAAGTGGCACTTGTAGTTTCTCCAGCATATGATATATGCCTATAGTGTGCATGGACTACACAAATCAGAGATTTCCCAGCTGTTGGAACTGGAGATCATCTTTGAGACTTTTGTTTGGCTAAGGCTCAGTGCCCCATTGACACTGCCCCCCATCCACATGGTCTCCACAGGCCCCCTAGATTCTCATTACCCTTCCATAATCAGTTGATAGGAGCTACCTAAGAAAAGAGATTAAGACAGTCTAAGGTAGATCCTTGGAGTCTTCAGGTGATTCAAATGGTTAACATGCTCAGCTATTCACAGAAAGGTTGGAGGTTCAAGTCTACCCAGAGATACCTCGGAAGAAAGGCTTGAAGATGTACTTCCAGTAAGTCAGCTGCTGAAAACCCTATGGAGCACAGTTCTACTCTGCAGCACATGGGGTCACCATGAGTCAGAATGGACTCTACAGCAACTGGTTGCTGGTTAATGTGGAGCCTGTGTTTTAGTGGGTCAGACGGTCTTTAGCTCAGTCTCCATCTGGATATTCTTTGGACCATGGCATTGCACCTCTCCTGCAATGACCTGAGATTAATTAAAAACTTTCTTCTTTGTGCCTGATGAAAAGTGT
Source organism: Trichechus manatus latirostris (assembly GCF_000243295.1). Lineage (NCBI taxonomy): Eukaryota > Metazoa > Chordata > Mammalia > Sirenia > Trichechidae > Trichechus > Trichechus manatus. Next base: position 16,295,975 of record NW_004443939.1, on the reverse strand, counting down.
ATCTACATTCAGACATTTTCCTGATGACCAGATATTTAGATAATTATCTATGAGTCCAAATGTTCCTTGTAGCAATTAAAAAAAAAAAAAAGACCAACTTTAACAAGTCAGTGAAGCATCTGAGAGATTTTCAGGTGTTCTCTTTGGTTGTAGTATCAATATAGTTAGCATTTACTTTGGGCCAGGTACTGTGCTAAATGCTTTATGTGCACTATCTCATTTTATCTTCACAACAACTTTATTGTCTTCCCATTTTATTGATGTTACAACTGAGGTGTCATGGATTATAAGAGATGGAGTCAGGTTTACAACCTTGATCCGCCCTATACAAACCTTAAAGCTCATAACCACTGTGCTAGAATGCCTATTGTGAAAATCATAAATTGTTTCCTTTTGTGACTATAACCCATAGTCCTACTAAGATCCTATTGGTATTCCTCTTTGGAGTCAACCAACATATAAAATAAAGTAATACTATATATGCATATACAAACCTACATTTGTTGTCTTTTATGAATGAAGATAGCATTACTGAAGATAATCACAGTATACAGGTATGGTTTTAAAGACCAACTTACAATGAGCTCATAGTGATCCTCTAGGACAGAGTAGAACTGCCCCATAGAGTTTCCAAGGAGCTCCTGGTGGATTTGAACTGCCAACCTTTTGGTTAGCAGCTGTATCACTTAATCACTACGCCACGGAATCAACTCAACGTCAATGGGTTTTGGTACAATGAACAATCTGTACACATAAAAGCTCTGACTGATAGTAATTACTAGTAGAGTCTACTATATATAGACAACTAATTCACAAAACAATTAGTCCTATGTAGTCATTAAAAACTTTTTTTATTTTATGGATTTCAATGATTTTTTACAATTTCACATCTAATCTGTAGGATAAACAATAAGATTGACAACACTAATAATAACGACTAATGCTACTATGATACTACTACTAAACACTGCCACAAATACCATTTGTTGAGTTAGGATATGCCAGGCATTACTTAATACTTTACATATGTATGATACAAAGAACTTGACTTGGCCTCTGTCTTCAGTTCCTGAAAGATATCCCTCAGAATTTCTTGAGGAATCAAGGTGCCTTTGTTTTTAAAACAGCCAGCCATCACTTAAACAATTGCAAATGAGTGGGAATCCCAAAGACCATTAAAAAAAAAAAAAATCCCGTTGTCCTTAGTTGATTCTGACTTACACTGATCCTATAGGACAGAGCAGAACTGCCCCATAGGTTTTCCAAGGAGTGACTGTGGATTTGAACTGCTAACCTTTTGGTTAGCAGCCATAACTCTTAACCACTGCACCACCAGGGTTCCCCAAAGACTACACCGGGCAACAAATCTCAGGAACGGAGGGGGCATAATGCAATCAATCATGCATATTCATTGTTTCAATTGATCATGAGTATGCAATGAGGCCTCAGCCTTTGAGCTTCTTGATTGATGATGCACATGGGAGGGCAGTAGTACATCTCTGGGGAGATGAAACTCCAAGCTGAAATATCCCTTTCCATGAGTTCTGTGAGTCATTCTAGTGAATTATCGGACTCACAGGGGGCAGTGAGCAAGCAGGCTGGTCTTTGCTTACTTGGCAATCAGAAGGACTAAGTCCTTCTAACTTGTGAAGACCCAGCCGTGGATGACTGAGGGTCATAGAAAAAGTTGTGCGGGCAGCTGATCTGAAGGACAGTGTCCTTTTAATTTGTGAGGTCTGACCTAACTCCGGTGGTTAGGGTCAGAGAGAGTGCCGTGTGGGTGGCTGGTGTCAGAAAAATCAAGTGGGAAAGTGGGGATATGAATAATGTTCACGTTTTGGGACTCAGCCTTGTGTTAATTTTTATTTATGCAATAAAACCCATTGCTGTTGCATCAATTCTGACTCATAGCAACCCTATAGGACAGAGCAGAAGTGCCCCACAGGGTTTCCCAGGAGCGGATGGTGAATTTGAACTGCCGACCTTTTGATTAGCAGCGGAACACTTAACCACTACACCACCAGGGCTCCATGTATGCAATATGTTATGATATTTAGTAAGTAAAAATTATCCCCATTTTAAAGATGAGGAAGCTAAAATTTAAAGAGGTTAAGCAATGTGCACAAGGTCATATTGTTGTTGTTAGGTGTTGTTGAGTCAGTTCCGACTCATAGTGACCCTATGTACATCAAAAGGAAATGTTACCCTACACCATCCTCCCAATCGTTGCTATGCTTGAACTCATTGTTGCAGCCACTGTGTCAATCCATCTCCTTGAAGGTCTTCCTCTCTTTTACTGACCCTCTACTTTGCCAAGCATGATATCCTTCTCCAGGGACTGATCCCTTCTGATAACATGTCCAAAGTATGTGAGATGAGGTCTCACCATCCTCACTTCTAAGGAGCATTCTGGCTGAACTTCTTCCAAAAACAGATTTATTCTTTCTTCTGGCAGTCCATGGTATGCTCAATATTCTTCACCAACACAATAATTCGAAGGCATCAACTCTTCAATTTTCCTTATTCATTGTCTAGCTTTCAAATGCATATGAGGTGATTGAAAATATCATGGCTTGGGTCAGGGGCACCTTAGTCCTCAAAGTGACATCTTTGCTTTTTAACGCTTTAAAGAGGTCTTTTGCAGCAGATTTGTCCAATGCAATGTGTTTGATTTCTTGACTGCTGTTTCCATGGGTGTTGATTGTTGAAATCATGGCAACTTCAATCTTTTCTCCGTTTATCATGATGTTGCTTATTGGTCCAACCATACATGAGATCATACTGCCAATAAATGATGAAGTCAGGTTTCAAACTCAAGGGTAACTGAATCCCAAATCTACGTATGTGTTTTCCACTATACCTAAATAATTCTTTTCGTTCAATACTATTTACTCTTCTACTAATTACACGTACTTTAATCTTCGACATTCTGGAAGTAGTTAAAAGTACAGTGAAACTTGTGAGAGCCCAAACTTGACAAGACTGCCTTGTTTATCCAGATCTCACCTGTTTTCTGCCTTTGACAGAGTATAGTTCTACCACTTTTCTATTGCTCATTTTAGTGGAAAATATTTGAGTTTTCCTTCTCTGACAGGTTTCCACCTTACACAGGGTCTGTCTTTCACAAGTTTTACTGTATAATTCTCTCCAGTATCCCTGCCTCTCTAAGAGGACTGAGGATGCCTTTACCTGCAGGGTTTTATAGGGATAGAGATAAAGAAGGCTTTGGGGGAGGGGAGTGAATGGGGTGTGAGTGCTGAAATCAAAGTTGTAAACCATAACAGAACCCAAATAGAACACCAAAATTTAACAACTAAAACATGCAGGATCAAAATTTGTGAAAGTTGAAAAAGGTGTCCAGAAGAAAATTTGGACAACTGTTATGTAATTTATAAACTTGCAGAAAATATGGTGTGAGTGTGTGTGTGTGTTTGTGTGTTTGAATTAGTAATTTAGAGAGAGATAGTTCTGGAATTCATACCCTGAGATGATCCAGAGATTGTTTTTATGAGTCAGCTCTCTTTATCAGTTTTGTTAATTAACGTAATAAATATAAAAAAATAGGTTTCCAAGGATTACAAATTAGTAATATTCAAGATTCATGCACTGTTTAAAAAATGTTGGAGACATACCTCACCCTAGCATGAACAGAATGTCTAGTGAGACCTTCAGCCCTTGAACACTTCAGGTTGGTCCTGGGGCTAAGTTCTGAAATGGTTCTGCATCCAGCTATGATGTCAGAGAATTTTATTTGCCAGATAACTGAATCCTGTTTCTAGATTGTTACATCTTCCTCTAGTGAACCTGTTAGTCATATTATGTTCAGAGCACCTAAAAGGACAGAGAAGTAGGACACTTTTGAATGTACGGAACAGGCTGTTGAGTTGTTACTGTTACTATTTTTAAAATAAGTATCACTTCTAAGATGTATCTCTATGTGGCTGAATTTGCTAAGACACTTGTTTTTGTATGTTTGTTTGTCTTTATTAACTACTATCCTGGTATTGATGTTATCAGGCGATAGCTACCTCTCATCTCCATAGGAACAACCAAGATTTACCACAAATAGTCTAATAATTGTACATGGACAATTTGACATAGTTTAGTTTTCAAAAACAGCCAAAATTCTGAGCTCAGAATATGAGAGCTGCAGGAATGGAGGATTGAATATAAGTGGAGAATAGTCTGGGGCAGTTTGACAGAACAACTATTGCTATCTGCTTCATGCATTTATGAATGAATCCATTTTAGATGTAAGAGCTAGAGTGGACGTTAATATCTTCCTTATAGCCAAGATCTCATCAACTGATGATTTTACCTTGCCAAAATTATCACACACACACCCAAAATGAACAATCAGCAGCTATTCTATCCATTATATGCCAAATCCCTGGATATTTCTGAGAACCCGACTATTTGTCTCCATGTTGTCCTACCACACAGCTGATCAATTATTTGTCTTTGTACCTGCCTAGTCCAGCCTCATTTCATTTCAATAAGTACTTATTAAGTGCCTATTTATGTTAAATATAACATAACAGATTTCACAGATAAAAGGCCATTGATAAACTTGATGTGACTCTACAATTTGTCCCGGCCAAATGATCATCTAAAACAGAGTTCAGTTCAGTGTGGAAGTTGATGCTATGCTGTTTTCATGTTGGTTTTCCATATTCCTAAATACAAGTAACATTTTGGGTTTACTTCTCTATTCCCCTCTTTACTAATGCCTCCAAGGTTACAAAATTTCTAGGGAAAACCTATACTTTCACTAACTGAGGTAAGGTGAAACATTACCTTAACGCTTTTAGGATTGTCAGAAGTGTACTAAAGAATAGCAAAACCATTTATCTTTTTCAAGTCTTTCTTTCTCTCGTAAAGCAAAAACAAATCAAATGAACAAACAGAAAACAAAAATAAACACACAACACAAACAAAAAAACAGAGAACCTCCTTTTTAATGACTTTCTCTAGAATGCCAGAAATCTTTTGCCAGTTATGTTGAGAAGGCCAGACTCCTATCAGCTTCTTGGCCCTTTTAACACACTATTCAGCAGGCAGAAGTCAGACTGAATAAATCTGCCCCTCTTTCTCCACTATGTCTAAAAATGAAGCAGTAAAACCCATCAAAGCATGTATATGTTCTAAAGAGAGAGCTTTCTGTTATGATTCTACCCTGTTTGTGCCTGTGCTTACCTTTGCATTCAGCACAGAAAGGTCAATATTTGGAAGAGAACAAGAAGGATATTTAAGAGGAACACATATTAGTTTGGGAGTGCTAGCTGTGCTTTCCATACTTTTTCCAAGCCATCTTCACGGGAAGCCAATATAAATACTACCTATTATTTTTGTGAATTAAGCTCTTAATTTGCATCAGTTTTCTATTGGATAACTCCAGGAAATTGAGATCACAAAGTTTAAAAAGGAAAATATCTGTTTAACATTCCATGGCAGTCAGATTTTGTGCTTGATGCTTGCTCACACAAAAGCCTTGCAGGCAAGAGGCAGAATGAGCAATTTAACCAATCAGTGACTGCTTGAGTCCATTATGTAAATGACAATCAGACCATTGCATTAATGGGGGGAAAGTAAAGTCTTATCTAGAGCAATTCATTGTTTAAAGAGGAACTTATTTTCATGTCTGTCATATAAAATAGGTCTTTTAAAGCAATACATAAAAATTCAGACAGGAAGTCTCTATTTTGGAGTTATAAACATACAGAAATCTAGCACCAAGAGGTCTAATGTGGCATTTTCTTTTCTTTTTATGTCTAATAAATAGTAATCACAAACTTTAAAATGTATTGCACTGTGGGAAGCTTATAAAAATTTCTTGGAAGTTGACTTCTTCAGACTCAGGAACCAGCTCTTAGTGCATTCTTAGTGTTAGGCACTTTGCATTTTGCATACCTTGTCTGTTTTTATCCTTAGAACAACCTTGCAAGGTAGGTATTGTTTTTGCTTTTTTTTTTTTTCTTCTTATTAGGATTTGATGTTGCATCTGTCTGAAATGCATCAGTTAGTTATTGTTGAGTAACAAATAACCACATATCTCAGTAATATACAAAGAAAGTTTATAGGTTACACATCCAGAGTCAGTTCTCTCCATCTTGGCTGGGCTTTCTTATAGGTCTGGAGGTTGCTTGGCTGTCAGATGGGGTGACTGGAGCAATTTGGCTCTGCTCCACATGTCTCTCAAACTGCTGTGGGTTAGCCCAGACATATCTATCTCATGGCAATGACAAATATGTGGGAGGACAGGTGGAAATGAGCATTTGCTTTTGTAAGCCTTTGTGAGCTTATTTCTATTAACACCTCACTGGCCAGTTAAATAAACAGACAGTTAGATAGAGGTGGATAGATAGACAGATAATATAGATGGATATTGATAGAGATATAGGTATAGATAGACTATGTCCTGTCGCTTGATAGGAGGAGCTCCGATGTTCCATGACAAGGGGTGAAGAATTGGCCCCACTGATGCAATCAGTCTCCCACAGATGACAAAGTCTTAATAATATTTATTTATTTCACCAGACTGCTACTCATGTTCTGTTGATTTAAATTTCAACTGACTTACAATATTTACTTATTTCTATATAAACTAGAAATCTAGGAAACAAACTAGACTGTCAACAGGCCTTACGTAGATCATTTAATTATTCCAAAATCTTCTGAACTCATTTGTTAATTTTATTTAATGACAGTGGTTATGGTGGCAGTCACCACTTATTGACATTTACTATATGCCGGAATCTGACTGAACACTTCTAAGTCTGACAATAATCCTACTGAGTAAGTATTATTATCCCAATTTTATAGACCAGAAAACTGAGGCACAGAAAGATGAGGAAACTGAGGCATGTAGAGATTAAGTAACTTGTCCAAGTCTGTCCTGCTGGCAAGCATTGACCCTTGGCTTGAAATCCAGGTTTATCGGATATTAATACCTGAGCTCTTAATTGCCAGTCTATCCACATTTAATCCATTCAAATACTAGTAATTTGAATTTCCTACATGCTGTTATCGTCATGTCACTCCTTTGTTAGGAAAATTACAATTACTTCCTCTGGCCTTTTAACTATCAAAACATGCTCTGTTCTGTGTAGTTGAGTGCTCTAGTGACACTCAGATTCCAACATAATCTGGGTACAATATTGTCATCCATTGTTTGTCAACACACAGCATTTGTTCTAATTCTGCAAAAAACGCACCATCCCCTCAAGAAGCTAGTTCCTCCCTACTTCCCCTGTTCATACTGTTTGGAGCCCTAAGAGATGAAGTGATTTGTCCTTTCCGACAGCTAGCAGCTAGCAGGTTGTAGAGCCAGAGGGTCAATAAGCTCTATGAGGTTAGGGATCATGTCTTTCTTGCTGACAATTGTATTCCCAGTGCTCCACACAAAACCTGGCACATAGTTAAGGCACATTTGCTATTTTTGAATGAATAAATAAAACCACAGTTTCCAACAGCATGGAAATTAAAGGGGAAGATTGTCATTTGACTATGAATTAGTGAGAATAACATATAATGGATGAGAGCAAATTTATTAAAAAATACTGAGAACTGAAACCATTCCTGAAGCCCACTCTTCAGACAAAGATTAGACTGGATTATAAAACAAAAAATAATACATGTGAGGAGTGTGCTTCTTAGTTCAATCAGATATACGAGACTAAATCAGCAGCTTCTGACCAGAGGCAGGATGAGAAGGCAGGAAGGGACAGGAACTGGTCAAATGGACACAGGGAACCTGGGGTGGAAAGTAGAAGTGTGCTGTCACATTGCGGGGATTGCAACCAATGTCATAAAACAATATATGCATAAATTTATGAATGAGAAACTAACTTGAGCTGTAAAACTTCACCTAAAGCACAATTAAAAAAAAAAAAAATCAAGGCTTTTTAAAAAAAAAAAACCAAGAGAGAATATTTCAACACCTGTAAGATAGATAGGAACTTGATTAAATATAAATATATGCATATATATGCATACACACACACACACACATATATATATACATATATACACAGAAATAATAAGCAAATTTTGGCAGAAACCATCCGGATATTGGTCAGGAGAAGAAAGCTTTAGCTAGTAATGCCATTGGCAAGATCATCCCTAAAGTGAAACGGGAACATCAGATAATCTTGTATTGCTCCTGCTAAAGTATATAACTATCTAACTCTTGTAGCGCTATTAACATGGATAATATAGCTTGATCAGTGGACTTCCATCTCAGTCCTTGTTGCTTTATATGTTATAGTAAGTCAGTTGGTAGCTTCTGATTCATATTTGCTTTCCCAGTGGGTGTGATGAATGACAACAGGACATTTTTAGTTCTCAGTATCAAATTACCTTCAGTTAGCATGAGTTAGTCAAACACTCAGGACCTAGCCTTCTTTGGGCATTAACAAGAGTGAGTTCCTGGGCCTTCAAAGAAAAGGACTAGATTAGATGAGCCTTCTCTTACACCATTAGGTCTCAACACATTTTATGTGTGACACACATTACAGAACAATTTCACGTCTGGGAAACCCTGTCCCCTGGAAATATGCACTAGCTATAACTTCCCCCCCTTGTTAACCACTCAAGAAAGTTTATGTAAATGAAAATAAGAGAGTAATGCAACACAGGGCAGCTTTTACAAAGAGGTGCCCAGCAAAATCTTTCTGTGCTTTACAAATAAGCATGTCGTTAAACAGAAAGTGAGGAGAGGTTTGTTGTTGTTGTTGCTAGTTGCCGTTTAGTTGATTCTGACTCATGGTGACCCCATATGTGCAGAGTAGAACTGCTCTGTAGGGTTTTCAAGGCTATGATCTTTTGGAAGCAGATTGACAGGCCTGTCTTCTGGGCACCTCTGGGTGGGTTCAAACTGCCTGACTTTCAGATAGTAGTCGAGCACTTAACTGTTTGCAACACCCAGGGACTTTACAGGGGAAGGTTAGGGCATCATAAAAGTTTCAAAAATACTGGTATGATAAAGCAGTAGTTTGCTGGAGCTGGTTTATACCAGCTCACAAGAGCTAATTCTGCTTGTCTCTTTTCAGCTCTGCATCCTTTCACACTGGTAGTTTGAAATAGGCCATGATAGGAATATTGACATGTGGAAATTTGCAAACATTACAAATTAGAGACTTTTTGTCCAGAGAGCTAGTTTACGAGAACACCACTGAATGATAGTTTCTTTATCATAGAACTTCTCAGAGCCTTTAATATAATACTCAAGAAAAAATAAAATGCTTAAAAACTTATATTATCAACTGTTTTATTGGCCAGTTACCCATGGCATACCACACTACTGGCCATTCCTTCACTTATTTTTTTTTCAATCCTTCATTTATTGATTCACTTATTCAACAATGTTCAAGAGCCTACTAAGCACCAGGCACTAGTGTATCAAGACATTACAGTTGAATACTGTTCCCTGTTATCACTTCCAGATATAAGCTATATTATGAGTTTTACAGTTTTCAGTGTCAAAATGGTAAATGTTAGCTATTATGTAAGAATGCAGGTTCCAGAGTCAAGGGAGCTGGGTTTCAGGTTCATTGTTTACCAGCTGATTGAACTGTTTCTTGTTATCTCTTGTGCACCATTCCCCAAGTCCACTGGCCTTTTTGGTCCAGTTGGTTCCTGTGACACGTTTGCTCTGGCTGGAACTCTCTTCCCTTAAATTGTGTTATGTTGGTCCTTCTCAGCCTAGAAATTTCAGCTTCATTTTACTTCTTCAGAACTTCCTTGACTATCCTATCTAAAGTCATTCTCTATTCCCATTTTTATCGCCATATTTAGTATTTTGTTTATCATAGCTTATTTCGGTATTGGGAATTATGTATTACTGTTTTTGATTTGTTGATTATATCTCTTACAAGAATTTAAGCTTTCCTAGAGCAAAGAACCTGTCTGTTGTTTGCAGCTTTATTCCTAGAACCCGAGACCAATGCCTAACATAAAGGGGTATTACTAGTGTTGGTTAAACGAATAAATAAATGATGGAGTGAGAAAGCCATTAGCAACTTAACTAACCCCTCTCCCTCAGTTTCCATACATACATACATAATCATATCTATATGTGTGTGTATATATATATATATATATATTTGGAGCCCTGGTGGCGTAGTGGTTAAGGGTTAAGAGAGCTTGGCTGCTAATCAAAAGGTGGGCAGTTCGAATCCACCACCAGTCCTTGGAAACCCTACGGGGAAGTTCTACTCTGTCCCTATAGTGTCACTATGAGTTGGAATTGACTCAATGGCAACAGTTTTTTTTGTTCTGCTCTATATATGTTATATATAAAATGGGGGACAGTAAAGTATTTTTCCTTAATTTCACTGTGGTGGATTAATTACTTCTGTGTGTGGCCTTTCTAGCCATGGTCTTGTAACTCTCACTCAGGTGGCTGTGTGATGGGGTAACTATGGCCTGCCAAGGGGATTGGTCAGTTTTGCCTTAAAAGAGAGCCAATTCCAGAGCAAAGAGGGAAGTCTACCACCATCAAAGAAGGACAGACCAGCAGGAGAGACCTGGCAGCAGAAGATGTCTCAGTGGGCTTCCTGGCCCACGGAGAAAGTTGAGTGCCTTTGGGCAGAGACTGAGGGCCAGGAAGAGGCGTGCCTGCAAGCACAGCTGAGGAGAGGCTGTCCTGGTGGAAGAACTCTATCTTGAGTGATCCTGAGCCTGAATTGTAACTGTTGCTTCCCTAGTAAACCCCATGGTTGTGAGTATGGTCTGTGAGTTCTGTGTGGCCATTGCAATGAATTATCGAACTCAGTAGAGAGTGCTGTGGGAGGGACAACTGGTGTCAGAATTAGTGAAGATGGCAGAGAGAGGAGGGTTGTCTGGCTTCTACCTCATGGGAGTCAGCCTTGGGCTGTTGATCTTGGTTCTCCTTTCTGTGGAGTTGGAGGAGGTCAGTCACCATGAAGATTGACATAATATGTATAAAGTGCTTTGAAGAGTGTAGTTAAGTATATAGTTAGCACTCAAAAATGTGTGTTGTTATTGTTATAACAGAAAGAAACATAAGAGTCTATGCGTGCAACAACAACAAAAGTGCTTTTCTATGTTTTCTGTATTTCACAGAGGCTGTTTTAAGTGTTGTGCTAAACTAAAGTACAGATTCTTTAAACTCACCTCTCCAAACCACAACTAAGTAACAGGTAGAATTATGTTGGTCTTGTCACTATGGACATAAGCTGCATTATTCACAAAGAACAATAAAAACCATAAAATTTTTCCCTCACAAGAAGGCTGTGAAATGTAAGCAATAAAATAAAAGACAGCGGCCATAATAATTAATAGCAAGGGCATATGCATAAAGCTGCTTCATCTGGTTAATATGCTGTAAGTGCTTATAAGGGGTGGGTGTGTTTGTTTACTTGTTTACGTATTTGGTGCTGACCACTCACACAGAAAAAATAGTAATGATGCTTGCCCTCTTTTGTTTGAAATCACAAAACACAAAATCATGAAACCTTTAATTGAGGCTGCTTCATTGCTATAGAAACTAGCCTATGTGTTCATTATCAAAAACTTCCATTTTTAGACTCCCATGTTAACAAAATTATTCCAGTGAAAGTGGACATTTTATCCTAAAGTTCTATTTTCAAAGCACATCCAAAACTTGTGGGTTTTTTTAACTGTTTCAATTCAGGAACCCACCACCTAGCTTTCATCTGCTTGTCAAACTTTGATGGCTTACATGTTGCTACGATGTAGGAAGCGACGCCACCAATATTTCAAACACCAGCAGGGTTACCCATGGTGGATAGGCTTTAGCTAAGCTTCCAGGCTAAGACAGACTAAGAAATGCCTGGCAATCTACTTCTGAAAATTAGCCAGTGAAAACACTGTGGGTCACAGAATATTGTTCAAGTCTTTGACTCTTATTTTGGATGTGCCATCAGGAGGGAGCAATCACTGGAGAAGACTGTCATGTTTGGTAAAGTGAAGAGCCAGCAAAAACAAGGGAAACCCTCAACGAAATAGATTGACATCACGGCTGCAGCAATGGACTGAAACACACACACCCACATATATATGTATATATATAGTTGTGGATGAAACCAATTAGCGTATCGCTCTGGTTCATTGTTTCTGTGTGCACTCATTCTCACTCTGCCCTAAGGAAAAACTCAGACTGATGAATTTGGAAGTGGAAGCTGGGTATGGATTCTACAACTGCTTCCCCTTTTCATTCTCTTGGGAGCCAGTTGCTTGCAAGCAGCAAGCACACTTTGCTCTGCTCCTCCATGTGATAAGTCACAGGTACCCTGTGGGGAAGCCGGCCCCGGCCCAACTCTGCTACAGGTTGGGTGGGCAAGTCTATCTAATTCTCCAAAAGTAGCTTTATCATTAATAAGGTAATAGTTTAGCTTTCGTCTGCAAACTTTTTATCTTATATTTCAGTTTATTTAGAACCTGGGCAGGGAAGAGAGCCGTGGTGGCTCAGTGGTTAAGAGATGGGCTGTGAGCCAAAAGGTCGGCAGTTTAAATCCATCATCCGCTCCTTAGAAACGCTACATGGCAGTTCTGCTCTGTCCTATAGGGTTGCTATGAGTTGGAATCAACTCGACGACAATGGCTATGGGTTTGGGCAGGAAAGAAGGATGTTGCTTTATTCCTCACACAAAGACCAAACACACAAACACTCTAAGGTGGATACGGTGATGTGCCTCCCAGATGCCGCTTCATGAAGTCCTTGTTTTCCCAGCTGCTAGAAGTACCACCAACAAGGAGCCATGAGCTGTCATTCCCACAGGGACTGCTTCAGGTACAGGGAGCCACCTTATACTGCCCCTTCCTGCAGTAACCCACATCCAGTGACCGATTGATGCAGATGCAGGGGTATAAAGGCCTGACTCATATCTTGGAAAGTCTGAATGGCCATTCTAGCTCCAGAGATTTCTGAGGGTCAGCAAAGACTATCATTGGGCATACATCCCAGCTTGACTTTTCCCTCTGCCCACTCCTGCTTCTGTTCTCTCTCTTCCACGGGGGATGATCCCAAGGTCTCGCCTTAGGATGTATCCAGCTCACTGAACTTCACCTCAGAGTCTGCTTCCTGAGCACCTCAACTTTCAACACACACGCAGATCATGATTAAAGATAGTTATAATCACCACATATTATTAGAGACTTAGTGAATGATGGAGAAATAATGCTATATTTAATGGAAATTTCATAATTAATTTATCCAACTCTTATTGCTGGACATTCAAGGTATTTCTAATTCTTTTTACTATAAATATCACCTTACAAACACCCTTGTTTATAAACTTTTTTTTTTTTTAATTGTACTTCAGGTGAAGGCTTACAGAACAAATAGTTTCTCATGAAACAGTAGTACACATATTGTTTCATGACATTGGT
>NW_004443939.1:16251397-16278368 GCF_000243295.1 Trichechus manatus latirostris | reverse complement strand
TTGGAGTGGAGAGATGAGAGACTATGAAATGGAGAAAAACAGAAAGGGGAAGAGGAAGAAAAAAGAAGAAAAGTATTTGTAAATAAAAATCGGAAAGGTTAAAGGACCACAAAGTTCGCAGGGATCCCATGGTACATCTATGAGGTCTGGGGATGTCACTCTCAGGTGCTGCAGTACAGCCTGGCTAGAAGGCATAGAGGTATACAATGCCAGGTATTCAGGGAAGAGAAAGAGAAGGAAGACATAAAGAGACGTGAACTGAGTAATTAAGAAAGACAAAAAGGAAAAAGAGGGAAAACAAAACAAAATAAATTAAAAAAAAAAAAAAGAAAGAATGAACAAGAAAAGCCTCCCAAAGATCAGAGAACAACAGGAAAAAAAAAAAAAAAACAACAAAAAAAAGAAATGTCCTGAGGGATCCCTCTGCACATCTGTGCAAGCCGAGGGGCTAGTCTCCTTCCCACTCAGCACCACCTGGCCAGAAAGGAAAATAAAACAAGGAAACAATTCAAAACAAACAAACGAATAAAAGCCCCGGGATCCCACCAGCGCGGCAGCCCAGACCGGGAAGCAGCTCCACCCTCGAACGGAGCTCCACAGCCCCTCAGGAAGAAGCAAAGATGGTGCACGGAGCCAGGTATTTGAGCAAAAGGAGGGGCAGGTGGTGAGAGGTAAGGAAGAAATCAAAGGAAGGAGAAAAAGAAGCAACACCAGCAGCCAACAAATGGCACTCAGAGAGCCGGCCCGTTCGGGTTGTGGAATCCAAGCAGCCGGTTTTTCCCGGAGAAGAGATTGTGGCCGCGGGAAGCAGAGGAGGCCAAGTGGGGGTGAAGAAGGGTGGGGGCTGGAAAAGTGTATATCGCAAATTACTGGTTGTTTTGTCTCCTGCTGGACACTCCATGAGGCTGCTTTGTCCTACCCTGTGTTTGCTGGTCTCCATTAGGAGTCCAAGATGGCGGATCCGTGCTGCTTTCGCTGGTAGGTGACCTCTATATGAATCTCTCCTCACTCTCAGTTCGCTGTCAGTTTTCTCACTCCATTTGGTGCCTGGCTGAGTTCTTTATCTCTTCATTTGATGTTTTAGGGTTTCAGGATTGTTGTTTTCTCTGTTTGGCTTAGTTTTTCGGATCTTTGCTATGGAGGGATGGTGTGGTGCTTCTGCCTAGAGTGCCATTTTGCTGGAAGTCCCGAGCCTCAGTTTCTTAAGGTATATAATGAGTAATAAAGCTCCCAATTTACCTGGCTTACAGTGAAGATTACATGAAACAATGTATGCAAACTGTGGGGCATATTGTGTTGTATTCAGCACACACACACAAAAAAGAGATATACATTTTTTTAGAAAATTGGTGTCTTTCTCATTTGGCAGTCGCAGCATCTAGCACAATGTCTATCATGTAATAGACACTTGAGATATGCTCCTTGAATAAACAATAAATAAATGAATGAATGGATATAAAGCATTAGAAAAACCATGTACGTCTCACAATACCGTTTCCTCAAATAGCTGTGATATACTCCCACATTATTAGTGTTCTTGCTTATCTGTTTGCTTCTGAATGATTCTTGCTGTGAGGTAATATTAATATTGATTCCCTTTATATTTTTTAAAGAATGTCATGCCAGAGGATACGACGGGAACTGAGTAAGAAACCACATCCAAACTAGGAGAAGAGAAAAGGATCTGTTAATCGAGAGTGAAACAACACTGTCACTGGATCAGAATTACCAGAGATGGTTAAAGGGCTCTGATTTTATAACATAATCCATACAGTCACAAACTATTTTTAAAAACCTCCAAGATATAAAGCTGTTATGAGCTGTTCTTGAAAGGGGTCCTATAATCCATAGATAAGGAAGTCTGATGGTGCAGTGGTTAAAGCCTCGGCTGCTAACCGAAAGGTCAGCAGTTCGAATCCACCAGCCACTCTTCAGAAGAAAGATGTGGCAGTCTGCCTTCATAAAGATTACAGCCTTGAAAACCCTATGGGGTAGTGCTACTCTGTCCTATAGGGTTGCTATGAGTCAGAATTGACTCTACGGCAAAGGGTTTAGTTTTTGGCTTTTAATCCAGAGACAAACAGACATCTGTGCTGTAGTCAGGTATGATAAGAGAAGCATTCAGGAAAACACTGAATTGTTTTGATATAAATAGGCACAGAATTATGCATAGAAGAACTGAGGTTGACAAATGCTATTATTTCAGGAAATAGGCACATAATTTAATGTATTTGCATTACTGAGAAATACTTGTATGTTACTTTTTCTGTGAAATATATGAACAAAGATACTGAGACTGGTTTTACTTACTGGTCCATGAAACTTACAATGTTATTTTATTTTGCTAACTGTATCATGGGTTTTTCAACATTAAGTAAAATAACATATTTTTCAGAAGAAAAGTCTAATATACCAGAACCTATGTACTAATGATCTTTTTTTTGCCAGGCTTGACAAATTGTGGTAGATTATTTTTCAAAATAGTCACTTCCTCCTCTCCATCTCCATGAGCTATTTGTATTGACACTTTACTTTGAGCTCTGTCATGTGACTTTCTTTAGCCAATGAAATTTGGATAAAAGTGATGATATGCCAGTTCCAAGTCTATGCCTTAAGGCTAGGGTTGCCAGATTTAACAAATAAAAATAGAAGATGTCCAGTTTAATTTGAAATTAAGGTAAACAACAAATTTTTAGCATAAGTATGTCCCATACAATAATTTGGACATAGTTACACTAAGATATATTCATTGATTACGTGAATTTCAAATTTAATGGAGTATCTTACATTGTATCTGGAAATCCTACTGGGGAGTCACTTCATACTTTGGTTGTCTTCTTGCCATTGCTATGAAGAATATCTCCTGGCTTGTCTTCTGGTCACAGGAGGAAGATGAGAGGCTCATGGATCAGATGTTGGCCCATTCTGATTTGAGCCACTCAGCTGAACCTTGTCTAGAACAGCTGACCCTCCTTGCCAACCTATCCATTTGCTCCACAAATGTGTTGGCAAAATAAATGTTCGTTGTTGTTTGCCACTGAGATTTTTGTGGTTGTTTGTTATACAGCAATAGCTGTCTGACATACCAGTTTTTTTTTTTTTTTTTTTAAAAAGGAGCAAAGAGCATATTTGCATCATTATCAAAAGCACTGGATTGGTAACTTCAGTGAGTTTATCTGTCAAGTTCATCAAATGTTGCGTGTATATATGCTCTGTGGTGGCTATTTTACTTTTTATTTATATCCAAGTAACATTAGCTCAATCAATAATAGAGATCAGTGTACCATCTGAGTGAGAATTGCAAATTTCTGTTGTTTATTGGACCTGAATCTGTTCCACAGCACACATTTCACCTGCTCTTACTTACTGTCTACCACATTTGGACCAACTATTCATGCTAGTAAGTCTCATTAATTTACCATTTTATTCAACAAATTTTTACTTAGTACCTTGTTAGTTATACATTGCTGTGTAACAAATTACCCCAAAACTTAGTGGCTTTAAACAACATTTATCATCTCATAGTCTCTATGGATCTGGAATCTGGGAATGGCTTATCTGATGTCCTTTACTTCAGGGTCACTCGCAGGCTGCAATCAAGGTGTCAGATAGAGTTGTATTCATCAAAAGGCTTGGCTAGGGAAGGAAGAATCTACTTCCAAGCTCACTCATGTGATTGTTGGCAGGATTCCATTCCTCATGGGCTATTGGACTGAGGACTTCAGATCCTCACTGGATATTGGCCAGAAGCCTCCCTTAGTTCCTTGCCACATGGGTCTCTCCAGTATGGCAGCTTGCTTAATCAAAGCATACAAGCTAAGAAGGCAATAGAAAGAGAGAAAACCAGTGAGACAGAAGTCAAAGTATCTTATAACCTAATTGCAGAATTGATATCACAACACTTTTTTCATATTCTGTTCATTAGAAACAAGTTACTATGTTCAGTCCACAGTCAAGAGGGTGTATTACACATGAGTGTGACTACCAGGAAGTGGCTGTCATTGAGAGCCTTGATAGATTATATAATGCCCTCCCCAAAGATATCCAAAGTCTAATTCCTAGAATCTCTGATTGTTAATTTATATGGCAAATAAGGGTCTTTGCAGATGTGATTAAATTAAGGAACTGAAATGAGATTATCTTGGAGTATTCAGGTGGACCCTAATGCAACCACATGTATCTTTGTAAAAGGGTGATTTATACTCAGAGAGAAGAAGGAGATGTAAAAGATGGAGCAGAGAAAGATTTGAAGATTCTGGCCCTGAGGATTGGAGTAATATGGACACAAGCCAAGGAATATCGGCAGGTACCAGAAGCTGGAGGAGGCAAGGAATGGATTTTCTCCAAGAGTCTCTGGAGACAGTCCAGTGATGCTGACACCGTGATTTCAGTCCAGATACTGACTTCAGACTTATAGCCTCCAGAACTATAAGAGAATAAATTTCTGTTTTGTTTTGTTTTTTTACGCTACCAAGTTTGTAGTAATTTGTTACAATAGTCACAGGAACTAATGCAGAAGTCATGTCAGAAGCTGCCTGTCACAGTGCTTAAAATATGTCACTGTATTGTTTAGGATTCTTTTATTTTCAGGAAATAGAAAGCTGGCTAAAAAGAAACATTTGCATTAGCTCAAATACCTGACAACTCTCAGGTAGAATTAGTTTCAGCAACTACCCACACTTGCGACTCAAATAATGTCTCCCTTCCTGATTGAAAAAATAAAACAAAAAACACTTGCCAACCAGTCGATTCCAACTGTCTGTGACCCCATATACGTCAGTGTGGAACTGAGTGCCACAGGGTTTTCAATAGCTGATTTTTGGGAAGTAGATTTCCAGGCCTTTCTTCAAAGGAGCATCTGGGTGGACTCAAATCCCCATAAGTCCCAGAAGTGATTCTCATTGGCTATGATTGGGTCAAGAAGCCCTGTTGCTGCAGTGGTTACGTGCTCAGTTGCTAACCAAAAGGTCAGCGGTTTGAACCTACCAATTCCTCCATGGGAGAAAGATGTGTCCATCTGCTTCTGTTGAGTTTACAGCTTAGAAACTCTATGGGTCAGTTCTACTCTGTCCCATAGGGTCACTATGAATCAGAATTGACTCAATGGCAACAGGGTTTTTATGATTGGGTCATATGCCATCCAAAAAACCAATCTGAATTTAGTGCTCTGATTTTCCAGCCTGGTTTCTATGTACCCCTTGGAAGTGAAATTAGCTTCATCATATCTCATGGTTTAAGAGGAGAGAAACAATGATTTTTTTTAACAAAAATGAGGAATTGTTATTGGAAAAAAGATGAATGAATGCTGAGTAGGCAAAAACAAGAAATGCATACTCCATTCAGTCCTGTGGAGAAGTGGAGTTGAAAAAAACAATCTCTGTGTTTCGAGGAATTCACAATCTACTGTGGGGTGTAAAACAATACAGACATAATTACAAGTCTCAAATAGTTACGTTCTCAGAAACCAAGCCTAAACAATATTATAGATGTAGATAGCATAAATACATGCATTCTTCTACTTTAAACAAGTACCTCTTTGACCTTCCTGACACTCCCTGGAAGCATCATGTTTAAGATAAAAGAGGAGTTTACTTGCAGGGGAGCAAACAGATGAAGAGTATTCAAGGCCCAACAGAGCTAAATGAGAGTGATAGATAATATTCATGGAGTAACTACTGCACATTTTACTAAATACTAAGCATGAGCTAACTCATTAAAGCTTGTGGATCACAATGTTCAGGTCTAATTGTGCATAGGGTCATCACGAGTTGGGGGTCAACTAGAAGGCAGCTAACAATAACAACAACAGTGTGGTGTGATACAAATGGTTAACGTGCTTGGCTGTTAACCAAAAGGTTGAACGTTCAAGTCCACTCAGAGGAACCGCAGAAGAAAAGCCTGTTGACCTACTTCCAACAAATTGGCCACTGAAAATTCTATGGAGCATAGTTATACTTTGACACACATGAAGTCATCATGAGCTGGATTGACTCAATAGCAACTGGTTTAGTATCACTCCAGAACTCATGTTTTAAACATACTTTATATTACTTCCCAAAGGTTCAGATAATGATTTTTAAAGTCTAATTCATCCACATAGGTCTGTATTGGCAGCATATCAGAACATCAGTAGGAAATATTATTTGTAAAGTACATCAAGTGTTTTAGTGTATAATTATAGTTGATATTTTCACTTCGGTCCAGTGATATAATTCTTTTCAAGAGGTATTTTTGCCTATAAAATAAACATCAAGGCACTCGAATATTTAGTCACATGGTCTACATTTGATTGGCCTTTTTCAATGAGATTATAGATTGATAGCTAGATGGAAGAGAGAGAGAGTGTGAGAGAAGGAATCTGAAAAATGAAACAATGTCCCGGACTTGCCTTTCTTGCTTGGTTCTCTCCAGAGATTTGTTTGAAAGGTCATGTCCAGGGTTATTCAATCTGTAGCTGTGTCCAACAATACACTATAACTGAAGAAAAATATTGCATTTGAATTTACTCCTAGTAGGGGGTGGTGAATCAATATTTGTTGAATTAAATTGAACTGAGTGAAAATCCTTCTCCTGTAACTCTTTTATCTAGAGTCCCGAGTTATTTCTCAAGGGAACCAAGGAGTTTGGAGGGTCTAATAAATAATAATTGTATTTCCAAATGCCTTCTCAGTCTTCCTTTTCTGTGACCCCATTTCCACTGCCCTTATAAACACTCTTCTAACTGCTTGTTAATCTCACATACAGCAGCATCAGCAAATGGGGCCAATTCACAGATGGAAAGTTAGAACTTGGGCCAGATAGCTAATGGATTCATCCACTGCCTTCCAGAGTTAGGCAAGTGTGTCCAGCTGGTTTAACATAATAGAGAACTTATTAATACAACATAGCATCATAATCAGTGAATTGAGACTAAATTTTCCTTCAACAGAAATGAAACTTCAGAGGCATAGTGAGTATCCTACAGACTGTGTGGAGTGGAGGAAGCACAAACAAGTATGAATTTAGAATTCCTCAACATCTAACAGAAGGATTTTCATCAGTGATGTCACTAGGGTTGGTGTCACCCAGTGCAGTAACTCATGGTGTCACCTTCTCCCCAGTGGACCTCCTCCTGTACCAGACCCTACAGAATGCTTAATAATGTTTTTTGTACTGTGACTCATAAATCGTAATTCCCATATATCACTCCTTCTTTTCCTTTAATTACTACTTAATTCTCAAAAAGTTATTGACATAGGTTCACTAATACTAATTACAACAATATTGTAGTTGAAACACAAGAAAATTTGACAAAATCGGCGACTATAAAAACACCAGCAGCAACGAACACAATAGTGCTGCTTGTAGTGTTTGGAGACAAACCACGATTCAAAGCATCACTGTAATTGAGTAATAACAACAGCTCTGACCAGAGCACATTAGAAAGTTCAAAAAGTAAATTAGCATAGTGTTTTGGCCCTGTAGGTACACTGATACATGTAAGCTGGGCTTACAAAAAATGTTTTTGTTATTATAACTAACTAGAGGGATACTTTTATGGACAGTCATTTTAGTGTCATCCCCTCTGACAATGTCACCCAGCACAGTCTGCATCCTCTTCACCCACCTAGTGATGCCATTAATTTTCATCATGGTAAGCAGGATGAATATCTGCCTTATAGTGCATCTTACATTCCACTTCCTTTGAAGACCTTTTGATCAATAGCTAGTAATGGCTACATAGGGTGGATTCTTAGGACACTTAGAAATAGATAACCTACAATGTTGCAACTCATCAATTTACTAAAACGTTTGCAACCAACTTGCATTACAGGAATCCACAGGGTAGCTAGAAAACCTAGGATATAAAGTTCACAAGCATCAATTAAAAAAGAAAAAAAAAACTTATTTAAATAAAGGCTAGCCAATTTGCCACATACTTTACAGTGAATATCTTAAACACTGTTACTAATTCTGAAAAGAACTCTCCTTCACATTGTCTCTACCAGCACACATGCTCAGTGAAGGGGAGAAGTGAGACAATTTTGTAGCTAAACTGAACAAATAAATAAAAAACTTATGCTTACAATATCTAAAGGAGTCCAGATCTTGATTTATACAGATTTTTTTTTTCCATTTTCAAAGTCATCCTCTGGTTTCAGCCTCTAACATTGTGATCCTCATTAATTTTAGCACTATGAGGAATTCATTAAAAAATTTAAAAGCCTAGGATTGGTATTAGGATGAGGAAATGGACAAGGATATTATTGTTGTGAATGTCAATCCACTTGTAAGAAGCAGGATGGCATATTGGAAAGAGCATGGTCTTCAGAAGCAGCATGGTGTACTTCAAAGCATGGACACTGGGGCTTGAATACTGGCTCCATCAGTTACCAGCTTGGGCGAGTTTAAACTCTATTTTAAACTCTGGTTACTAAACTCTATAAAGGATTATTACAATAGTACCTACTGTATGTAATTGTTTTAAGGATTGTACAATACAGTGTAAAATACTTAGCACCCTGGAACATTAAAAAACTCAGTAAGCCTTTGTCATTATTGTTACTGTAATTATTTTCTGAGTAATATTATCATTCAGAGCCAGAAAGACATATATTTAAACCACAAGTTTGTCAGTTACTAGTTTGTCAACTTGAGAAAGTTGCTTAGCTGCTCTAACTCTCGGTTTATTTATATATCATAAGAGGATACTATTGCCTACCTTAGGAACCCTGGTTGCCCAATGGTTAAGTGATCAGCTGCTAACCAAAAAGTTGGTGGTATGAACTCACCCAGAGGCTGCATGGGACAAAGACTTGGTGATCTGTTCCTATAAATACTCAAAAACCAAAAACCAAATCCATTGCTGTTCAGTCAATTCTGACTCATAGCAACCCTATAGGACAGAGTAGAACTGCCCCATAGGATTTCCAAGGTTATAATCTTTACAGGAGCAGACTGCCACATCTTTCTCCCTCGGAGTGGCTGGTGGGTTCCAATTGCTGACCTTTCAGTTAGCAGACGACCACTTAACCACTACACCACCAGGGCTCCAGCCTAGAAAACCCTATGGGACAGTTCTGCTCTATCACTTGGAGTCACTGTGAATCAGAATCGACTCGACAGCACCTAACAACAACAATAATGCTAAAATTAGAAGGTTAATATTGACCTTAGGTCCTTGGGTGCACAAATAGTTTGTGCTAAAAAGCAAACAAGGTTGGCAGTTTGATCCATCCAGTGGTGTCATGAACGAAAGGCCTGGTGATCTACTTCTGAAAAATCAGCCATTAAAAAACCTGTGGATCACAGTTCTGCTCTGACACACATGGGGACACCATGATCAAAGCTGACTCTAAGAGAAACTGTTTTTGGTTTTTAATATAGTAATGTAAAGGTCTAATGCTTATTTATTTTTTTTAATTCCTCATTTTTATGACTGTCATAGCTGGAAACAATTCATAAATCTAAATGGCAGAAAGGTATCATTGACTGTACTTAAAAATGTCATTACACTAAACTTTTTTAAGTTCATTCACCAATGATGCAAAGCTTTTGTTAAAATTTATCTAAAGTTTTTGTTAACTTTAGTTAACAAAATTCATCCAGTAAATTTTCTTCTTCTCTGATTTAATTGGTTCATTTTTCATCCCAATTGCAAAATGTTGCACTGTTAAATTTTTAAAAAGTGAATTCAAAATCCCTTGAAATGTCACTTGAGAGAATTTTAGGAATGTTAAAAACTGATGTTTCTGAAGTTTAAAACTGCATACACAAGCATTTTTTGAGTAATACATAGCATTTTTGGCAGCAACACCACCCCAGGATGAAAACAATTCTAAGCATCTATTCTCCAAATGCTCTCTCCACAGCAAGTGTTTCTTTTAAAAAGCAATTATTTTCTCACTTGTTGTTGAGACATCACTTTTACCTTGAAAGGATGGATTAAAAGAGTTTATTTATTTTAAGATCTGATAAGTAGCAGTTACCTGACACCCACTTATAACAGAAAAGATCGGCAATTTCAGGCTTGTCCTTTGTAAAATAAAAATATATTATATACCTTTAAGCTCAATAATTCTTTTCAGTATTTTGCCAAGAGATAGCCAAGCAAACTTCTGTGAATGAGAAAGATCATTTTAAAATTTTTTTATTGATTTGGTTTTTTAGAGCAGTTTTGGGTTTATAGAAAATATGGGCAGAAAGTACAGAGAATCCCCCCTCTTCCTTGCACATTGCTTTTGCTATTATTTATATTTTGCATTCTTGTGGTACATTTGTTATGATTAATGAACTGATATTGATACATTATTAATAACTAAAGTCTATAGTTTTTGTTAGCATTCACTTTTGGTATTATAAAATTCTATGGGTTTTGGAAAATGTGTAATGTCATGTGTCCACCATTACAGAATCACACAGAATAGTTTCATCGCCCTAAAAATGCCCTGTTCTCCATCTATTCATCCCTTCCCAGTGACAAAGTTTTTTTCAGACACTTTCCCTTCATATTACATAGCATTGTAAAGATTTTAACATTTTAAAATCTTTACTTTTAATATAAATAACCATCTGATATTGCTATGGGTAGAATTGTGTCCTCCGGAAAGATATGTTAAAATCCTAACCTCTGATACCTGTGAACATCACCTTGTTTGGAAATAGGATCTTTATAGGTATTAGTTAAGTTATCGTGAGGGTGGGTCCTAATATAACATGAATAGTGTCTTTTTTTTTTCAGGCAAGTGTGTGTGTATATATATATACACTCACATATATACACACTTCCTTCAATTAAAAAAATATATAATCACTTGTCATTTCAACAGTTTTTACATGTACAATTCAGTGGCATTAATTATCATATTTTTATGCAAATAACGTGTGCCTTCTACGTTTGTTTGCCTAATTAAGCCCTCCCCCCCGAGGTATTTTTGTAAGTAGGCTATGCTAAATTTTTTTTTTTACAGCAACATGTAAAAATAAATTGGCATAGTGATGCTTATGAAAATTCCTTGAGGTGGGAGGGCACAATTGGCAAACAAATGTAGAAGGCATGCGTTATTTTCGTAAAAATATAGTATATTAGTCTTTCGTGCAACTGTCACGACTATCAGTTTCCTAATTTTCCATCTCCCTTAACAGAAGCTCAGTGACCCCCAAGCATGCCACTCATAGAATTTTTTCTCTATACATTTGCCTCTTAGATATTTCATATACGTGGGATCATAAAATATTTGTTCTTTCATGACTGACTTATTTCACTCAGCATAATGTTCAAGGTTCATCCATGTTGTAGCATGTATCAGGATTTGATTTCTCTTTATGATAGAGTAATACTCCATTGTGTGTATATACAAAATTATATTTACAAATTCATCTCTTGATGGGCATTTAGGTTGTTTCCATCTTTTAGGTATTATGAGTAGTGCTGAGTGATGTCTTTTAAAAGGGAAGAGACACAAGCAGACAAAAAAGCTTGCTATATATATACACACACATAATTACCTCAATTAAAAAAAAAAGGACACCACTCAGATTGTATTAGGATCCACCCTCATGTTAACTAACATCTACAAAGATGCTATTTCCAAACAAGGTGATGTTCATAGGTGTCAGAAGTTAGGATTTCAATTTATCTTTTTGGAGGACACAATTCTACCCATAACAATATCAGACGGTTATTTGTATTAAAAGTAAAAATGCATCTACAAGCCAAGGAATGCCTGGGGCTACCGGAAGCTGAGAGAGCCAAGAAAAGGTGTTCTCCTTTGATCAAAGAGCATGGCCCTGGTCAACACGTTGATTGGGACTTCCAGCCTCCAGAACTATGAAACAATAAATTTCTGTACTTGTAAGTTACCTAGTTCATGGCATTTTGTTATGGAAGCCTTAGGAAACTGAAACAGATAAATCCTGTAAAATGCAAAATGTAATATGTCACACAACACCAAGCATCCCATTACGACACCACTCTAAACCTCTCTGTCTTGAGGAGCTTTTAGTCTTGGCATGGATGATTTTCTTATTTATTGGGGCAGCCCATTTATGAAATATTGTTGTTGTTGTTGTTGTGTGCTGTTGAGTCAATTTTCGACTCATAGAGACCCCATGTGACAGAGTAGAACTGTTTCATAGGGTTTTCTAGGCTGAAATCTCTACAGGAGCAGATTGCCACCAGGTCTTTCTCCTACACAGCTGCTGGGTGTGTTCGAGCTACCAACCTTTCGGTTAGCAACTGAGCACTTAACCGTTGTGCCACCAGGGCTTCATTATTGAATATTATAAAGCTTAATATTTCATTTTTTATGTAAAAAAAATCAGATACTATAGCTATATTTTCTTCCTGTTCCCTAGTGAATCATCTTCTACACTCTTGGGCTTGTGACTGTCACTTTGAAGACCACTGTGAAAATCACAAACTTTGAAGGTAATCTGTGTAAGGAAATCAGCAAAAGCTGAAGCAGTATAAAAAAGGCTAGTCCTTTGGCAGTGGGGAGGACACAACCTTCATTGGATACCTACTTTGTGATAAGTTTTTTGGTAAATACTTTCACATTTATTTTCATTTTCTCATGGTAGAAGTGGATTCATATTCCCAGTGACCTGTACATATGCGGTCCAATGAGGTAGCTACTAGCCATATGTGGCTAATTAAATTTAACTCAATTAAAATTAAATAAAATTAAGATTTTGTGTCCTTTGTTGCACTACCCACACATGGCTAGTGGCTGCCATATTGGACAGCACAGATTATAAACATTTCATCATTGGAGAAAGTGGTATTGGATAGTGCTGATTTGGAATTAGACTCCTTAGGAGGTCTAGCAGGAGCTGAGATTTTCTTTGATGCTACTGGTCCTGTCTACAATTCCAAACAAAAATTTTTAGTCTATAAAATCATAAAATGAAGAATTGCCCTTTTTCCATTAGTCAAGTAAAATTAGAGTGCCAGATGTAATAAAATACCAGCTCATATTTATTCAGAGCTTACTTTGTGCCAGGCCCTGTACTATTTCATAAAAATTATCCTATTTAATTCTCACAAAAAGTCTATTAAATAAATACTTAGAGAGGTGAAGTCAATAATCCAAGGTCATAGGTTTGATAAGGAGTTCCTTGGTGGCACAAAGGGTTAAGCACTCAACTACTAACTGAAAAGTTGGCCGTTGAAAGCCACCCAAACACACCTCCAAAGATAAATAAACCTGACGTGCTGCTTCTGAAAAGACACGGCCTTGAAAACTCTATGAAGCAGTTCTACTCTGCGCACATGAGGTCTCCATGAGTCAGAATAGACTCTACAGCAACTAACAACAGCAACAACAAGGGCTGGTAAGTAGTAGAGCTGTGAAATGAACCCAACCAGTGGACTGTGGAGCCCAGGCAATTAAGATACGCCGTTTGGCTGGTGATGTCACATACTCTGTGTCGAGGCCAGGATTCATGTGATGTGAGTCAGACACATATCCCTTGTACAAGATTTAAGGAAAGGAGGTGTTTCAGAAAACTCAGTAGTCAAGGTAAATAATATTTTAATTAACTATTTAAAAAAATCAAAATTAATACAAAAATATCTGATGAACAAAATACAAAAAAAAAAATAAAGACAGCATCAGTATTACCGATATCATTTATTTTTCTTTTTGTCTCAGGCCCCAAAATGACTCTCACGATACTTCTTTATTTAAAAGTGCGATATTTGATTTATTGTGGATTTTTAACAATTAATTTAGTTTGTAAAAATAATCCCTTCGTAAACTTTTTTCAATCACTTCTTTTGACCTCTGCTGGAATCATGACTGCTACACCTACTTCATCAGAATCTCTGAGGGTGTGGAGCAGGAAGCTACATTTTTTGAGAGCTCCCAAATGAGATTTGGTATATACCGATCCATGTTTCTTTCTCCTGCTTTGTTCACTGATGGCGTATCCAGATATATTAACCACCTGGGCACATTGATTTCATGACACAATCCTTTTGCCATAATACAACGTATCTTGCTGTCTGTCTCAATTTTTAGGACAAATTTCTCTTCCCATGCCACCCTGAGTAAAAATAATAAGTGATACTAGTCCTTAGATATAGAAATTATTAGATATAGATTTCTTAGATATAGAATTATTGGCAGGCATAGAGTGAGTAGTCAATAAAAAATAAAACCCATAATTCGTTGCCATCAAGTGGATTCAGGCTCATAGTGACCCTATAGAACAGAGTAGAACTTTCCCACAGGGTTTCCAAGGAGCGACTGGTAGAATTGAACTGCTGGCCTTTTGGTTGGCAGCTGAGCTCTTAACTGCTGTGCCACCAGGGCTCCCAATAAAAAGTAGCAATGTTTTTTATTGGATGATATCTTTTTCCTCACTTCATATTTTTCTTGAGAGATGAGGAACTTGGCATAGGATAACAAAAAATTAAATTTTTTTAGTGAAACTTCTAATGTTACAGAAAATGAAGCAGCCATTAAAAGTGATTAAAATAAGCAAAGGTGCTATATTCTCTAAGAATCTAGTATCTTCTGGGGTTGAATTCTACCACACTCACAAAAAAGACAGACTACACCATCTTCCACTAGTGGCTGTTCAATGTTGTGCTCCCACTTTCACACTTTAAATTCACCTCAGTTTCTAGGAGGGACTGTGGTGCAAAGAGGTAATTAAGAAAAAATAGAAATGCATGAACTTTAGGGACTGGCAGACTTTAGCATGACTCATTGGGGGTCACCTAAAAGTGTGTCTGCCACAGGCATTAAGTTTTGGATGGTTTGTCAGACACCTGTAGATAAGTAGATCATCTTCCTTCAAGCTGCAACTCTTTAACCAAGTAAAATTTGTTACTTTTAATCAACAAAGAAAGAAACTAGTCAGTGAAATCATTAAATGTTTCAAAAATTAAAGAAGCATCTCTTCTAAGTAATAAACTTGGCCAGAGTACTTAAGTAGAGAGTGTTTCCCATCTAAGTCAGCAGATGAGAAGTGCCAACTCTAGAAAATCTTCAAGCATTTCAGATACTGAGCTCAGGCTGAGGAGCATACTATTCATGTTAAGATTCAAGATTCAAGACTCAAGCAAATCTCGTTAGAGGAAGGGCCACACTGGGAAAATATGCCATTTCAGATCCTAGGAATGAAGCCCAGGAAAAGTTACAATAATCCACATCATACAACATCAAAAAAACAAAACCAAACAAAACAAACTCATGGCCATCAAGTCAACTCCGACTCATAGTGACCCTATAGGACAGAGTAGAACTGCCCTATAGAGTTTCCAAGGAGCGCCTGGTGGATATGAACTGCCAACCTTTTGGTTAGCAGCCGTAGCACTTAAGAACTTTGCCACTAGGGTTTCCACCTGACATCAGATGATCTTAAAAAACAATGAAAGCCAAGAGCTGAAGCATGTTCAGAAGCAGGCACCCTTGAAACTTAAAATTTTTGTATATTCAAACCAACCTAAGTGAAGATGGGAAAACTTAAGATCGTGTATTCCTAATCTGTAACAATAACTCCCAGTGTATGTGTTCATCTAAGGACTATTCACAAGGATTACCAAGATTTACATGCATCATTCATGTTCAGATTATAACAGTATATTGTTGCTATAAACTTTGCTGCAGATGTGGCTTAATCACAAACAGTAACTGTAGCTCACATACTTAAACTATGTGTACTAACATACTTATATTATGTACAAGGCACTTTATATGCAATACTCAATTAACACTAAAACAATTCTATTGTAGATACTATTGTAAACCTTTGAAAGAAATAAATGAGGAAAGTGAGTCTTAGAGAGTTTATTAAAATGCCAAAGTTGATACATACAGGTGGGAGTTCACAGAGCTAGGACTCCAACTTAGTTCATTTCCATGTGACTCCAAAGCCCATATACTTTATCCATTGTGATAAACTGTTCCTTTATTTATCATCACAAAGTGGATGATGCCACAATTTGGGGACATCATTTGCACCACTGAAATCTAAACATTGCTCTCACTGGAAGCTGATAATTGAGATAGGAAATAGATTTTCCAGGATTTTCTTCAAAGAACTAAGATTACAGAGGTAGTGGCATTCCACATGCATCAAATCACTGATGTCTGGAAATGAGTTTTTTCGTTTGTTTTTTAAAATCAGAAAGAAAAGTTTGAGTATCTAAACACAATAAGAAGACCTTGACCCAGTCAGCACAGCTGGCTGGTTTTACCAATTGTAATGGTAATAAAAAACAGTGGCATTCTAAACACAGAGGGCTAAAAAGAAGAAATCAGATAGAGTTTTAGAAAAGTCATTCTAAGTTTATGAAAAATAAAATCAATCAGTTGAAGAAGAAACTTGCAGTGAAAGAATCAGCACTTCTAGTCTCATAAATAAAGCGTGAAAAAAACCTCTTACTGCTGAGGGGAGTTGCTATACTTCACACCACAGAATTTCACAGAACCACTGAACTTCAAACAGGCTAGCTACAGACACATGACAACTCAGGAACACAGCGATTCTTCTAGGGTCACCATAGAGGTTACAATAGAGAAGAAAGGATTTATACACCCCCTAGTTTGACCCAGATATAGTTTCAAAAGAGGCTTGCTCATTCATTCATTTAATCACACATAGATACTGCAATTCCTACTATGTGCAGCAGGCACTGAGATAAGCACGGGGGATATAATGGTGAGCAAGACACTTCTGGTTTCTGCTCTCATAGACATAACAACATAATGCAGAAGTGCAAGACAATTGAATAGGCATGTGCAATACAAATAGGTCAGAGGCTGTGTTATGTGAACTCTTGGAGATACTACCAGTTTAGCTGGAGCATGTGTGTGAGCAGTGGAATGTATATCAGGGAAGGCTTCCTGGAGGACATCATGCCTATGGTGAAACCTAGATAATAAATGGTTGTTGTCAGTTGCTATCACGTCCAACAGAATAAAAAGTTGCCCGGTCCTGCATCATCTTTACAATGGTTGGTATGCTTAAGTGCATTGTTGTGGCCACTGTGTATTTTAAGTGTCTTCCAATTTAGGGGGCTCATCTTCCAGCACTATATTGCAAATATTCTGTTGTGATCCTTAGGGTTTTCATTGGCTAATTTTCGGAAGTGAATTGTCAGGTCTTTCTTCCTAGTCTGTTTTAGCCCGAAAGCTCTGCTGAAACCTGCCCACCAGGGGTGACTCTATTGTATTTGAAAGACCGATATCATAGCTTCCAGCATCACAACAACACGCAAGCCATCACAGTTCGACAACCTGAACGGTGATGGAATGAGTGGTAGGAAACCAGATTAAAAGGGCTTTGTGGAGACTGTTTCAGACAGAGGAAATGGCTTGTTGAAGACTTAGAAGTAAGAAAGATCAAGATGGGTTGGAGGAATTGAATGAAATATAATCTGATGGAATCCAGAGTGTAAGGGCAGAAGTGGTGAGAGGTGAAGGTAGAGTATTTGGCCAAAGTAGAATCTTGTGAGACTTGTTTGGGCAGTGGAAAGGGATTTGCACAACGGGAAGCCACTGAGGGGAAGAGAAATGGTCATATTATTTCTGGCTGCTGTTTAGAAAAGTCAATTAGAGTTGGCAAGATGAGACTAGCGTGGAAGCTATTACATTATAGAACCAACAGGGTTTGATGATTGATTAGATATCGGAGCTGAGGGTGAGGAAGGTTCTAGAAGGACTCCCAAGTCACTGGCTTGACCAGGGATACGAATGGCTATGCCATTCAATAGATAGGAACTCCAAGAAGGCAAGTGGGATTGGGGATTGGAGACGGGATATGACAATGAGTTTAATGTGTAGCAGGAAAAGGTATGTGTGTGATTATCGAGAGCAACTCTAGCAAAAGATCAGCATGATTTACTATTCCTTTTGATAACTGTTTTGAAGGGGGTAGGTCCATGGCATTGAGGAAACAATGAAGAAGGGTCTTAAAATGGAAAAGTAAAGTACAGCTTCTAAAAAAATCAATAAAAGTCAGAAAAGCCATATAAAGCCTAGTACGTTAAAAGAATATACGAATTTCAGGATCACAGTGTTTAGTATGGGAATAGTAAGGAATATGACTGAAGACAATCAGATACCAGATAATTAAAGTCAAGTTAAGGTGTTTTAACTTTATCTGCAAGTGAAATCACTGGAAAATTTTTGAGAAAAGGAATTATATCTTTAGATTTACCTTTTAAACAGGTAATTCCAGCTATAAATTAGAAAATTTGTGTAAGGGGCAAGACTAAAGTCTCAGAGACCATGTACACAGTGATCGTAAGTCAAGACAAAATTTGACCAGAGATGTTTTTAGCCACCTTGATGGAAAACAAAACAAAACAGCTGTCTTAGTCATCTACTGCTGCTATAACAGAAATACTACAAGTGGATGGCTTTAAAAAAGAGAAGTTTATTCTCTCACAGTCCAGTAGGCTACAAGTCCAAATTCATGGCCTCAGCTCCAGGGGAATGCTTGCTCTGTAGGCTCTGGAGGAAGGTCCATGTCATCAATCTTCCCTTGGTCTGGGAGCTTCTCTGCGCAGGAACCTCAGGTCCAAAGGATGCGCTTTGCTCCCGGAACTGCTTTCTTGGTGGTATGAGGTTCTCATGTGTCTCTGCTCACTTCTCTCTTTTATATCTCAAAAGAGGTTGGCTTAAGACACTATCAAATCTTGTATACCTCATCAGTATAAATGCCGCTAATAGATTTTATTAGATCATAGTGATTGAATTTACAACAAATAAGGAAATCATATCAGATTACAAAAAGGTACACGATTATACAATACTGGGAATCATGACCCAGCCAAGTTGACAGATATTTTGGGGGGACACAATTCAATCCATGACAACAGTGAACAGCAAACAAAACATTGAATGTGAACTTTTAAAAGGGGCAAGAATTTCCCAGTTCCTTATAGTCCTCACAACTCCTAATTTTCTTATAGCTGCCTGCTTCACATATTTATGTTACTATCCTGGCCCCTAAGTTAATAACCTCTATGACAGTGAGAAATAAAACAAGGAAGACCTAAAGCAAGAGTGACTATAGGATTAATGCTGACTAAAGACAGAACTGAGAGATCAAAGAGATAGAATTACAGAAGTTGAAGCCAGGGGAATTGGAGGCAGAGAACATAATTCAGAGTCTCCGTGAATGTTAAGAGACGACTTAAGGGTAGATGAGTTCACCCTCTGAGGCTTTGCAGCCTAGCAAGAGAAACAGGGAAGAATGGACATGTAGGAAACACTTTAGGAAGTATAGCTCATAAAGGAGATTTTGAGGGTGTGCCTACCTCTGCCCTTCTCAAACCTGTGTCATTTGACTGGGAAAAATGATTAAGAGAAAGTGATAGGAAAGGAAAACAATGGCTCTGCATATACCAATAATCTTCTCAGATTTCTAATATGTAGTCAGCCCATCTCAGCTCCACTTTCCCAAAGGTAAATAGGACAGCCTGTAGGGCAAGATCAATACACGTTGGAATCCTCAGCATGCAAATAATTTGGTTCCCCTTAAACCTAATCTTGTTTAGACATTAGTTTACATTTCTTTAGTGGAAGTGGGGAGAAACTTATTTCATTAAATATTTATTTCAGTCACCTAAGATACTTATTAATTGATTCTTATTGTTTAAAAAAATCCAAATACTTTGGAAATAGAGCAAAATGTGAGTTTCTCCTTACCTCCCTTACCCCCAGTATTCCTCAGTTCTCTTTACTAATAACTACTTTTATAGTTTGGTGTATGATTCACACACACACATAGATGACATTTTAGACTGAAGTGAAATGCTATAAACTAAATTTCTATATAAATATGAATCTTATTGATATTTGGAAGGTTAGGTACCCTCTTTTCCAAAATTTCTTGGCTATCATTATGCCTTTTTCTCTTAATTTTGAATTGTAGAATTAGCTTGTCAGAGTTGGCCAAAGAGTTCAGTTTGTACCATGTTTTGGGCAGTGTTGAATATATAAACTTGGGAACACTTATATATCTACGATATTTAGATTTTTCATTCAGGATATGTTTATTTGTCTTCTTTTATGTCCTTAGAAAAGATCTATCCTTTTGTTCATACAGATAGTGATTATATTATGTATATTCCTAAATATTTTACATTTTTGTTGCTAATTCAAGAGATTTTTCTTTTCTTTTTCTCATTGTTCATTTCTGTTGCATAGTTAAAATATTAATTTTTATATATTTATCTTTCATATTTACAATGTTACTAAACAATTATTAATTCTAAGAAATTGTCAAATCAATTATCTTGGATTTTTTTTACTAGGAAATCATCTTATCTGTGCATTCTGAAAGCTTTTTCTTTTTCAAACATGTTATTTTTTTTATTTTCCTTGTCTTACTGCATTAGCTGGAATCTTTAGTAAGATATTAGTGACAATAATAGTCAGTGTCTTAGTTACCTAATGCTGCTATAACAGAAATACCACAAGTGGATTGCTTTAACAAAGATAAATTTATTCTCTTACAGTTTAAACCAAAAACCAAACCAAAGCAATTGCCGTCGAGTCAATTCCCACTCATAGCAACCCTATAGGGCAGAATAGAACCGCCCCCATAGAGTTTCCAAGGAGCACCTGGTGGATTTAAACCACCAACCTTTTGGTTAGCAGCTGTAGCACTTAACCACTACGCTACCAGGGTTTCCTCTCACAGTCTAGGAGGCTAGAAATCCGAATTTAGGATGCCACTTCCAGGGGAAGTCTTTCTCTCTCTGTCAGCTCTGGGGGAAGGCCCTTGTCATCAATCTTCCCCTGGTCTAGGAGCTTTTCAGCAGGTCTAAAGGACACGGTCTGCTCCTGTTTCTTCTTGCTTGGTAGTAGTAAGATACCTTTCCTCTCTGTTCAATTCTGTCTTTCATATCTCAGAAGAGATTGATTCAAAATACAACCTAATCCTGTAGCTTGAGTCTTGCCTCATTAACATAACTGCCTCTAATCCTGCCTCATTAACATCATAGAGGTTAGGATTTACAACACATAGGGTAATCACATCAGATCACAAAATGGTGGACAACCACACAATACTGGGAATCACGGCCTAGCCAAGTTGATACACATTTTTCAAGGACATAATTTGATCCTTAACAGTCAGCACCTATAATTTGTTCCTGAGTTCAACACAATATTTAAAAACTGCTTATCTTTAAGGTACATATTTTGTTGGAAAGTTCTGATATAGAGATGTTATTAAATAAGTTTCCTTCTATTTATAGTTTGCTAACTTTTTAATAAAAAATTGTATCAAGTGTTTTTTTTCTATCATCTTTTCATCTTCATCTTCAAGATGATCAAATGATTTTTCTTCTTTAATTCACTAATAAGATATATGTGTGTGTGTGTGTGTATAATTTTCCTAATGCTGAACTTGTATTTCTTGGAAAGAAATCCTTCTTGATTATAATACACTATTCCTTGCCCAGTTTTGTTATTTTGTTATTAGGATTTGTGCTAATTTTGTAAAATTAACTGGGAAACTTTCCATCCTTTTATATACTCTGGAAAAGTTAATATTGTGGGCACATATTGGAGTTCTGCCTCCTATTTTGAATATAACAGCCTATGAAGTGTAGAAATACATTACTTTGTAGTGTTTATCTGTCTATAAAGTATAAGCTATACTCTCCTTGCACTCTGTGTAGGTAGAGAATGGTGAATAAAGACAGTTAAGAGTAACCTAGATGGTTCTGGGGAAAGTATGCACTTTTCCAAGAACAGAGATGACTGATTAGTCTGTGTCCTCGTACGAAATTTTCAAGTAATAAATGACTCTGACAATGATTTTCAAAATCTAAAGTTTGTCAAATAGCTAAGGTTAGTCAACACTACATCAGGTGTCTCTGATGAACTGTAGCTCCTGATGTGCTCCTTGCAAGGGCTCTAGAGTGGGAATAAAATGAAAGCCCTTGCTGCTACGTTGACTTTCACTTCATAGTCAGGAAGGCTGTTTATTACAAATGGAGTGACTGGGAAACAGCCCTGATAAGATCCCTGACTGTGCAATAGTTAAGAGCTCGGCCGCTAACTGAAAGGTTAAAAAAAACTTCATTGCCATCGAGTCAATTCCGACTCATAGTGACCCTATAGGACAGAGTAGAACTGCCCCATAGGGTCTCCAAGGAGCACCTGGTGAATTCAAATTGCCGACCTTGTGGTTAGCAGCTGAACTCTTAACCACTACACCACCAGGGTTTCCACTGACACGTTAGTGGTTGGAAAAAAGACTTAATGATCTGCTCCCATAAAGTTTACAGCCTAGGAAACCCTGTAGGGTAGTTCTACTCTGTTTTATAGGGTCACTGTGTGTTAGTATTAACTCGAAGGCACACAACAACAAGAAGTTGAGATTTGGTGTTAATGATTTGGGGCCATCAAGTGTTACACTCCTTGACTCCAGGTCCTACCATACTTTACTTAAAATTTAACATCTTCCCTCTCCCCTAAACCCATTCCCTTTCTGTGTTTCCTAAGTGAATGGCATTCAGCAAATTACCACCTCACCTAGTAATCACACTTAACTTTTGCCTTTTCCTTACCCCCAGATTCCGCTTGTCTCAATTTCTGTAATTCTACATCATTAATCTGTTGGTAATCCCCTTATTCTGTATTAATCCCATTCGTGGTTTAGGCCTTTATCATTTTATGTCTTACAGTCACAGAGGTTGTGATTTAAGAGCCAGATACAAGTCAGGGGAGAGTTAACAATCATAACACAGAATGATTCAATCTTAAAAGTTTGCTATAAATTGCCTGTAAAATTTTGCGAATCTTATGGGCATATCTTTTCCTATCTGTCCATCTTTTTCTATAGTTATTATTCAACTCAGGATTTTAAAGTCTTCTTGAGTGGATATTTAAAGTTATACATTATATTTTTAGCCCTCCAGTGAGTACCTTTGATTTTAAAGCCACTATTGAAATTGATATTTTTCTAACAGTGTCTAGAGTTGATCGATCCTTATATTCTCTCTCTGATCAAAATCGGAGAGCCTTAGCACAGTTTCTCTCATCACCAAATCACTGTCTCATCTGCTGTTCCCCAATTTTCCATGTAATGATTATCTTGGTTGTTAGATCAACATTTATTAATAATTCATGATTTTTACCAGTTTCTTTACTCAGCATTTTTTCCTTAAATTTCATGTTATTTTTCTTGATTTTATGTTTCATTTTTCTGTAGAATATCCTTTAATTATCCTTGAAAATATCATAATGTGGTATTATACTTGAACCAAAAGTTGGTTAAGAATAGAATTCTAGCTTCAAAACCATTTTCCATTTCTTCTGCAAAAGATTAAAGATATTATTTCATCTACTGTAGAATCTAAGCAGTACAGAGAAATCTGATGCAAATCTTTTTCTTCTCCTTTGGAGTAATTTAATTACTTTGTATTAAGGCTTCAGGATTTATTTATTTTTCTTTATCCTTGGAATTCCTGTGCAAATCAGATGTTTCTATGTTCTTGTGTTTTGCTTTTTGTGTTTTTGTTTGTGTGTGTGCTTGTTAAAATTCATGTTGCCTGCCACTCAGTGGACAATTTTAATCCAGGATCTTATGTCTTTTTTAAGTGTCCAGGGAAAAAGTCTTTTTTCACTTTTTTCTTTCCTCAATTATCTCTATTTCTTGATTTAGAATGCCTTTAGATGTACACTGCATATCCTAGATTGTTCTCTATAAGGCTTATTTTTTTGCATTTTTAATTTCTTTGTCTTTTTTATCTTTTATTGCTTGTGATTTTCTTGAGTTTGTTTTCCAGATCATTAATTGGTTCTTCAGTCATTCTTTTTCTCTATTTAGCCCTTTGATATTCTTCTAATTTAAGTTACACTTTTTCATTTTAGCAATTCCTTTTTCAATGCAGACTTTTTATATTTATCACTGGAATAACTATTCAATTTTTTCGGATGTTAGATTATTTATAAAATTCCCATTTATTCCCTGAATTTTCTTATTTTTCTCCAAAGTCAGCTGCTTAGTTCATTTGTCTTGGTCATTCTCTTTCAGGTTTCAAGTTTTGTCCAAAATCTAGTGACACTTGATTTGTCAATCTGATATAGGAATAAAGAACTAAGAACTAAGCATATTAGTATGGTAATGAGAAGCAATTTCTTTCTGGGTATATAGGTCTGTATCACCAATAGCTCTCTTTTCCTACTGGTTGGGCTTGCTATGGGGTCTGAATTTGTGTGGAGAATACAACCAGCAAGCTTCACCTCATGGTGTGTAAGGACAAGGAAGGCAAAAAGACTGAGGATCTCGCTCCATAGCAATTGTCAGAAGTGCTCTAGATTCTGATTGAGATTTAGGTTCTGAAGTACACTAGATCATTTCCTTTCTGTCAAGAATCACCTTTCCCTGTTTTTTCCCCCCTTCATCTTATGTTGCAAATTGGAGATGACTCAAGCTTTGCTGTCTTTCTCTCTCGGACCCCACATCCACATTAGTAGCCTCAAAAATATCCCTGTTGCTTTTTGCTCAGTCAGAACAAAGGAATAGAAAGAGCCCAGTTGTTCCATATATAGCCCTTTTTAGTTTAATTTCTCCAAGGTCCTCTCTGGCTCTTTGTACCACCTGATTCTGAGTCTTGGGAATCATTAGAATTGCTTAAGCTTACGTTCCAGCTTTTCATGATATTCCTGACTCTGGTTTTCTCTACTTTTGTTTCTGATCAGTTTATTATATCTATATTTCACCTTTCAAACAATCCTCAAATTTCTGTTTTGCTGGTGATACCCTATCTTATTTCCATTGATATGCCATACTTATCACTTTTAAAAAATATTTTGTATAATTTTAAAGGATTTAAGGTAGAAAGTAGAATTGGTGATTACTCTGCATCTGCCATCTTTATCTAACCTCTATTATTGTCCATTAGTAAAAAGTGGATAACTTTTATTTTATGCTTAAAATGAGAGATCTTTTATGTGCATTAACCATTCCACAATGTTATAGCTTATTTGTAATTATCTACCAGTTCATATTTTTCTGTCACTCATAGATAATGTTAGGCATATACACTCATTAAAGTAGTCACATGTATACCACTACAAAGCCTTGTTCAAACTATGTTTAAAAGATTCCCAAATAATTTTTTTTAATTTAAAATTAGATTCCGAGACTTCTGGCAAAATTGCGCTCTAGGCAGAAGCACCACGCCGTCCCTCCACAGCAAAGATCCGAAAAACTAAGCCAAACAGAGAAAACAGCAGTCCTGAAATCCTAAAACATCAATTGAAGAGATAAAGAACTCAGCCAAGCACCAACGGAGTGAGAAAAGTGACAGAACGGTGAGCGAGGAGAGATTCATGCAGAGGTCCGCTATCTGCTAACGCAGCACAGACCCAACATCTCAGACTCCTATCAAAGACCAGCAAATAGGGGGTATCAGAAAGCAGCTTCACGGAGCTTCCAGCGGGAGACAGAAGAACTGGTAATTGGCGGTATATGCTTTCCCACCCCCCCACTCAGCCTCCTCTGCTTCCCACAGCCACAGTCTCTTGTCCGTGAAGCACTGGCTGCTTGGATTCCACCCACCTGCACCGGCTGACTCTCTGAGTGCCATTTGTTGGCTGCTGGTGTTGCTTTTTTTCCACTTCTTTTGATTTCTTCCTTACCTCTCACCACCTCCCCATCCTTTTGCTCAAATACCTGGCTCCGTGGGCCATCTTTGCTTCCTCCTGAGGTGCTGCAGATCTCCGACTGAGTGTGGAACTGCTTCCTCATATGCGCTGCCACACTGCTGGGATCCCGGGGCTTTTGTTTGTTTGTTTGTTTTGAATGTTTTTCTTTTCCTTTTCTTGAGGTGGGAGCACGTTCTGGCCAGGTGGTGCTACGCGGCTTGGAATCTACGCCCTCGGCTTGTGCAGACGCGCAGAGGGATCCATGAGGACATTTTTTTTTTCAGGTTTTTTTTTTTTTTTTCTCTTTTTTGGGGGGGGCTTTTCTTTTTTCTTTCTTTTTTTTTTAAATTTGTTTTGATTTCTTTTCCCTCTTTTTCCCTTTTTGTCTTTTTTCATTACTCAGTTTCTCGTCTCTCTATACCTTCCTTCTCTTCTCTTTCTGTTCCCTGAATACCTGGTGCTGAATACCTCTACGCCTTCAAGCCAGGCTGTACTGCAACACCTGAGAACAACTTCCCGAGACCTCATAGCTGCACCAGTGGGATCCCTGGGAGCTTTGCTGTTCTTTTTCCTTTCTGATTTTTATTTATTCATTCTTTTCTTTTTTTTCTTCTTCTTCCCCTTTTGTTTTTCTCCATTTCATAGTCTCTCATCTCTCGACTCAAACAGCAAGCTCCCCTAGACTCTTTTTTGTTTGTTTGTATGTTTTTGGCTCCTGTTCCTCTCTCCTCTCTCCCATATCCATCTTAGTTCCACACAGAACAATCTCCCCCCTACATCCTGCCTACCTACACCGTGTGCTTAACATCACACCACCAAGCAGCACAGGCACGGCCTATTGGAGCCTGCCCCGCACTGATTACCAACCCTCCGTGGTGGCTGTAGTAAGTTCCACAAACACCCCGTCCCAGTAACTCCACTTCATCTAGGCCTGCCCTGCTGTACCATATCTGAGCGACTGACCCTGCCAATTGGAGAAGGACATGAAAAGTATCATGCCCAGAGATGAACTAAAAACAAAGAACACACTACCCGCCTGCTCAGACATAGCCAAATTAAAAAAAGGATGAAACAAACAAATCTACAATCAGACTGACAAAAGAAAAACAGGAGAGGATGCAAATAACCCAAATAAGAAACGAAATGGGGGACATTACAACAGACCCAAATAAAACAAAAAGGATCATAACAGAATATTATGAAAAACTATACTCCAACAAATTTGAAAACCTAGAGGAAATGAATAAATTTCTAGAAACACACTACCTACCCAAACTACAACAAAGTGATGTTGAAAATCTGAACAGACCCATAACAACAGAAGAGACTGAAAAGGTAATAAAAAAAACTCCCAACCAAAA
>NW_004443939.1:16241351-16251297 GCF_000243295.1 Trichechus manatus latirostris | reverse complement strand
TTTCATGAGAAACTATTTGTCCTGTTAGCCTTCACCTGAAGTAAAAAAAAAAAGGTCGAGAAGGGAGAGGGTTGACATGTCGTGGGGTTGTTAACCAATCCCATAAAACAATATGTGTACGACTGTTTCATGATGAACTATTTGTTCTGTAAACTTTCACCTGGGGTACAATAAAAAAAAAAAATTAGATTCCATGTCATGCATTATTGAATTTCAGAATTTCAACTGATTACTACTACTGATTTTAGGCAATTTTCAGTTGACTACTTTCAAGGTTTATGGCTTGGCTTGTAATGTCACCAATCAACTTGAATGAATCAGACAATTCTCAACAAAGATAACTAGCACTGCAGAGGAGATTTTGTTGTTGTTGTTGCTGTTTATTGTTGTTATTGTTATTGCTTTTAAATTTCTATTGAAAAGTGTGTCCTTTTTGGTGGCTGAGTTCAACACTATTTTTGTCCCCACTCACTCTCTGTAATAGAACTTTATGTCCGTATACTTTGTCATATGCCTTCCAGTATAGTAGGTAAAGAATGTACCCCCTCCTCGTTGACATTGAGTTTGGTTAAGTATCTTGTTTTGGCTAATGAATTTGCACAAATATATGCAAACAGAGGCTATAATTGCACGGTTTTGCTTACGCTCTTGTGCTTCTGTTGTTTGTCTTGAGGAGAAAATTCACTGTGCAGCTACTCTGTCAGAATGAGTCACGTATGGAGCAGACCTCAACTGGACCTACATCCGAAGTAGAGCCGTACCAGCTGACCTACAGACCTATGGGTAAGGAAACTAATTGTTTTAAAGGCCACTGAAATTTTGGGGAGTATTTCTTATGCAGTATTTTTATAGCAAGAGCTTACTAGTACTGTAGGAAAAACCAATTTAGATTTCACTCTTACTTTAATTAATTGGTATCCTATTTCATCCATTCATTTCACAAATATTTATCGAGCAGCTACTATATGCCTGGGATTGTTCTGGAAAGTATTAGTACTTTTCTATTGCCAGGGATATATTTCTTTTCCTTTTGTATACAGGTGTCCAGAAAACCTACCTTGCTAGCTGCCTACTTACTTTTGATCTAGATAGAGCTGCTATTGAAGAAAATAAATCTTGGTATTAATTTTATAAATTAATCAGTTTTAATGACTATCTGGCATGATGTGGAAAAGTCAAACAAAATCATGATGTTTTCTGATTAACAAAATAAGAAAGCAATTTTAAACCTCATATATACAAGTGAAATTACAGATTATGGGTTTAACACTGTTTGAGTAAGGATAGGCCAGGATAGGCTGCAGGAACTAATGACTCTAAAATCTTAGTGTCGTGCAACAGCAAATATTTATTTCTTACTAATGCTATGTGTCCATCAGGGGTTGGTCTATGGCTCTTCTCCATGTTGTCTCCCCTGTGGAGCCCAGGCTGATGGAACAGCCAATGTGTAAAGCATTGACAGTCTCACAACAGAGGGGAAGTATGTTCTGGCTCTTAAAGCCTCTCATGAGATGGAATCAAGTTATATCTATTCATATTTAATTGGCCCATATTGTCATCAGTGAGTCATGAAATTATAATTCTCCCCCAAGGGAGGGAAAACAAATATTTGCAAATCATAGTACACTTTTTCAATGACATCAACTGGCATATATATTTGCAGAGTTAATAATTACTTACCGTAGGATAGAACTTTGAACTTCTGAAGTCCATGTACTTTAAAGGAACTTCTTCAAAAACAGCCAACACATGTTATGATGAAGAGATCCATAACAGGTATAGATCTGACACAAACTTGTTCTAATAAAAAATATTTTATATTTTTAATAACTCTAGGTCAAATGCCTTGGAAACATTCCCAATTTTTACCTTCATCAATAAGAAGTAAAT
The DNA here is from genome assembly GCF_000243295.1 of Trichechus manatus latirostris. Classification (NCBI taxonomy): domain Eukaryota; kingdom Metazoa; phylum Chordata; class Mammalia; order Sirenia; family Trichechidae; genus Trichechus; species Trichechus manatus. Next base: position 16,249,407 of record NW_004443939.1, on the reverse strand, counting down.
CATTTTTTAACTCAGAGGTTTGCTTCCTGCGATGTACTGGAGTCCACAATCTTTTATTATTTCCAAATATTTCATTAACATTTGCTAATGAGATTCCTTATGGTCTCTGGTACCAGCAATATTTTTTATTAGATAGGACTGAATAAAAGAAGATGGACCTTATAGGTTTTCTATTTTGACATTAAAGATTACAGGGCTTATATTTTTCTATCTTCTCAATAAAGCAACTAGTAAAATTCCTGGCATAAAATAGCACTAAGAAAATCCTCCTTTTCTCTCTACAAATATACTGCCAGCTACCTTTGAGGATCATTTAACCTTTTTAAAACCAAAAAGCAGTGCTTTTCCATTTATAAAGCACTTTTAAAAAATTCAATTAATTCTCATTACAATCCTATGAAATATGTATTACTACTTTCTCTTCTGTATGGGCGAATATATTGAAACTACAGGAATTTAAATAACTTTTAAAATATCAAATTCCTTAGCAAGTAGCATGAACTTTAGTTCAAAATTCTATTATCTTTCCAGAACACCTGTCACAAGGCCTATTGCTGTTGTTGTTGTTAGGTGCCATTGAGTCAGTTCTGACTCATAGCCACCCTATGCACAACAGAACGAAACACTGCCCCATCTTGTGCCATCCCCACAATCGTTGCTATGTTTGACCCCATTGTTCTAGCCACTGTATCAATTCATCTTGTTGAGGTCTTCCTCTTTTTTGCTGACTCTTTACTTTACCAAGCATGATGTCCTCCTCCAGGAACTGGTCCCTCCTGATAACATGTACAAAGTACGTAAGAGGAAGTCTCTCTGTCCTCCCTTCTAATGAGCATTCTGGTTGTACTTCTTCTCTGACAGATTTGTTTGTTCTTCTGGCAGTCCATGGTATATTCAATATTCTCTGTCAACACCATAATTCAAATGCATCAATTTTTCTTCAGTCTTCCTTATTCATTGTCCATTTTTTACAGAACAAGACCTATAATTTACTTTAAAGCACTTTAGTATACTTAATGAGATAGTATAAGTGTACCAGTCATTTAAAGTTTAGCTCTTGGGGTGGTAAGTTACCAGGATTTCAGGACTTTAGAGTCTAGGGGGTGGTTAGCTAATATATGATTAAAAAAACACATTCCAAAGATGGCTTCTGTAAATCCTTTTGCTATTAATGCCTTGATCTATTATTGATTTTATTAAGTAGCCAATAGGTGTAAGCAAAAATATGAGTTTTTATTGGGGAAATTAGTGTCTTATTAATTATTATAATTTATTTTAAAGTGTTCTTATCTGTGAAATTGAAGATATTCAAGATATGTAATTTGACTAAAATGGTTGACAGAGATTTCCTCACTCTTGCTTGTTTCCTACTCCCCTCAGAGATGGCATCTGTGTTCTTGATATGCCAATTGGTCCTGTGTGCAGCTATTGGTTTTACGAGGACTTTGGATTGCATTATGCCGAGAGGGATTCTTTTCTCAGGAATTTTTCTGTGTTTTCATCAAAATCTCTTTAAGTGGTTGGAACCCCTAAGGACATAGAGTTAGGAATTCTTCAAAGGTAGAAAACAGGTTGTAAAAATGCATTCTGTTCTAGCTTTGCTAATAAATGTTAATCTAATAAATGTCTGTGCTCAGGGCAGAACTTGAGGAACAATCTGTGACTTGCTTTCTTTATTACCTGGCAGCTAGGTTATGGAGAGTAGCAAACACCTCCCACCTCAGACTTTACCGGGAGCTACTATTATCTGTGACTTAATTGGCTTAGCTCAGTTCTCAGTAACACTACATAACCTCTCAACACCATGCAACATTCCTTCCTAAATGTCGTTCTTTATAGCCTGATATCACCTGTGAATTAATGTTGAGAACAGAGACTAGAACATGATTTCTCCTGGGCTTTAAAATACTCTGAATATGTATCTGAGCTTTGCAAATAGTTGTGTAGGCTAGAAATTAACTCCTTTAGAATGTTTCCTCAGGCAGTGTTATGGGTGGATTTGTGTTCCTCAAAAAGATATGTTAAAGTCCTAACCCCTATACTTATGAATGTGACCTTATTTGAAAATACGGTCTTTGAAGATGTTATCAACTAGGTTAACATGAGGTCATATTGGAGTAGGATTAGTTCTAACATTATATGTCTGGTGTCATTATAAAAGAGGAAAAGATACACAGAGACAGGGAGATAGAGGAGAGATGGCCATGTGAAGATGTATTTACAAGCTAAGGAACGCCAAAGATTGCTGGGAGCCACCAGAAGATAGGAGAGAGGCCTGGAAACAGTTCCTCTCAAAGAGCCCTCAGAAGGAATCAACACAGCTGATACCTTGATTTGGACTTCTAGCCTCCAGAACTTTGAGACAATAAATTTTTGTTCTTATAAGCCATCCAATTTTTGGTATTTTGTTGTGGCAGTTCTAGGAAACCAATATAGACATCTTCTGCAGCTCCCCCGTTTCCTTTTATATGGTCACATACAATGAGAGATTCTTCCACACTTTTAAAAATTCCTGTTCTTTATAATGCAACAAGCACACAGAGAAAATATTGACACTTAGTAATAAAACAAGTGCTTAGCAATTGTACGAAGCTCTTCTTTAGATAGCTTTACAAGTATCAGCTGCTTAAATTTTACTAAAGACAATTTATTTTCAACATAATAAACGTATGGAGAAATAAGAAAAACAAAGCACAGCCATAGAAAACAACACCAAAATCAAATGCTAATTGATTGGAATTATTTTTCCTCCTAAAAGGATACATGGCCCAAAAGTCTTCAAGGCTTTTTATAATTTTTTTCAAGGAAGCTGAGTAAATTCATTCGGAATAGCACAGACTTAATAGACACTGTTACTTCGCCTTTAAGATTGCCTTTAATTGTCATAACCACCATCTCAAGGGAAAAAGATTCTTTAATGTTATTGTAAAATTCAATTTTGAAAAAAAAAAATCAAGATGTATTGTTATTGAAATCAGTCATAAAAAGTAATTTTCCTCCCGCTTTTCACCCTGGATGCCTTGATGCTCCGATTACCACCAATTTTCATCTTTCTTGTGCATTACAAACTCTTACTATTATTTTGATGTTGAGCCTTTGTTGATAGCAGAAAATAATTACCAGTTTTGCAGCCTCAATCAATCTTTAAATTTTTTTATACTGCTTTGTTTATTTGGAATCAAGTTTGTAAGAAAGTACTTAGAAACTTTGATTTAGCCTTATGACCTTTAGAGCTAATTACTGCTTCGGTAAGTCCCAGGAGTGTTACAGATAGGAGCAGATGGTGTTATCATAATTTTGCCAGTTTATAATACATTGTAATCTACTTTTTCTTGTTTTATCCTCTTTGATTTTGTGACTTCCTAAATTTATTAATCTCTCTTAAAACTGTTGGGATAAATTTCCCGTGTAAATTAGGAAAAGCAAAATTGCCTTTGACACCCCATCGCCTGTAGGACAAAACTCAAACTTCTGAAATGATGTAGAAGACTTTCTATTTTTTTATGACCTTCACTTTCTAACCCATATTGCTTTTCCTTCCTAATATCTCAGTGCTGTACTACTTGGGTCCAGATATCCAATTACACTAAGAATTTTTATGCTATTTCATATCTTTATTTTTTTCACAGGTTGCTCCTCTGCAAAAGATAAATTTTCCTGTACCTGGCAAACTCCTAATCATTCAACGTAATTTGAGATTCTACTATAACATTACCTCTTCTTGGAAACCTTTATGAAACCTACCAGGTAGAGTTTATGATACTCTCCCCCGTGTCCCATATCATCTTGAATAAACTTCCAACATGACATGCCTGTTTGTTTTATAATATTTGGATTATCTGTCTAATTTCTCTAGAGGTCATTGATCTCTTTGATAACAATGACTATGCTTTATTTATGTTTTTACTTCCATCATTACTTCTAACATGTGATATAGGTCTTTAGAGAGAAAGGGAGTTTTTTCTGCTAATCCTAGGGGTGATTTCATTGTCCTGCCTCTCTTCTCATTATTCTTGAAGGAGGAGTATTATTCACTTGATTGGTCAGATACACATGATGACTGGTTTCATTAACTAGTGGACACAATCATGGTATGTTCCCTCTTCTGTTGTTTCCTATCATGTAGCTGAAGCTGGAAGTAGGACAGAGCTCTTCTTTTCAACATAAGCTTGTTCACCTCTTTCACTCTCTGGTCATTCATTCTGTGGTTATCAGTAAGATGGAGGACAGTGAGATACCAAGATTTTGGTTTTGGATTAGAGAATAAAGAAATTTATTGAGTTTGCAGGTTAGGGCCATCTGGAAGGCTTCCTTCTGATGACTAGACTGGGCATTGTCAGCCCAGACTACCTGCTACACACTGTCAGCTCCCAGGGGTAGAGAATGCTTTGCCTTCCATTGCTTATGGGCCTGACACTAGGTAGGGCATTTGAAAGACCAGAACTCAGCTCTGGTGAGCTGACAAAGAAAAATCCTGACATATCAAAAGGTGTCCCACAACTGCAGAAAAAGGAAGATCAAAAATTCAGATGCCCAATGAAATAGAACTGTTTGAGGAGAAAAATGTCAACATGAATAAAAAAAGTAATAGAATCACTGAAAAAGATTCAGATAAAACACAAAAATGACTTTCTGGAAATAAAAATATCATCTACAAATCTTGATTTCCAACTTAACAGTTTGATAGGTATATTGAAGAGACTATGATAATTGTTGAGACCTGAATTAATGTTCTTAAAGATTAAGTAGAAGAAACAAAAACAACAAAAGCTCAGAGCAAAATCTTAAAAATGGAAAAGATAAGAGATTCTGAGGAAAAATCCAACATGTAACATGCCAATGATAGAATTTACAGAAAAAGAGAAAGGAATACATGTAGTGGTTATGCAAATACAAAAACAATTCAACGAAAATATTCCTGGGGAGGAAGAAGGACTTGATTTTATAAACTTAAAGGATTTTATAAACTTTCAAAGGTTGCACTTAATTCCTGGTAGGACAGATTAAAAGAACAAACATGTACCTAGACATAAGATTTTGTAAATTTAAAGATAGAAAGAAAAATCTCAAGTTTTCAGACAGAAAGGTCAAGATACCTATAAGCTAATATATATATATGAGTATGTATTTATATATAAGAATATATATATATATGTGAACAGAATCGTGAGTGAAGTTGGAGTGAAGATCTTGGGTGGTACAAGCGATCTGTGCTGCTAATGTAATTGTTGGCAGTTCGAACCCACCCAGGGGCTCCATGGAAGAAATGCCTGGCAAACTACCTCTGTAAAGATTACAGCCAAGAAAACCTTATGGAGCAGTTCTACTCTGTAGCACATGTGGTTACTATGAGTTGGAATCGACTCCATGCAACAGGTTTGTTATTAATATTTCCCTAAGTGTAAACTAGAGTCTCTGGGTGAGGCAAATGGATAAGTGCTGGCTCACCAGCTGAAAAATTGGCAGTTTGAACCTACCCAGAGGTGCCTTGGAAGACAGGCTTGGTGATCTGTTCCCAGCTGTGAAAACCCTGTGTAACAATTCTGCTCTGCACACATGGGGTTGCCATAAGTTGGAATCAACTCAACAGCAACTAACAACTACAACAATATGTGTGTATATGTACATATATATAAATACATACATATGTATATACACGTACATATATATACGTATATATTTGAGAATTCAGAACCTGTATTCCCTTACATAGAGTAATATAAATTTACCATCCCAACTGAGAGTTAAAGGTGGCAGTATTAATAATTATTATTGAACAACAAGCATAGACTAAGACTTCCTAGGAAAATGGGGATGAAGAGTCTCTCTACCCCTATTCCAGATTTGAAGAAAACACTTAATGACTTGAACTAAAATAAATGAACGAATCAATGAATCAGCAGAAAAAGCTAAGAACTCGGGATAGAAAAAAATGAATAAAAGAGAAAACAAATGGTGAGCAATAAAACTAAAGTTAAATTTAAATGAATATTGACAGATCTTTTGAATATAGCCATGTAATGTTAAATAAAGATTCTTGAAATGTAAGAAACATTTGAAGAAAAACTTTAATAATAATACAGAAATAAAAGTAATAAATTATCTCAGCAAGTGTTGGGGTAAAGATAGGAAAAATAGGGGATATTAAAAGCATTTTAATCAGCTCATCTGGAGGGAGAGAGAATGTAAGAGAAAAGGGCAGTAGGAGTATTCTCAAGGTCTCAGCTTATTACAGTGCATAGGAAAGAAACAGTGCAATAGAGAATTTTTGTGGGGAAATAATTGGTATCTTTTTTCAATTTATATTATATAGGTATGCATCTGGTCAAGAAATGAAAATACAAAGCACAACTTATAAATTAGTTAAGGAAAAAAATAATTGTTGGGGTAAATCAACAAATAAGGAAGAGGTAAAATATTATAGTGTAAAATCAATAATAAAGATAAAGTAAAATGGAAGAAATAAAATTTAGGCATAGTGGCCTTTACTTTAAAAGTGAAGTTACTCAATTCTTGCATTAAAGACAGAGATTTTCAAATTAAGTCAAACAAATAAACCCCAGATTTAAGGTTAAACACACACACACAAAATCTAGAATAGGAAACTTTGTAAAGATAAAAGGAAAATTTTTATATGATTACATAATAATCATAAATGTATTGCTACAAACAATGCAGTGCCTAAGTACACAAAATAAAACTCTAAAAATATAAGAAGAAAACAAAAAAGACAATTGCAAATTTATAATAGAAGACTTGAAAACATTGAAAAAATGTAGTAGGCAAAAAATTAAGTAGAAGAAGAGATTTTAATGCTGCAATCAACACACCTGATGTAATAAACACTTATAAAATCTTGCAATGTTCAAATTAAAAAAATCCAGATTTTTGTTTAATGTATGTGTTCATAAAATGTCATAAAATTGTTTAAAATTAAAAAAATTTCAGGGCCTATCCTCTGATTAGAAGCTATTCAAATTAGAAATAATGTCAAGAATGTTAAAAAAATCTTAAGTATTTTAAAGACAGTAATTATTTGAGCCCATGGGTGGTATAAATAGTTAAGATCTCATATACTAGCCAAAATGTTGGTGGTTTGAACACATCCAGAGGTGCCTCAGAAGACAGGTCTGGCAATCTGCTTCTGAAAGGTCCCAGCCTTGAAAACCCTATGGAACAGTTCTATTCTGCACACTTGTGGTCACCATGAGTTGAAATCAACTTTGACAGCAATTAACAATAGATAATTAGACAACAAAGAAAAATCAAAAGTGATATTAAAAATTACCTAGAAAGTAAAGGAACATAGAACATCTCAGGGAAACATATATAAGATGCAGCAAAAGCAACTGCTTTGATTTTTTAAAAAGATGAAAAATTAAGAAATTTGGTATTTTTGTTAATGAATTATACATACACAATAAACAAAAACAATTTGGGAGAATGTAATTAAGGAGAAAAATTGATATTAATGAAATGGAAAATCAGTAGAAAGGGTTTTCTAAAATGTAAAAGCTGGTACTGTGGAAAACAATTTTTAGTATATTATAAATGGTATACGAACTTGAAAACTTTATAGTAGAATAAGTACTAGGTTGTTAACATGGGTCACCAGTGGTTGATTGTTTCCATGATAGAATAGTTTCATTTTTTTTGGAATCTCCCAAGTTTTCATTGTGGTAACTAATTAAAAAACAAAAACAGCAACAACAACAATAACAAAAACTAACAGTATAGATGAACCTTTCAATAGGCAAAAGCCGTCTGCAATGTATTTAACTAATGGGTCACCAGTTTGCAAGTTCTAGTATAGAGGATTCTGTTATGGATTGAATTGTGTCCCCCAAAAATATGTGTTGTAAATCCTAACCTCTATGCCTATGGTTATTGTCATGGATTGAATTGTGTCCCCCAAAAAATGTGTGTAGCAACTTGGCTAGGTCATGATTCCTAGTATTGTATGATTGTGTTATCTGATGTGATTTCCTTATGTGTTGTAAACTCTACCACTATGATGAGATTATATGTGATCTCCTCATGTGTTGTAAATTTTATC
>NW_004443939.1:16219299-16241169 GCF_000243295.1 Trichechus manatus latirostris | reverse complement strand
AGCCAATGAAGAAAGCATTCCCCTGGAGCTGATGCCCTGAATTTGGACTTGTAGCCTACTGGACTGTGAGAGAATAAACTTCTCTTTGCTAAATCCATCCGCTTGTGGTATTCCTGTTAGAGCAGCACTAGATGACTGAGACAGTTATAATCACATTTGGGAATGGGTTGTCTTTGTTGTGTTAATGAGACAGGATTAGTTAGGGTGTGTTATAAGTTATCTAGTGCTGCTGTAATAGAAATACCACAAGTGGATGGCTTTAACAAAGAGAGATTTATTCTTTCACAGTCTAGGAGGCTAGAAGCCTGAATTCAAGGTGCCAGCTCCAGGGGCAGGCTTTCTTTCTCTGTCAGCTCTGGGCGAAGGTCCTTGTCATCAATCTTCTTCTGGTCTAGGAGCTTCTCAGCACAGAGACCCCAGGTCCAAAGGACTCACTCTGCTCCTGGCTCTGCTTTCTTGGTAGTACGAGGTCCAGCTCCTCTCTGCTTGATTCTCTCTTTTATATCTCAGAAGACATATAAAATCCTATGGATCGATTCCTTCCTCATTAACGTAACTGCCTTTAATCCCGCCTTATTAATATCATAGAGGTTAGGATTTACAACACATGGGATAATCATATCATATTACAAAATGGTGGACAGTCACACAATACTGGAAATTATGGCCTAGCCAAGTTGACACACACTTTTCAGGGACACAATTCAATCCATAACAATAATTAAGGCAGATTATTTGGTGTGGAATTCTCAGCTTCTTAACATACTATCTGCCCAGGTATATGAAGTCATAAGATATTTGATAGTTTAATTCAAATATCCTTCCCTGCTTCAAATAAAAGTAATCACAGAAACACAGAAATTCATATTCTGATTTATTTCGGACAGGTAAGATTGGAAGTACAGGATTCACTAACATCACTCATTTTCCTCATGCATTCCAGAAAAAATTCAGAATTGCCAAGGATTATACAACAACATATTATTTAGAGATACAGATTAGTCACACAAATCTTCTTGAATCAGTTCTGTAAAGATGGTAAATGGCTAAAAGAATGATGGCAGAAGAAAGAAAAGGACAATATACAATCTGTGAACAGAAATGCAGGCCATTTAGCTTTACTGTAACAGTATCCAAGAACTTTGCTAGAGAAGAGGAAGGGCTTGGAAGGTAAATAATGAACCGAGAGATTCAACCCCATCTGTTCAGACAGGCTGAAGCTTGCTAGGATGACAACATTCATGCGGGGTATTGACTGATATCATCTCAATTGGCTCTTGACATGAGAGTTAGTTGAGAATGTCTGAATTAGAAATCGGACCCAGGTTCCTGAACATATGCCAAGAGCTACCTTTATGAAAATTCTTTAGTAAAACAAAGCAATTACCCTCTTCCCATTGTCCATGGTCCCATCAAAAAAGAAAAAAAAAAAAAAATCACAGGAAGAATGGAACCCAAGGCTAGGAAATGACACAAAACCAACTGGCCACTTACATTAAAAATTATTTATATATATTTAACCCCTGTGTGCCTTTCTTTCACACTTTTATTTTATTTTTATTGTTTTTAAACTTTAATAACTTTATTTTACATCATAAAAATTAATATGTACTCAATACTTATAATTTCTGATGATAATTTAAGGAATTTTCTTTGTTTTATGTTGTTTTAAAGCCATATTTATTGTTATACTACAAATACTCATTTCTGTTCTAAGTTTTTCACTTATTTACACATGAAAAACATTTCAAAGATACAATTTTAACAACTGTATAATGTCATTTTATCCATGTACAGTAATTTAATCAACTCTCTTCGGTCTTGTAGATGGTTGTGAATTTTTTAGTGTTTTAAATAAAGCTGTGATGAATGTATGTATGTGTGTCTGTGTGTGTAAATTTCTTTATGTCTTTCAGATTGTTTTCTTAGGCTGAATTCCAAATGGGAAATCTCTGGATCCAACATAACATTTTAAATTGCTAGGATATATGTTGCTGTTCGATTTCCCAAAGGGTTTGTACCATTTGACAAGTCAGCAGAAGAATCTAATGATACCGAGCCATCTATTGTTTTTCTATTTCTTTTGTTCCTATTGTTGTGTTTTATTTTGAATAATGTGATAGGCACGATACAGTATCCTATTGTTATTTTAGTTTTCATTTCTTTAATTACTTATGAGGTCAAATGAGGTCTAATATATTTTATACATTTGTTTTCAGTTGTTTACTCTTTGATGATTTGTTGGTTTAGGTTTTATTTGTGTGTGTGTGTTAGTATCTCAGGTACTGCAGTCAGAACTATTAAGTCTCTACCACTTATAAATTGCATGGCCTTTGACAGTTTTCTTAATTTCTCTTATCTCAGATAACAGCTAAATGAAAATAACTGATATTATTGGTAATATTGGTAAAATTGATAATATTGATATTTACCTCTTGATTCATGAATTTGTCTTCTGAGTCTGGATCATTATATTCACTTTTATCTTTCATAGATCCTCCTTTGTGTCTGAAAGATATCTCAAATTCAATATACCCAAAATTTAACTCCTGTTTTTAGCCCTAAACCCCTCCTACATTTTGCCCTGTTTTGGTGAATAGTATTACTATTCATTTGCCCAAATCAGACACTTTAGAGTCATTATTCTCCCTTATTTTCCAGAGCCAGTACCTCACTAACCTTTGTTATTTTACCTGCTTATATCCTTTTATCATATTTCAATAAATCTAAAATTCCATCTGTTATAATATGCACCATTATTGTAAGTACCCTAAAGGGGGAAAATGCTGCCAATTAAAGCACAGCACATTGCTTGACTCAAGAGTCCTGGGAGGCTGTTTCACATAGTATTTTCCTCTTTGTTATCAAGAGCTTGGGCCTTGTACCCTTTTCTAAGAAGACTGCTCTATTTTCTTTTGGATTTTGCAAATTTCCATGCACTTCCACAGGCAAGGGCAGCTAGATAGTGCTGCTCAGGACTGTAAGAAGCATCCTAATCCAAAGATGTTAATTTTTTAAGTGGATCATAGAATTTTTCAATATGATACTTCTCTTTAATTCCATCGTCATCACAATAGTCCAAGTTATAATTATTTCTTGTTTAGACAACTGCGATAGTTACCTAAGTAGTCTATCTGCATTTATCATGCCCAACTTCTATCCAATCCTATCTCCATCTACTAGTTAGACAGGCTGAAAATCTGAGAATGTTAATTGTACCATCTCTTCCCCTCCTAGCTCCCTTCATTGGCTTCCCGTTGTGCTTAGAATGAAAACAAAACTCCTCATCCTGCTGACCAGGTCTTGCATGGTCTGGCTCCCATCTCTTCTTTAGCATCATCTTTCTCTGTGTGTTTCCTCACTGTTTGCACTCCAGAAACACAGAGCAACGCTTCTTTGCAGAGCCTTTGCACACACTTGCCATTCCCCATGACAAAATACTGGTCTTTCCCTTAATTAAATTACCTTTATCTTTCAGACTTCAATTTAAATTACTTCCGTCAGGAAACATTCTGTGACCTCTTCATCTGGGTAAAATTACCTATTAACTTCCTTTGCATAACACTCAACCCAGCTGCCATGTTATTATTTCTATGATTATTTGATTAGACTATAAGATCTGTCAGGACAGAGACCCTGTTTACTTTGGTTCACCATTTGTGTTGCTGGCAAATAGTACAGGGTCTGGTAAAGAACATGAGCACTATGTATTTCTTGAATGAATGAAGGCATGAACGGTTCTTATTAGGGCTGAATGTGATAGTGCCATTATAACAGAGCAGTAATAAGTGTTTCTTAGTAAGAACTTTTTAAATGTTAGCTCTTATCATTGTGGTTGTTGACTCACATTCTTCATATGCCATCCAGCCTTCTCTGCTAATTTTAAAGAATCATTAATTTCAATGTGTTTGGGGGTGCAGTGGACCCAATTGACCTCTCTTTGTTGTAGAAGAATTGTATCTACCCTGCAACATTTGTTATCTTGGCATCAATTATAATGAAAACTACTGAGTTGAGTGCATATCAGGGTAACACTGTTTGATGTTAGTCCCAGATTTGTATCTCTAGAAAGGCAAGAAACCAAAAGCCAGATATACTCTTCTTTAGGAAGCTCAAGTCTATAACCATAGTTCCTCTGTTTTTCACCCCAGTAAAAACTGAGGAGGATAACAGATTTACTTTAAGTTGCTCGTTATAATAATCCTACTTGTGAAATATTAACATTATTCATTTTAATCATCTTTATCCCTTAAAAAATGTGTTTCCTTGTTCAAAGGCCAACTTTACTTTGCATTATTCATTGAAATTCCTTTCATACAAACACCATTAATAGAGAAAAGGAGGCTATAAAATGTTCCAGAAGATACTATCATTTCTGTGCATTTGCTTTTGGTTTAATTGGAGCTCTTGATGGCTACTTCATGATCATCATACATTTACTGACCACAGACTATGGATAGAGAACAAGATGAAGTATTGTAAAAGATATAAAGAAAGATTAGAGACAGACACCATAAGCTCTCTCAAGTATTTTTTTTCTTCGTTTCTTTACATATCCCAATACTGGGAAGACCATTTCATTGAGAACAGGCAGACTAAGCTTGTTGTTTCAGTTAAGAGGTGGCTAGCCATAATCAGGTTTCTAAAGCAGCCTAAGTCTAATTCCTCACTTGTAGTAATACTGTAGATATCTGTGGTAGATTGCATCGTTATCAAATCTTCCCCTGCCTTATATCCATACTCTGTCATGGGACCCTGCAGTTCCTTCCACTAGAGGCCAAGTATATCTTCCAACTCCACTGATGCTGGATGTAACCATGTGGCTTACTTTGGCCAAATGAATGTTAGTGAGCCTGATTAGAACAAAGCCTTGACACTTATTTGGATGTTTGTTCTCTTGTGCTTCTGTCATTGTCATGAGAACACATATCCCAAGTAGCACAATGGTTCAAGGAGGATGAATGGCAAGTAGAGAAAATTTGGACACAACTCGTAGCTTGGAGCCAAGCCCAAATGAGCCCGAACTAGATCAGCTGAATACTAGCCTGACCCACAAACTCATGAGCAATAAATAAATGCCTCTTATTGTTTACCACTGAATTTTGGGGTAGCTTATTATCTAGCAATAGCTGACTAATCTATATCTGATCATAATTTTCAGACAATTAAGAGAGACATTATATTATGTAAGGTTCCTGATACACCTAGGATGCTGAATAAATGATATTTTCTAGAATTGGATTCCTGGTGGTGCAGTGGTTAAGAGCTTGGCTGCTTATCAAAAGGTTGGCAGTTCAAATACACCAGCTGCTCCTTGGAAACCCTATGGGGCCATTCTACTTTGTCCTATATGGTCGCTATGAATTGGAATTGACTCGACAGCACCAAGTTACAGATTTTTAGACTGGATAATGAAGGTGAAACAAACCAGTAAGAACAGAGGGAATTTACAAAGAGTTTTAGAGCTCTAAAATCAACTGAACAGCATTTAACACCCATCTCTACTATGTGTCCTTGGGGGAGATACTGAATATAAGGCTTGGTTGTCTCATTTATAAATTAAGAATGATAATGGCACATGACTGATAGTGTTTTGAGGATTCAATAATATAATGCTTGTGAAGGGCTTATAAAAAGTGTGATATACAGTATGCTTTCAATAAATGTTAGTGATTTTTATTGCCATTGCCTTTATTATTATCATTATTATTAATGTGAATTCTCTCTCAAAAAGTGTTTTGGGAGTGGATAGAGTGTTCAATTTCAAAAATATTGGCCAGTTATACTTCCCTTTGCTCAACCTACCTCAGAAAGATCACCAAATCAAGAATTAACAATCTTCTTTTTACAGATCCAATTTACCTATTATTCTGTGTGTTTGTTTTGACAAAAATTTCAAAATACTTGAAACCCTGAGTAGTTGGACTTCCATTGTGCTCTTCAACTTTAAGTCTCTTTGCGCATGTGTCTGTTTGCTTAATTGGGGAAGGTCATGAGTGAGACTATTAAGATGATTCTATTCTGTTGTCTAAGCCCGGTAATTCTCCCTAGTGAGGTAACTGCACAGGACTTTCGTAGAAGTCCCATCAATATTGAAATAGTTAAAAGACTCTACTCAAACAAAAACTTTTCTTCCCAGAAAAGATCGTTTGCAAATATTATAATCCCATACACATCACTTCCAAATATATTTCTTTATTCATTTTTGACATTTCTCTCTCTCACTAGTAAATAAGCTCGCTGAGGAATGGATCTAGTCTCTTGCTCACTGCTATATCTTTAAACCCTAGAATAAACCAAAAACCAAACTCATTGCCATCGAGTTGATTACGACTCATAGCAACCCAATAGGACAGAGTAGAACTGCCCCATAGGATCGCCAAGGAGCAGCTGGTGGATTCCAACTGCCAACCATTTGGTTAGCAGCCAAGCTCTTAACAATAGTGCCTGACATATAAGGTGTACTCAAAAAATACCTGCGGAATTAATGAAGGAACTGATATTAATTTAAAAAATGGTTATAACTTAAAGGATTTTTGCATAAATTATTTCTTTTTATTCTCATAACGAGGCCAAGTGATAGGTACTCCTATCCCCATTATCTAGCTAAGAAATATGCCAGTTGGTTGCCTAATGTCACAGAGCTTTTGGAAATGAAACCATACAGACTACAAAGCCCAACTCTTTTTTTTTCTCTTTTTTTCCAACTATTTATTTGGCAATAATTTCAAACTTACAGAAAAGTTGCAAGAATAGGGCAAAGAAAATCCATATACACTTTGCTCATATTCACCGATTGCTACCCACTAATTACATCCTGGAGCATCATCATTTCTTGTGTTATCTAAGCTATCTCTTAGAGAAGGTACCTGGATTGAACCCGTTTGCAAAGAACCACAAGAGAAAAAAGAAGTACATCAGTATACATGGTGAAAAGCCACCAACTTTTATTTCTCATTTCAAAATAGATTTTTCCTGCAGAAAATATTAGAGGCAGCAATAAGAAAAATATTTCATGAATCATTCATCTTCAGTGGACAGCTTTCTTCTTCAATCAGGTGCAGATTTTCTTTCTTGTTTTCATACATCAATCTTTCAGGGTCATAGAATCATAGCTCTTAGAGATGAAAACAACTTTAAGAGTCCAGTTCATCTACAGTCTTTTTTTTTTCTTTCTTTTGGACCTCTCAGTTTGGAGGGAAATTGGTTTTCTGTGGATCACTGAACCAAGTCATGTTTTTTACTTGCCTAGGTGGCATCACCTGAAACTCAGGAGCTGTGACCTCCAAAATATGATTTATTCAAAGAAAGTAAGAGTAGAGTAACAATTAAAATATTCATTGATTTATTTCAGGATAAAAATGTAGACTCAAAAAATATAAATTACTCAAAGGAAGTCAACTATCTCTTCTGGTTCCTTAACCAAATACAGAGCTGACCAGACACAATTATACTTAAAATAACTGAGCTGAATAAATTAATAGTGACTGGCAGCCAAAGATAAATTACTGAGCTCTTTTTTTTAAGACACACGATTATACATCTTAGAGATTTTGCTGAAACGCACATAGGGCTAGTGGAGTAAGGTTGAATTAATTTTGAGAAGTGATTTTTCATTGTGTAATTGACCTGTTGTGGAAATGCAACCTTGCACTATTTAAAGGCTTGTAAACTAGTTGTTCTGAGCACGCCTATAGCAAAGTAACCCTAGAGCTAATCAAATGAATTTCCTGGAAAAGCTGAACTGTCAGTGTTAGGTAAAGTGTACCCTTTCACCATTTCACTTCTCTCCCAGACCTGGAGATTTCGTGCTCAAAAAAGGGAGTATATCCTTTCCCAAATAAATCAATATCTAAATTGTTTAGTATTGTATTGGAGTCCCTGGGTGGTGCAAAAAATTAACGGCACTTGGCAGCTAACTGAAAGGTTGGCTATTTGAGTCCACCTAGAGGTGCCTCCAAAGAAAGGCCTGGTGATCTATTTCTGAAAAACCAGTGATTGAAAACCTTATGGAGCACAATTCTAATCTGACATACGTGGGATCATTATGAGTCATGACCAACTGGACAGCAATTGGTACCGGTAGTCTTGTAATAAAACTGTTTGGTTTAAAGTAAACTAAATTCACTTGAACTAGCTTAAAAAAGACAGGAGAATGTATTATTAGATTCTAGAGGTCATTCACAGGAACCAAGAGTATGAAGAGTCCCTTGGACTTTAAGAGCCACTTAGGTTATAATGTAGATGCTATTATAACCTGGTCAAAACAAACGTGTGTTGCTGAAGTTCCTGAGCTCTAGCAATTCCCTTAGCTGGCCACTACTCACAGTTCCTAGCATCATGCTGCAATTATTTTTCTAGCAGTCTAACACCTTCATTTTCCCTCAGTGTAAAATGTTTGAAGCTCCCCTGAAAAAGAGGTGACAAAGGAAGCTCACCCTGTTTAGCTTTACTAGTTAACAACAGCCTTTCCTCTCTTTCCTATAAGCTCTAAAAAATATGATATTTACTTTCTTCAAATTATGGACAGTTACGCTTGCATATAATTAGCCTAGTTAACCCTGTCATTACTGCCTCTCAGACTGGGAAGTGAGAGCAGCTTCAGCCTGGAAACAAGTTCCCTGGGAGTAGAAAAGCACCTTCAGAGAAGGCTTATGACGTGACCCAGTCCCAGAAGTCATCAGTCTTTTGTCACTTTGAGTGACTGGTTATTTGCTCTACCTATAATTATTCCAGACTAACGTTTTATGTATGTTGAAGAAAATTAATAAAAAAGTAAATATGCCAGGGAATCTGTGTCTTGTGAAAGAATGATGTATGTAAACAACCATTCATGCCAATAAAATCTAAAAAGCTATTGAGAAATTTGTGAGACATTGAAATAATACCAGTCATGACAATCAGTACCAGCTGCTGATCCTTCATCACGGAGCTACTGAAAAATAAATATCAGTGCTTCTAATTACCGACCTGGCAGAAAATATGTATTGCTTAAACAGTGGCTGTTTGAAACCAACTTAAATATTCTTGTACACCTAATTCCAATGAAGGTCTCAAAAGTCAGTGGTATCGGGCCAAATGGTCCCCAAATTTCATCTGGAAGAACAAAAGCTGGTATATATTAGTTGAGAGACCTTTGCCATACTTTTTGACATCTCTAAACCTCAACAGTAAAGTAGGAAAAATAATACCCTCCTCATAGAATTACTGAGAGGATCAAATGGAATATTGTATGTGCATCAATGTGTTGAGTGACACATACCAGATTCAGTAAATAGTAGCTATTATAATTGATATTACATTAGGAAATAATGTGGAGCATAATGGCTCTGTGCTGTAAATAAAGTAAAAGTTGTGCTTCATGAAATGTAGGGCCCTGGAGGAACTATACAAATTTCTAAATTCAAAGATTTATATTTCCTGGAATGTTGCAGAGACATAGGAGTTAAAGTAATAAGAGATCTTAGAAAGTATCTAGCCTAGTATTTCTGTGGATTGTTACGTATAATGTGAGTCCCGCAAGTTAATTATGGAAAGAAAAAAGAAAGAGAGAGAGAGAAAGGAGAAGAGGAGGAAGGGAGGAAGTGAGGAAGGGAGATTGACTCCGTCGTACCTTAATCAAATAAAATTGTAAAGCAATGCAGACTATATTTCCACAATACATGCTAGCACTTTATCAGCTCTGAGAAATTTTTCCATGAGGAAATCTCTTTAAAACTAAATAGACAATAGATCAGTGGTAACTTCGGTAAAGGGTGAGACAGTACACAATACTGGGGAAACCAGCACAACTTGTACAAGGAAAGGTCATGGAAGCCCCATAGACACATCCAAACTCCCTGAGGGGCTGAATTGCTGGGTGGAGGGCTGTGGGGACCATAGTCACAGGGAACATCTAACTGAATTGACATATAGCACAGTTTATAAAGACAATGTTCTACATTCTACCTTGGTGAGTAAAGTCTGGGGTCTTAAAAGCCTGTGAGCAACCATCTAAGACACTCCACTGGTCTCACCCCTTTGGGAGCAAGGGAGAATAAAAAGAACAGGATACGAAGAAAAGATTAGTCTGAAGGACTAATGGATCACAGCTACCAAGGCCCCTACCAGACTGAGTCAAGTACAGCTAGATGGTGCGTGGCTACCACAACTGACTGCTCTGACCCGGATCACAACAGAGGGTCCTGGACAGAGGGGGATAAGGATGTAGAACAAAATTCTAACCCACAGAAAAAGACCAGCTTTACCTGCCTGACAGAGACTGGAGAAACTCTGAGAGTATGGCCCCCGGACAACCTTCTAGACCCAGTGGTGAAGTCACTCCCGAGGTTCACCATTCAGCAGGTGATTGGACAGCCCCATAAAACAAAACGGGACTAATGAGGCACAGCAGTCCAGGGACAAGGACTAGAAGGCAGGAGGGGACAGGGAAGCTGTTGATAGGGAACCCAAGGTTGAGAAAGGACAATGTTGACATGTCATGGGATTGTTAACCACTGTCATAGGCCAATATGTGTACTAACTGTTTAATGAGAAACTATTTGTTCTGTAAACCTTCATCTGAAGTACAAAAAAAAAAAAGAATAATCTATGTGAGATCAAATTGATAACAGCAACTCAAAAGGTTTGATGGGAAGCCTAGGGGGCAGTAAGTTGAAGAGAATAGTGATGGAATAATTTGGAAAAGGGTGGTGAGAATAGCAGCACAACTGGAAGAATTTGATGTCAATGAATTGTACATGTAGAAATTTTTGAAATGGTGTATCTTTGGCTATGTATATTTTCACCAAAAAAAAAAAAAAAATCCTCCAAGGTTGAGAAGGGAGAGTGTTGACATTTCATGGGGTTGTTAACAATGCCATAAAACAGCATGTGTACTGACTGTTTAATGAGAAACTATTTGTTCTGTAAACCTTCATCTAAAGTACAATAAAAAAATAAATAAATAAAAAAAGAGAGCTCTTTAACTCTGGCTTTCTAAATGCATACAACCAAAGAATCTGATTTCGTAAAATAGTTATTAACATTTCTTAGGTGTCCTTGAGAGTTCTTGGGTAAAGACCACAGAATGTACTTAGGTAGTTTAAACAGAAAGGCATTTATTAGGTACCTTACAGAATTTTCAGGAGGGCCAGGAAGCCACGAGTGAAAAGTACAAAGCCTGGAACAATGCAGTTACCACAAGTACCCAAGCATATCCCTGAACTGTTTTGGTGGACACCTGGCTGCAACCACCACCCAACATTCTGAACAAATATTGCCAGGCTTTGCAGTGTAGAGCCTCCACCACCATATCGCTGGAAAGTCTTTTTTTCCCATATTGATTATGTCCACTCCTCCCACGGGGCATATGTATGACAAAATGTACGTCATTTAGCTATGAGGGAGTCTAGGAATTGTAGATTTTATCTTTTCAGGTTTTATATTAACAGAAGTCATGCTAGGGCTTTTGGAGTGTGAATGAATGAGCCAGTCAACACCATAAGAACCTAATTCAGAGAAACACATTTTGTGCAATGTTGATTCAATTACAGTTTGTTTTTATAGATGAAAATGCCTATTAATACTACAAAATCTACCCCAAATGTCTCCTAGTTTGTTAAGCCTTCCCCAATCTCATTGGGACATATAACTTTGTTTATGCTTCTAGACTAGCAGTTTTGTTTACATGTCTATCCCATCATTTCCTCTACTAGACTGTGAACTCCACAAGCACAGAGAAAATTACCTGATTAAACATTTCCTTGGTGGATGAATCAGATTCCTATTTTGGGCCGTTTCAGAATGATGCTGCTATGTTTAAGCCTCTTCCATCCCAACCCTCAGCCTGAGTCCCTCTCAAAGCAGCCCTAGCAATGTCTTGCACAGTTCACTTTGTCATGAGCCAACTCTGTGGGGCTACTGTTTATCACTTTGGATTAGGGAGCAACACATGCAGCACCTATTGATAAGGAGAGACTGACTGCCACATCTGCACACTGACCCACATAAGTTTGACTTTTCTCCTGGAAGCCTGGAGAAAACCCAGAAGTGTGGGGAAATCAGTACCACATGGGATGAAGTTTGACCAGAGGGAACAAGGGATGGAAGTTAGCAAAAAGCCAATGGATACATTTGTTTCCCTTCCTTTCCCTAACAGATTGTTTCAACAAGCAGTAATTCATACAGTCGCTCTGAAGACATTCCACAAGAAGGAGCATTCATCTGTGTTGTCGTTGTTGTTAGGTGCCATGGAGTCGGTTTCAACTCACAGTGACCCTATGTACAACAGAACGAAACACTGCCCAGTTCTGCACCATCCTCACAATTGTTGCTATGTTTGAGCCCATTGTTGCAGCCTCTGTGTCATTCATCTCGTTGAGCGTCTTCCTCTTTTTTGCTGACCCTCTACTTTACCAAACATGATGTCCTTCTTCAGGGACTGGTCCCTCCTGGTGACATTCATCTGTACTTACTAGGAAATTATGACAGCTCAGTAATGCATGCTTTTTTTAATTTGTTCTCCCTTCTATTCTGCCTCACTTCCCTTTTCCCTCACGTCTACTTTCATGTGATTTTATTTCCCAGTAAAAGGATAGCTTATAGTTTTTGTCTCAGTTTTGTTTTCTAGGAAACCTTAGCTAAGGCAATTCTTGCTGAATGGATAGACAAAAGAATGAAAAAAAATATGGCTAAGAATGTTGTGTTGACCTGCTTAAGGTCCAAAGACAGGTAGGGCAAGGCTAGAACATAATCTCCACTTTATTGTAAGACCCTTGGGGAAAGAAACACTGGTTACCTTTGCGCATCCAAAACTTCGTATAGATTATAATGACTTGAAATTAGTTGCTGAATAAAAAAAAGAAAGGAAAGAGGAAAAGATGGAAAGAAGAGGAAGGCAATGGAAGAGGTAATAAAAAAACAAGTTAAAAATGAAGCCAAGACAACACTAAGATGTAAGAGGTGAGAGAAGAGTAGGAGACTGAGGAGGGTTCTGGCCTGGGGCTTTAACCAGGCTATGGTTTGGAGCTTCTGGGTAACCACTCAGACTAATCAAAGGTGAGCTGGATCTCTGTGAACTTCAGGAGTGGACCCAGAGACTCCAGAAACTTGTAGTCTGGTGAGCACAGAAAATCATAATACGCAGAATTAGAGTAATACGGGATAAATGGGTTTTTAAAAAAAATGCACAGTCTCCTGGAACTATTAAGTGATTATAGTAAGGTTGCAGGATACAGGGTAAGTATCCTCATATATAAATTTATTAAAAATACATATTTCAAAAATATATGAAAGTCAATTACTTTCCCATATACCAGCAATGAGTAATTGGAATTTTAAATAAAAAACAGTGTATCATTATATTAACACTAAAAAAAATTAAATAGCTAGGTATAAATCTAGCAAAATATGTACAAGATTTATACAAGAAAAACTACAAAATTAATGAAAGAAATCAAAGAAGATATAAATAAATGAAGAGATATTCCATGTTCATGGATTGGAAGACTCATTATTGTTAAGATGCCAGTTCTTCCCAACTTGATGTATAGATTCAATGCACTCCCAATCAAAATCCCAGGAAATTATTTTGTGATATTGATAAACTTACTCTAAAGTATATATGGGGGAAAGGCAAAAAAAAAAAAAAAAAAACCCTCAAAATAGCCAATATTGAAGAAAAAGAACAAGGTTGGAGGACCGACACTACCCAACTTCAAGACTTACTATAAAGCTACTGTTATCAAGATCGTGTGGAATTGGTGAAAGAATAAACAAATTGATCAATGGAACATAATAAAATGCCCAGAAACAGACCCATTCAAACATAGACAACTGATTTTTGAAAAGGCAATTCAAGGGAGAAAGGAGAGTCTTTTCAAAAAACGGTGTTGGAACAATGGGACATCCACTTGCAAAAAGAATGAATCTAGACCGAGACTTTCTACTTTTCACAAAAATTGACTCAAAATGGATCACAGACCTAAAATCACAAAACTATAACATTTCTGGAAGATAGCAGAAGAGAAAGTCTAGGAGATCTTGGGTTTGACGATAACTTTTTAGATACAACACAAAAAGCATGATCCATGAAAGAAAAAATAAGTGTTTGACTTCACTAAAATTAAAAACTTCTGCTCTGTGAAAGAGAATGAAAAGAAAAGTTACAGACTAGTAGAAAATACTTGCAAAACACATATCTGATAATGGACTTGTATCCAAAATACATAAAATCTCAATAAGAGGGAAAAAAAAACCCAATTAAAAAATGGGCAAAATGATATGAACAGACCCCTCACTGAAGAAGATATACAGATGGAAAATAAGCATATGAAAATATTCTCAACATCATATGTCATTAAGGAACTGCAAATTAAAACAACAATACATACCTAATAGAATGGGTGAAACCCAAAATACTGACAACTCTAAATGTTGGCAAGGATGTAGAGCAACAGGAACTTTTATTCATTACTGGTGAGAACGTAGAATAGTAGTGCCACTTTGGAAGATAGTCTGGAAGTTTCTTAAAAACCTATAAACAGTTTTACCTTACGACCCAGTAATTGATCTCATTGGCATTTACTTAAATAAGTTGAAAACTTATGTCCACACAAATATTTATAGCAGCTGTATTAATAATTTACAAAATTTGAGAGCAATCAAGGTTTTCTTCAATAGATGAATGGATAAACAAACTGTGGTACATCCATACAATGGAATAATATTCAAGGACAAATATGTTACTGTATATATATATATATAAAATCTATATAAAATCTGTTACTGTATATGTATATTATGTTACTATACATGTATATAGTGTTACCATATATGTAAGTTATACATATATATAGTAACACACAATAAAAAGCAAGGCAGAAGGAAGTGGCCATGTAATTGGGTTCAGCCCAATAGGATGTGGACAAAAATGTTATAAACTACTTCCAGGCCAGGACTTTCCAATTATCACACAAAATCCTCAATCCTCATATTCTCATCTTCAGTGATTTTGGTGCTCATATCTTCTAGTTACCCTCTGACATATTTCTAAGTATGATATGATTGAGAAATAAACTTTCAGTGTGATAAGGCACTGAAATATCAAGGCTGATCCGTTTCAGAAGCTAACGTTAATTACCCTAATAAAGAAATTGCTTTCTGGAAATTGGTGCTGACATAAAAATACTCAAAGTATTTGGCATTGGTGCAGCAGTCTTGGAGCAGGTGGCAATAAAATTAATTTTGGAATCTGAAAGGTAGTGATGTCTGTAAGGCAGAGGAAAAACATTTAGCAAAGCTATTGCCTCTGATAACTTAAAGGCAGGCTATTAGTCTGCTAAATTTGTATCTAAGGAAGACAAGGGTGGAAAAAAAAATGTTAAGACTGTATTTTGGTTGCTAACAATTTAATTTGGAAAGGTATGACAAAAAAGATGTGAGCCTGGGAAAGAATTAGCTGGTTTGCAAATACAATGAAAGAGAATAGAGAGAGATCAAAATAAGAGATCTTACCCAAAGGGAAAATCCAATTGCTGCTAGATCTCAAATAGTAAGAAATAATTTTAAAAGATTTTGGACCACAAAAATCCAATAGACTCTCTTGGTGAGTAAAATAACTTAGGGAAGTATCAGATTAAGGGGCTACCTATTGTTTCAAATTATTCAAGATAGCCACCATTGAGAATAACAAAACAAAACAAAAACATATGTATAAGAAAGCAAATAACTAATTAATTAATTCAATACTTAAAATGAAGGATTTGAGAATATTTCTTAAAAAAAAATTTGATTCTGGTAACTGGCATGTAGAATAGAATGAATAAAATACATTTTTACTTTTTTAAAATTTTTATGTGAAACTTTTCAAACCTAAGAAAAAAATTGGAAGTTTAGTTTAAAGAGCATTCATATCCCATTACCCAGATTCACTTTGGTTAACATTCACCACATCAATTTCTGTCTCTTCTTTGAGTATTACTATGGACTTCTTGATTCTTTTTTCTTCACTGTGTTATAATCCTTTACCACTACTGTATTTTTCGAAAATAGCCTGCCCACATAACACGCACATACATATAACCGTGATGAAATGTTCTGGCATAGCGGGCCCATGCATAGACTATGCATGTCTTGTGACATTTCCAAAAGTGAATTTTGGCCTCATTCGCCCTCATTCAATAGTCCGAAAATGTTACTTTTGATCATTTTTGTATAATAAAACTATAAGCCCTGGTCAAGAAGTCATGAATGGAATTTGGTAGTACTCTGGTAACTGGAAAATAAATACTTTAAGCATTTGCTCTGGGGCAGTTTGTGGCCAGGCCTGAGAGCGGTGGAGTTACTTGTAGCTGATCTGCGCCCAGGTACATACTACCGGAGATGAGTGGAGAGTCGGGAAGAGCTGTGCGTGGGGCTGCCACAGCCCGAGGACGGCCTGGTCCCATGGCGGGCAGGGGCTGTTGCCTGTGTGCACCCTGGTCCCGCGTGCCAGCGCCACATGAAGCCAGACGGAAGGAAGGTGTGGGTGAAGGTGCACACTGCCCCGGCCCATGGGCCCCGTCGGCCAGTCGGACCGGTATCATTCGAGCAAGGGACACGCCACCGCTCTGCGTCCACGACTCTCACGTCCACCACCATGCAGTGTCCGCACAGGCAAGAGATTCAAACCGCCAGAGCACGGCGGCGGGCAAGACAGACTGGTGGGTAGAATGCACGCAGTTAGAGCTCACTGGCCTCGCCGGCCTCAGTGGCCTCTCCAGCCAGGGCGCACAGACGCGCGCATCTCCTGGGTTGGGGTCGGCCACCCTGGCAAGAGCTCTTTCGGGGCAGAAAAAAGTGATTTCTTCCTGCGTTGGAGAAAGCTGTTTGCAGAGCAGGGAAGGAATCTTGCCGGGAGAGGGGCTGCTTTAGAAACTCGAGGATGGGCTGGTGAGGGTCTGCTGCTGGAAACCAAACCTTCGCGTCAAAAGACACCAAGATGAAGACTTTACATTAAATCCACCGAACAGGAAAACAAAATTGAAACGGAAGTTTGCAACATGTAAAAAATATTGGTCTAACACGCTTATGAAAGTAACATACGGAGATTGCATGGTATGCAAAAAACAGTATAACGTGCACGTTATTTGTGTAAAAATACAGTATTATTCTTTTTAATGATAAATTGTTCCAAAATGGGCCAATAAGACGTATTTTGAGCTACTCCTGTGAACTTTTATATTAACTCATTAGTTTTTGAGCACTTATCTGAATTCTGCATTAAAAAAAAAAATGTTTCAGGTTTAGCTTGTACTTTCTCTGACCTTATATTTGCCCAGATCTGAAACCAGCGATTCCTCCAAGGAGCTCTGGTTTATTTTAATTGGAGACTGCATTTAGAAATCAAGCTCTGGATACTAGATGTGTTCATTGCTTATGAGGTGGCATTTCATCCCAGGTCTTTTCAGTAAATACAGCTAGGAAATATATATACATTTGTATTTTGATACCTACAATTCAAATCCAACTCTGTATGGTTCTTCCTCACATTCTCCCACTCGAAATTTGGGTCTCTGTTCTGCCACACTAAAACCTCTGATTTCCAATAATATCAATATATGTACTTATTTTGTTTTATCCTTCATTATACATAAAACAGTTTCAGAATTACAACACTGGTATTACTATCAAAGATAAAATTATTAAGTGTAAAACCCAGGATAATAAAAATAACTACTAAGAAAAAATAATAAAATTGACAGTTCCAAAATACATGCAAAGTCATTTGTTTTATCCAACATTAATTGGTCAACATTAATTAATGTAATTGAAAAGTTTTCTCACACACACACATCTCCTATGAATAAACTCAATCAAAAATTTTGCAGAACTTACTGTATAGACCAGGGTTTCTCAATCTTGGCACTACTAACATTTTGGACTGGATAGTTCTTTGTCATAGGGGGTTGTTCTGTGCCTTGTAGGGTCCTTAGCAGTATCCCTGGTCTTAACCCACTAGATTCCGTTAATATCCTCGTAAGACATGACAATTAAAAATGCTTCCATACATTGCCAAATGTCCCCTGGGGGTCAAAATTGCTCCAGCTGGGAACCAATGCTACTTTGTACCATAAAAATTTCTGTTGTAAATGGAGAAAATTATCAACTTTTCTCATGTAAACCTTGGTACTGTAAAAATGTCAATTCTCTTCAGTTTTCAAAGAGCTTTATAAAAAAGTTAAGGAAAATAAAAATTTAGTACAAGAATAAGCAAAGCATGTGAACAGATAATTCACAGAAGAAGAGATACAAATGGCTAATAAATATGTAAATGATTCTCTAGATCACTAATATTAAAGGAAAAAATTAAAACATAATTACATAATTGGACAACATATTACTCAAAACATCAGGGATAGCAAGTGTGCTTTGAAATAGATTTTTTTGCTTTCCCTGCTGGTGGGAGTATGTATTAGTATAAGCTTTTTCAGAGTACAATTTGGTAGTAATACCAGAAGACTTTAAAAATATGCATATCTTTTTACCCAGGCATTTTACTCCTTAATATATATTCTTTGTAAATAATCAATAATTTTGCAAAAATATTTATAAACAGGGGACTTCCAGCAAAATGGCGCTCTAGGCAGAAGCACCACGCCGTCCCTCCACAGCAAAGATCTGAAAAACTAAGCTGAACAGAGAAAACAAATCTGAAACCCTAAAACATCAAATGAACAGATAAAGAACTCAGCCAAGCACCAAATGGAGTGAGAAAACTGACAAAGAGAACAGAGAGCAAGGAAAGATTCACCCAGAGGTCCCCTACCAGCTAACGCAGGGCAGATCCACCATCTTGGACTCCTGTCTGAGACCAGCAAACAAGGTGTACGAGAAAGCAGCTTCATGGAGCTTCCAGCGGGAGACAAAACAACCGGTAATTTGCGATATACACTTTCCCACCCCCCACCCTTCTTCACCCCTACTTGGCCTCCTCTGCTTCCCGCGGCCACAATCTCTTGTCCGGGAAACACCGGCTGCTTGGATTCCACACATCCGAACTAGCCGGCTCTCCAAGTGCCATTTGTTGGCTGCTGGTGTTGATTTTTTCCACTTCTTTTGATTTCTTCCTTACCTCTCACCACCTCCCCCTCCTTTCGCTCAAATACCTGGCTCCGTGTGCCGTCTTTGCTTCTTCCTGAGGGGCTACAGAGCTCCGGTAATTTGTGATATACCCTTTCCCACTCCCTACACTTCTTCACCCACACTCGGCCCCTACTGCTTCCCGCGGACGCAGTCTCTTGTCCGAGAAACACCGGCTGCTTGGATTCCACCAGCCCGCCCAAACTGGCTCTCTGAGTGCCATCTGTTGGCTACTGGTGTTGCTTTTTTCCCTGCTTCTTTTGATTTCTTCCTTACCTCTCACCACCTCCCCCGCCTTTCGCTCAAATACCTGGCTCCGTGCGCCATCTTTGCTTCTTCCTGAGGGGTTATGGAGCCCCGTCCGAGTGTGGAGCTGCTTCCCGGTCTTGGCTGCCACGCTGGTAAGATCCCTTGGATTTTGTTTGTTTGTTTATTTGTTTTCTTTTCTTGAGTTGGGAGCCCTTTCTGGCCATGCGGTGCTGTGTGGCAAGGAGACTTCCCCCTTGGCTTGAACAGACATGCAGAGGGATCCCGGAGGGCATTTCTTTTTTCGTTCGGTTTTTCTTTTAGTTCTGTTTTTTTGGGGGGGTTTATTGTTCTTTAATTTTTTAAATTTGTTTTGTTTTCTTTTCCTTCTTTCCTCTTTTTGTCTTTCTTCATTACTCAGTTTCTCATCTCTCTATATCTTCCTTCTCTTTCTGTTCCCTGAATACCTGGCATTGTATACCTCTACTCCTTCTAGCCAGGCAGTATTGCAATACCTAAGAGCGACTTCCCCAGACCTCATAGCTGCACCAGTGGGATCCCTGGGAACTTTGTGATTCTTTAACCTTTCTGATTTATATTTATTCATTCTGTTATTTTCTTTCCTTACTCTTCCCTTTTCTGTTTTTCTCCATTTCATAGTCTCTCATCTCTCCACTCCAACGGTTAGCTCCCCTAGCATTCTTTTTTGTTTGTTTGTATGTTTTTGGCTCCTATTCCTCACTCCTCTCTCCCATATCCATACTAGATCCACACATAACAATCTCCCCGCTATATCCTGACTACCTGCACTGTGCGCTTAACATCACACCACCAAGCAGCACAGGCACGGCCTACTGGAACCTGGCCTGCACTGATTACCGACCTGCCCGGCTGCCTGTAGTAAATGCCACAAAAAACCCATCCCAGTAACACCTCTTCAGCTAGACCTGCCCTGCTGTACCATATCTGAGTGACTGACCCTGCCAGTTGGAGAAGGAGGTGAAAAGTATTGAGCATACAGATGAGCAAACAACAAAGAACACACAACCCGCCTGCTCAGACATAGTCAAACGTTTTTTTTTTTAAAAAAGCTAAGAAACAAACAAATCTACAATCAATAAACAAGAAAAATAACAACTGAATCCCCCAAAGACAGCAGAAAATATCAAAACATTTACAAAAACAGGAAAGGATGGTTCCAGTAGGAATCCAAAATAAAAAACCAGATGAATTCCAGTGAAAGAAAAGGCACTAGAACTACCTGACAGGGAATTCAAATCTCTAATACTCAGAATTCTCCAAGAGCTGATGCAAAAAAGCTGAGAAACATGAGGAAAAAATAGACAAATTCATGGAAAACATGGACAAAAAATTGGAAGAATTCAGGAAAATAATGCAGGAACAAAATGACAAAATAAATTCACAACTAGAAATTATACAAAGACAACAATTAGAAATCCAAAAGATAAACAACATGATTTCAGAAATGGATGGTGTCATTGAAGGGCTGAGAAGAAGATTTGAAATGGTGAAAGACAGGATCAGTGGACACTTGGATACAACTCTGTTTCAGGAAAACTCAGAAAAAAGAACAAAGAAAAATGAAGAGACCCTTAGAGATATGTGGGATATAATCAAAAGCAAAAATTTACAAGTGATTGGGTTTCCAAAACAGGGGAGAAAACAGAAAACACAGAGAGGATCAGAGAAGAACTGCTGACAGAAAACTTCCCCAATATCACGAAAGATGAAAAGCTGGCCATCCAAGAAGCTCAATGAAACCCATATAGGAGAGGCCCCAAAAGAAAATCACCAAGGCATATCATAATCACGCTCGCCAAAACCAAAGACAAACAAAGAATCCTGAGAGCAGCTCATGAAAAACAAGAAGTTACATACAGAGGAGAAATAATAAGACTAAGCTCAGATTATTCGGTAGGAACCATGAAGGCAAGAAGGCAATGGGATGACATATATAAAATCTTGAAAGATAAAAAATTCCCAGCCAAGAATAATACATCCTGCAAAACTCTGGTTCAAATTTGATGATTAAATTAAGTCATTTCCAGATAAACAGAAATTAAGGGAATATGTAAAAGTCAAACCAAAATAACAAGAATTATTAAAGGGAGTTCTTCGATCTGAGGACAAACAACTTCAGCTCACAGGCAGAATCTAGGATGCAGGATTGTGCCACCCAGATACCAATCTAGGAAATGACCTCTTGAGGACTATCCAAAACCAAAAGAAATACAATAGGGAATCAGAGCAGTTAATCAGTAAATGACAACAACAAAGAAACAATAAAAGAGGGAATAAACGGCATAGGTATAGAACCTTCTAATGGAGAGGAAGGCAAAGAAATACCAAGTAATGGTAGACTGCTTCAAACTTAGAAAGATAAGGATAAAATTCATGGTAACCACAAAGAAAGTTAACAAACATACTCATAAAAAAAGAGGAAAAACATAAAGTCTCAGCAAAAACAAAACCTACAAAAACAAAAGAAATGAAAAAAAAATC
>NW_004443939.1:16214644-16219199 GCF_000243295.1 Trichechus manatus latirostris | reverse complement strand
TCATCTTAAGTGAGAATAGCAACACAATTGGAAGAGCGTAGTCAATGTCACTGAACTGTGCATGTAGAAATTTTTGAAACGGTGTATCTTTGGCTATGTGTATTTTCACCAAAAAAAAAGGTTGAGAAGTTAGAAGGTTGACATGTTGTGTGGTTGTTAACCAATGTCATAAAACAATATGGGTACTACTGTTTCATGAGGAAAAAAAAAATTATCAACAGTAACAAATGTACCATAAGAATGCAAAATGTTACATAATAGGAGTAACAATGTGCAGAGAGGAGGGGGTAAACGAGAACTCTGTATTTTCTGCACAATTTTTCTATAAACCTAAAATTGCTCTAGGAAATAAAGTCTGAAAGAAATCACAAAATAATCTAAACAATATAGGAGGCAAGGCAGGAAAGGAAATAAGGGAAGAGTTTAAAGGGAAGGAAAATATTTGAGATAAATGAGAAAGCGTGCCAACATTTGTTAGTCCTAGATGGTGGTACACGGGTGTTTGTTGTATCCTTTGCTGTAATTTTACTTTAAAAATTTTCACCATAAAAATTAAATTAATTTTAACTTTAAATTAAAAAGAAAAAAGAAAAAGAAACTGAGGCTCATGTGATTCGGCTTACCCATGATTACGTAATTAAATGATTCATGGAGCCAGAATTCAAATTTGTTTGTTTGTTTTTTTCCTCCCAAAACTATGCTCTTTACCTTAATTTCAACGTCGGGTAAAGAGACTTTCTAGGAATGTAGGAGACAGCCTTGCGTGGGATTTAAGAACTGGTACTTTGGGGTCAAAAACCCAGGTTTGATTTTTAACTGACAAAGGCTATGCAATACTGGGCAAGTTATTTAAGGTTCTAAAGTTCAGTTCACTTACAAGGAGAAAAAAGGGACAAAATAGCAGTGATATCACAAGCTTCTTAACCAACCCCAGCAGGCACTCAGTAAATACTTGTGGGATAAATATAATAAAGGATATCAAGCATTTTGCACACTGTTCTCAGCACATCTGCAGTACTTCATAAATGTCGTATTCCCAAAACTCACCTGGCTACTGGAGCTCTTATTTCTAGGTAAATTGCTGATTCTTTTTCAAATGTATTTTTTTTTCTTTATTTTACATAGTTTCCAGTTTTTCATAATGGCAACTTTCCTTTCAGTTGTGGTTAGACTCTCAGATTAACTTATCCAAATCAATGAAAAAATAATTAATGAATTTCTGCTTTACTGAAACAAGTGATTAATTGTGTTATATGGAAACTGATTTTCCCATGTTGCATTTAATCCATGAAGCAATTTCAGGAGGAAGCTGGGTTTTAAAGAGGCTAATAAGAGAGAAGAAATAATGGCATAGCATTATACACCAACTCCTCCCAATAATAATAAAGCTCGGTAGTATTTCACAAACCTGTGAGTTTTATAAAATATCTGAATCTTATTGTGTATCCACAAGACAGATCAAGATACAGAAAAGTAGTTGATTTAGATTAGTTTTATGTAGCTGTATAATTGTTCTGAATTGCCACAGTTGTAATGTAGAGTCTGTGCTAATTACTAAGAATACCCCAGATCTGAGATGCTGATGAGGTTCAGAATAATTTTGCCTGCTGTGCTGCTTCACCTGACCATTGCCTTATTCCCCTCAAGAAATCAGGCTACATTCTACTCAGGGAAAAGGGAAAAATCCCCTAACACAGCCTTTGCAAATTAGTCAGTACAATTTACCATTATCAGGTTGGAGAAAAGCAGAAGATAAATCTGGTATTTTTGTTTCAGGAAAAGGATACTGTTCTACTAAGTTACTAATCAATATAACGGTGTTAAAAAACCATTGCCATTGAGTCGATTCTGACTCACAGCAGCCCTATAGGACAGAGTAGAACTGCTCCATAGGGTTTCCAAGGAGGGTCTGGTAGATTTGAACTGCTGACCTTTTGGCTAGCAGCCACAGCTCCTAACAATTATGCCACCAGGATTTCCATATAACAGTGTAGTAGGGTATTTTGTTCTTAATATATGATCTCAAATTTAACACTATTATGTCTAAAAGCTCAATTTTAAGTCACATTATTTATAAGAGTTCTAGAAGCAAATAACTTTGTACTCAGAGTAATTCAAGTTGAATCCCTCATTCTTTCCCTACTAGCATTGTGACTTGAAAATTCACTTATGAGCTTGTTTATTCTCTTCGGTAAACAAGGCTTCTGTATAAGGATAAGAAGCCCTGGTGATGCAGTGGTTAAAGCACTCAGATGCTAACCAAAAGATCAGTGGTTCAAACCCACCAGCAGCTCCGCAGGAGAAAAATGTGGCAGTCTGCTTCTGTAAAAATTTACAGCCTTGGATACCCTATGGAGCAGTTCTTCTTTGTCCTATAAGGTTGCTATGAGTCAGAATTGACTTGACGGCAGTGGATTTTTCGTGGGGTTTATAAGGCTGTTGTAAAGATGAGATAATGTATGGAAAGTGCTTAGCGTAGTGCCTAGCATAGTACAGACACTAGGTGTGGAAAGCTGTCCAGGAGGCAATGTAATATATAGCTCTGGAGCTCAGCGGAAAAGTCGGAGCTATGTAGCTAGAGACTGACTTACCACTATGTAGCTGTTGTTGTTGTTGTTAGGTGCCATCAAGTCTGTTCTGACTCATAGTGACCCTATGTACAACAGAACGAAACCCTGCCCAGTCCTGCACCATCCTCACAGTCGTTGCTATGCTTGAGCCCATTGTTGCAGCTATTGTGTCGTTCCATCTCTCTTTCACTGATCATCTACTTTACCAAGCATAATGTCCTGCTCCAGGGACTGGTCCCTCCTGATAACATGTCCAAAGTACGTGAGATGAGGTCTTGCCATGCTCACTTCTAAAGAGCATTCTGGCTGTACTTCTTCCAAGGCAGATTTGTTTGTTTTTCTGGGAGTAAGTGGTATATTCAATATTCTTCACCAATACCATAATTCAAAGGCATCAACTCTCCTCCAGTCTTCCTTATTCATTGTCCAGCTTTCGCATGCATATGAGGCAATTGAAAGTACCATGGTCAGGCATACCTTTGTCATCAAAGTGACATCTTCGCTTTTTAACATTTAAAGAGGTCCTTTGCAGCAGATTTTCCCAATGCAATACATCATTTGATTTCTTGACCGCTACTCCCATGGGTGTTGATTGTGGATCCAAGTAAAATGAAATCCTTGACAAATTTCAGTACTTCTCCATTTATCATGATGTTGCTTATTGATCCAGTTGTGAAGATTTTTGTTGTCTTTATGTTGAGGGGTAATCCATTCTGAAGGCTGTAGTCTTTCATCTTCATCAGTAAGTGCTTCAGGTCTTCTTTGCTTTCAGTAAGAAAGGTTGTGTCATCTGCATATCGCAGGTTATTAATGCATCTTTCTCCAATCCTGATGCCGTGTTCTCCTTCGTATAGTCCAGCTTCTTAGATTATTGCTCAGCAAACAGATTGAATAAGTCTGGTGAAAGGATAAAACCCTGATGCACACCTTTTATGAGTTTAGACCACACAGTATCCCCTTGTTCTGTTCAAACAACTGCCTTTTGGTCTATGTACAAGTTCCTTATGAACACTATTATGTCTTCTGGAATTCCCCTTCTTTGCAGTGTTATCCATAATTTGTTATGATCCATACAGTCCAATGTCTTTGGGAGGTCAATAAAACACAGGTTTTTATTTTTACATTTTTACATGTGGCAAAGAACACTTAAAATTTTAAGGCTCTTAACATCACTAAAGGGGCTGACAAAGGAGTAGGCCAAAACTCCATTTTATTTCGGTTCCTCTTTTTATTATTTGTTCAAAACCAACCTCTATACTAGTTGTGGATCCCTGGTGGTGCACTGGTTAAGAGCTCAGCTGCTAACCAAAGGGTTGGAAGTTCAAATTCACCAACTGCTCCTTAGAAACCCTATGGCATAGTTCTACCCTGTCCTATAAGGTCGCTATGAGTCAGAAATGACTTAACAGCTACAGGTTTCATACTGGTTTCAGAAGTAACAGAAGAGAAGTACCAAGAATACGATTATGCTTAAGCCAGGAGAAAATTTCCCAGGAAATTTATATGTTTTGCTTAAGATTGTTTTTGTTCTCAGATAGTATGCAATAACACCATGTTTTGCTTAAAACTATTTTGTTCTCACAAAGTATATACGTAAGACCATGTTTTGCTCAAGATTTCTTGTGCTAGGACCACCCCCAGGAAGACATGTTCATATATGGAATGCGGTCCTGTGAGTAATCATATGTAAAGATTTTATTACAAGGACTCATCATCATTCTGTAACTATTTTACAGCATTAATCATATCCTGTAATTGTTTTCAAAATGTCAACCAACACTGTATAAAAGTCACCATAAAAATCTTACCCTTTGGGGAAGGTTCCAGCAAGATGGCGCTCTAGGCAGAAGCACCACGCCATCCCTCCACAGCAAAGATCTGAAAAACTAAGCCAAACAGAGAATGCAACATACCTGAAACCCTAGAACATCAAATGAAGAGATAAAGAACTCAGCCGAGCACCAAATGGAGTGAGAATACTGAAA
>NW_004443939.1:16186756-16207280 GCF_000243295.1 Trichechus manatus latirostris | reverse complement strand
TTAGAGGGTTGACGTGTTGTGGGGTTGTTAACCAATGTCATAAAACAACATGTATACTACTGTTTCGTGAGAAACTATTTGTTCTGTAAGCCTTCACCTGAAGTACAATAAAATATTTAAAAAAAAAAAAAATCTTACCCTGTGGGAGTAATCAGCAGGGAGCATTTAGCACCTTGCTTAATGTCTTCCCCCAGCTATGGCTGCCCTATGGCCGTGGCTGCTTTTTATCCTCAATAAAAACTCGCTTGCTTTTAATTTTAAACAGACTGTGATTTTTAGCTCTTCAACATATTTGGTAACAGAATTTATGATTTTGAGCTCTGCAATGTATGTTACTAGCTGTATAGTAAGAGTGTTTACTATACAGCTAGTAATATATAAAGATATGTTCAGATTTTAAAAGGGGTAGTTCATTTTGAAGGCCGAAATGTTCTGTTCATCTGAAGATGTCATTCAAATGAAAGCTTCATCACTAGTTGTATCTTAAAATTGAGTGAGGTTTTGAGTACCAGGCCCTGTAACCAGAAAGAAAGCTAGGACTTTAGAAACTCTGAATGACAAGCCAGTGTTTCCTCCTGTGCCTTCAGTACGGTGTCCATGCTGATTTCAGACTAAATAATCATCCCTCTATTGGTGAGTCCGATGATGCTTTTATCACAGCAGGATAAATTCCTCTTGTCAAAATTGGCACCAATTATGCAAATGAAATTTGAAGGGTTCATTAGCTAAATGCTAATTGGAGTAACATGCGTTAAAGAAATTATATACAAAATTTCTATCGAGAAAAATCACTTCATTTTTACAATAACCTTTAAAAGATTTCTCAGTGAATAGTAAGTCAAGATTTTAGAAATCTTTCATAGATATTTAATGGATTTACAGCTGACATTCTGTTCATGGCACATTTTTATATTTATTCCTTACCTGCTTATTTTCTTTGGTTGTAGTATACTGTTTATAGTACTAACAAGAAAGGTATTGGGCATTATTTTAAGGTAGAGTGCTGTGCTGCCACTATAGACATGCAAAAACCAGCCTTTGAAGGAAGGAAAGTCAGGCCTTTCCTAATCTCCCCCGGGGTAGATTTGAGAAATCCCTTGTATGGACCTCAACAGTAACACCTATCAAATGTTGGTACTTTCAGTTCTTTTCCTGTCTGTCTCCATTTAAAAGGAATGGCATAGGACTCAATAAATATTTGAGAAAGGAAAGCTGGGATGTAGAAAGACAAGTTGAGAAGGAGAAAAGTCACCATTGCCTTAAGTAGAATGGAAAATAGAATTACATGACAAGTCACTACTCTTAAGAATTTTAATGTGATGGAAAGGAAAAAGTTACACATACATAAACCCATAAATGTTAGAAATGGAAAGGACATTTAGTTTTGTATTTTCCATCTAAAATAACATAGTGAATAAAGAAAAAAACAACCAGGTAAATTTTCTACTTCAGATTTAAAGCATTGGAAAGAAAAGCAAAGAGGAAAAAACAAACAAAAAAACATCATCTGTAATTGTTTATGTCAGCCATTCTTATACATTTTGCTCTCAGGACCTTTTCACAACTTCTCAAAAGTATTGAGGATTCCAAAGAGATGTTGTTTATGTTGGCTCTATCAATATTTAGCATATTGGAAATTAAAACTTAGAAATGTTTAAAACACAAGAATACACAAGCACATTTTTCATTAGTCCTCAAAGCGATGACCTAATTACATGTTCTGTAATCTCTGTTCTCTTGTAGTGGCCTAGACAAATAGTTTCTTAGTACCATTATGGAAATAGTTTAAGCTTCCCTAG
Source organism: Trichechus manatus latirostris (assembly GCF_000243295.1). Taxonomy (NCBI): domain Eukaryota; kingdom Metazoa; phylum Chordata; class Mammalia; order Sirenia; family Trichechidae; genus Trichechus; species Trichechus manatus. The sequence continues at coordinate 16,205,481 of NW_004443939.1, read as the reverse complement.
ACCACAATAAAGTTATTATTTTTGTTTAAGGAATTAATATCTTTAAAGAGATTTAAATAATAAGAAAACATCATATATTTATCCACATAAGACCATTGCCAGTGTTCTTCATTAACTTGTATAGATCCAGATTTCTATGTCACACCATTTTCCTTCTGCATGAAGAACTTCCTTTAATATTTCTTATAATGTGAGTCAGTTGATAATAAATTATTTCAACTTTTGTTATGTCTGACAGTGTTTTCATTTCACCTTCACTTTTGAAATATATTTTTTTCTGGATATGGAATTCTAAGTTGACATTTATTTTTTGTTTTCGCATACTTTCAAGATGTTACTATACTTTTTTTCTCACTTGCATTATTTTTAAGGAGAACTCTGCTTTCATCCTTAAACTTGTTCTTCTATAGGAAATCTGTCTTTTTTTTCTGATATTAAAATTTTCTCATTATTGCCAGTTTTGAGTAATCTGATCATGATATGCCTTGGTTTAGTTTTCCTCATGGATCTTATGCTTGCGGTTTGTTGAGCTTCTTGAATCTGTACGTTTACCTCCCATTTCCCTACTTCAGGCATTCTGATTATATGCACATTAGGCTGCTCAGAATTGTTCCACAGCTCACTGATGTTCTTTTTATTTATTTTGATTGCTTACTTTCTCTCTGTAATTCAATTAGTATAGTTTCTAATTCCATGTTATCAAATCATCAATGTTTTCTTCTGCTATGGCTCATATGCTCTTAATCTTATCTAACATATTTTCATCACAGTAATTGTAGTTTTCATCTTCATAATTTTGATTTGGGCTTTTTTGTATCATCTATGTCTCAACTTTTTACACATATGGAATATAGTAGTAATAACTGTTTCAATGTGTTTATCTACTAATTCTAATATCGGTGTCTATTTTTCTTTATTGATTATTCACATTGTGAGTCATGTTTTCCTGATTTTTTGCATGCCTGGTAGTATTTTATTAGATGCCAGACATTGTGGATTTTACCCTGTTGGGTGTTGGATATTTTTGTACTCCAGTAAATACTCTTGAGCTTTGTTCTGAGGTGTAGTTTAGTGATTTGGACACACTTATTCTTTCAGGTCTTGCTTCTGTGCTTTGTTAGTAGGTCCTGAGCAGTGCTCATTCTAGAGCTAATCATTCCCCATTACCGAGGAAAGACCTTCTTGAATACTCTACCCAAAACCCTGTAAATGAGTTTTCCCAGTTAGGCTGCTAGGAAGAGGCACTAGTTCCAGCCCAATATAAGTTCCAGTCAGTGATCCCCCTCTTTATTTTTTCTTGAGCCTCTACTTGTTTCTTCATATGTATGCACTGATTATTACACAGATGAATACTTGAGAGTGATGTCTGCAAATCTCAAGAGTTCTTTCTTCATGGCACTCTGGTAGTCTGTCAGGCCACCTTGGTGTCCCTGAAATTCCTGCTCATCTTCTCTATACAGGGTGTCTGCTATTTTCCACTTAGATTCCCTTTCGCTGAGTTACAGCGTGGAAATCGCTCAAGGCACTAAATTTGGGCAATCATATGGCTTATCTCATCTGTTTCCTGTCTTTCATGATCACTGTCTTTTGTAATCTCACTCTAACCAGTTTACCAGTTGTCATTGAATCAACTCTGACTCATGGTGACCCCATGTTTGTCAGGGTAGAACTATACTCCATAAAGTTTTCAACGACTGATTTTTGGAAGTACATCGAAAGCCATTCTTCCAAGGCACTTCTGGATGGACTCAAACCTCCAACCTTTAGGTTAGCAGCCAAGCATGTTAATCATTTGCACAACCCATGGACTCTAACCTGAGTCTAGTGTCTTGAAAATAATTGTCCTATACATAGGCCTTTCTTTTTTTAAAATTGTTTCAGAGTTGAGTATAAATTCAGACCCTGTTACTTCATCTTGGTTGGAAGCAAAGATTCCTTGATGCAAATCTGATGACTTTAGGATCTTACAAACTGTTGAGAGAGATGATAATGGAATTTATGCTCCCTAAGTGATTATTATATGTCAGGCTCTATATTAATCACTATATGTTTCTTATGTTTCTTAACCTATTCAATCCTTAGAACAGACATATAAGGAGAGGGTTTTATTCCCATTTTTAGATTAGTATAATAAAATCTAAATAAAAATAATTTAAAGAATATACAGCTTATAGATTATAAATAATATACTTTAATTTAGATGTAAATATACTATTTGAATTCATATATTTTTCCTAAAAAGTCCATGCTCTTAACCATTATGCTATACTACAGTATTGCAGATGTTGCTGTATTAATTTTAGAAAAAGACATTACTTTTTTCTTAATGCAGAGAGTGATTAAAGTACATACAAGAGCATGTTGAAGTACTGAGGAAGTATATGGAGAGGTTACACATGCCTGAAGGAAGAGAGAAATTTGTCACCTATAAGGAAAGGTCAGAAAAAGATAAGTGATGCAAGGATGAATCTTGGATCTGCCACTGAAGAGAGGGAGCCAAAAACCCAACGAGGGATGAACAAGAGGATTGCCAAGCAAGCGTCCACAGCCAAGTTGTGGTTGGACAGCACAAACCTCTAGTAAGCCAAGCTTGATGGCTGCAGCAAACACTGTAGCCCAGGAGGAGGAAGAGACCAGTGAAAGCAAAATGTGAAATAATTCAGGGCTTGGTTCTGGAATGCCAAGAGAGAGATGGGGTCAGGACAAGGGAGGATGTCATCAATTGAAGTAACAAGATCCAGGTATCTGGGTTGGCAAAAAGCACCATTTGGCCATGAGGGGACTGATTTAATAATTTAAGAGAAGAATATTCTGAAATAACAATATGGATGGAAAATAATTTTTATTTTGCATGAGAAAAAGAAAAACAAGAGTTGACAGGTGAGGATGTCTTGATTTGGGACAGTACTGAGCTAGGGGACTCAGGGATCGGATTTCATTTTGTTTTTGTGGCACATTGCCAATATGAAGTAGAAATGAAGGTTAACAGAGGCAGAGGGTAATTAACCATGAGGCCAAGTGTCTAAAAGATGGTGAATGCATTGAAAGAAATGATATTTTTCAGCCAGATACTGGAACATTTCAGGCAGGATAAAGCTAACAGAAGAATACACAGCAGGACTCTCAATTCTGTGGTAATATGGTGGTTCAGTGAGGAGTTTGGTTCCTGGCCAAAATCCTATGTGTGATATTTCAGGCCTGACCATAGGCAATTGTAAGGTTTTGCCTGGCAGACCTCATGGGGAGAAACTGCTCTCCCCACGCCAAACTTTGTGCACAGTCACTGCATCGCTGTTTTCTAGAGGGAGTTGCAGTCAAGGACTCAGGCCTCCTCTTGGGCCAACCATGCTAATGTACTTATCTGCATTCCCAAACAATGTGCTTCCATTTGGAGGACTCCTTGTGGGGAGTCTTGACTGAGGCACTTTTCCCCACTTTGATTCAGTACCTTTCCTCACCTTCCTCTTAGCCCATACGTCCATGAAAGAGGCAGGAGGCTTTCATTTCGGGTTCCTCAGCAATGAGATGATTTCTCACATCTGTGCTGATCCACCTGACCCTGGCCTAGTGTTCTTCTGTTGGGAAAAAGGGAATACTGGGGAGCTGACACCATTTTTTTTCCTCTTGCTTGCACTGTTCAGTAAGTGAATAAACACTTGATTGTTACTTTCAGTTTGGTTCCTTGTCCCGACTGACCACTTTGACACCTGGTTACTCAATAATCAGGGACTGAAAAATTAACCATTTTCAAACTAAAATGAAATTACTTCAAGCTCTACATGTAAAGAAAATTATAAAGATTCTGCTAGTATAAGTGAATAATGCTATCTTGTTCCAGTACAAAGTTTTATACACTAAGAATTTTTCTCTGTAAGTTGCTGCAAACTGGACAAAAGGCCGGAAAACTAGTTAGTGTAATCGTAAAAATGACATGAGTGCAGTGTCTGACCTCCCCCAACCCCACAAGGGGGAAGAACCAAGATCAACAGCCCCAAGGCTGACTCTTACGAGGTGGAGGTCAGACATGCCTTCTCTCTCTGCCATTTTTACCAATTCTGAAACCAACCGTCCCTCCCATAACACTCTCTACTGGGTTCGATAATTCATTGCAATGGCCACACAGAACTCACAGTCAAGTCTCACGGTTATGGGGTTTATTAAGGAAGTAACAGTTACAATTCAGGCTCAGGAACACTCAGGATACAGTTCTTCCATCAGGACAACCCCTTCCCAACCACACTCGCAGGCACACTTCTCCCTCTGCCTCTGCCCAAAGGCATTCAGCTTTCTCGCTCCATGGGCCAGGAAGCCCAATGCACAGTCTCTCCTGCCAGTCTCTCCTGCCACCACTTCTCACCATCGTCAAGGTTACAGCTCGCTCTCTGTCTCCTGGGTTCTGGAGCTCCTCAGCGCAGGGATCCCAGGTCCAAAGGACATGTTGGCTCCTGGCTGTTCTTCCTTGGTGGGGTTGGGATTCTCCTCTCTGCTCTGGAATTAGCTCTCTTTTAAGGCAAAACTGACCAATCCCCTTGGTGGGCCACAATTACCCTATCACATAGCCCTGCCCAATCTAGCCAGGGTTCTTTCATATTTGGAGGATAACTTCCCCCCGCAATCATTTTACCAGTCCAAAACAGTCATTAACAATTAGTCCTTCAACAGGGAAAAAGAGTTCACAGGGCGAGGTTACTCAGGTACCAGCCATTTAGGTCTGCTGCAGGTGTTCATCTGATCTGATCAGGTTGTCCAAAAGTCATCTTGGCTTCACCCTTTCTTGACTCTAATAAAATTAACTGAGAGAAGATTATTCCCTTGCTCAGAGCCCCATGAGGTATCAGCATAGTAAAACCTCTAAGGGACTTTAGGTTCGGCCACTCTACTCGAGTCCAGCAGTGCCTATCCCTTAGTCCACTCTTCTACACTTATAGCTTCTACAATTACAGTTTTTACAATCACAATTAAACCTGTTAACAATCAATACTCACAGCTGAATCATATAACCTATCAACATCTTCCCCCACCCTCTCTTCCCCAGACACATCAGGAAAAGAGGAATCTACTCAGTGGGGATCCTCCTTTGTCCCCCTCATTTTATGTAAGTACATTCAAGAAAGCATCTAAGCCAGCCACTTCATGCCTTTATCTGCCCCCATTTTAGATATTCAGTGTTTAAACTGCCCATCCCTATCAAACCAGTACTCTCAGCAGACAAGCATCTTCCTTGGTCTTGAAGAATCTTCTGTTCCAGTTGGGAATTTGAACATCTGCATTCATAAGCAAAGTTCGGTCCAGAGCTAGCCATCAAATTGCAGCAATCTACACCAGCTCACAGTGTCAGACATCTTCCTTTTCATTTGGTGGGGTTCTGGTCAGCTCATCCCTAGTCATCTAAGCTAGGTCAAAATGGGTAGCAGCCTTAGCTTGAGAATTCACACACACCTCCTGGCCCTTCAGATAACCCCTTAACACTCTCATCCCTAGCCTCCTTGGGCTAGGTCAGCGGCTTCCACCAGTAAACTTCAGGAGTCCACCAACCCCTTTTGCTTCTGACCAGCCAGACTTTCCTCTCACTTGCATCCCTATCCCCTATGGGCTGTGTTAATGGGTGTCAATGGAACATGTCCAAACTCAGCCCATCTCTTTATTGTTGCACTTTTCCCACTTCTACTCATTGGGTGGACCCAGTGGTCACCACAAGCGAGCAGACCAAGCTGTCTACTCACCAGCTCCTTTTAACTTTCAGCCCTGGAAGGAGACTCTTTCTGATGGACACTGACTTATCCTGCCTTGATGCATCCAGCAAAAAACTACTTTCTTGAAATTAAAAAAGCAAAACAGTCACCTTTTTTTCCCTGCAAATCCTTGCTTCAAATGCAAATCTTCTGTTCTCTCAGCAGTTCTGGGAGGTTCTGCAAGTCTTTTCAAATGCAAATCTGGGTGGGTCTCAGAATTTCAACCTAAACCCCTACTCTATACGCAGGGCTACTGCATTCAAACCAACAGCCTGTGTTTTCCTTGGGCAAATCCTAGTTCCCCTTTTAGCATATCCCATTTAAGTATTGGCTGAGGGTGGAATTACATGCTGTGTATAATCTATAATACCCAATATTCATTTCTAGCATACATTTAGGTCTGCTTTACAACATTAGGTAGAAGAAACATTCAATATCCATAGTACATTCACATAAATGCACTATCCTAAACACATAACCCTTTTAAAAACATTCCAGTTTAATCTTCTCTACACCTTAATTATCTTCCCATTCATACGCATATAGCTCTGGGCCTCTGGCTGGATGGAAAGAGAAGACCCTGGTCCCCTATCAATCATCCTGCTTATCTAGCCTGGCTTTGGCCCGAGGCCACTTCAGCTGCAGCTTTATAGCCATTACTTGCAGCAACAACCAAAGTCACCATCCAAGAATCAAAAGTTTCACTTCCCAAGCCCCTTTGTTCTTTCTCTTACAAAGGTCCATGCTTTCCTGAGTCTGGAGCCATTGCAAAGAAACCCACTCCTGATACCACCTGCAAAAAGGACATGGGGGCAGTGTCTGACCTCCTCCAACCCCACAAGGGGGAAGGAGAACCAAGATCAACGGCCCAAGGCTGATTCTTATGAGGCAGAGGTCAGACATGACTTCTCACTCTTCCATTTTTACTAACTCTCACACAAACCATCCCATCTCATAGCCCTCTCTACTAGGTTTGATAATTCATTGCAATGGCCACACAGAACTCACAGTCAATTCTCACAATTATGGAGTTTATTAGGGAAGTAACAGTTAAAATTCAGGCTCAGGAACACTCAGGATACAGTTCTTCCATCAGGACAGCCTCTACCCAAACATGCTTACAGGCACACCTCTCCCTGTCCCTCTGCCTCTGCCAAAAGGCACTCATCTTTCTCTCTCCGTAGGCCAGGAAGTCCACCATGCTTTCACCTGCCACTGGGTCTCTGCTGCCCGGTCTCTCCTGCCACCGCTTCTCACCATCTTGAAGGTTACAGCTCACTCTGGAGCTCCTGAGCACAGGGACCTCATGTCCAAAGGACATGCTGGCTCCTGTCTGTTCTTCCTTAGCAGTGGTGGGATTCTCCTCTCTGCTCTGGAATTAGCTCTCTTTTAAGGCAGAAGTGACCAATCCCCTTAGTGGGCCACAATTATCCCATCGCAAAGTCCTGTCCAATCACCTGGGTAGGAGTTACAAGACCATGGCTAGAAAGGCCACACACAAAAGTAATTATACTGCAGTAGTTAATCATAGCATTCTTAGTAATCGATACGCAATGTCACAATTATATCAATTATGCAAAAATTGACACTGATAATCTAAAGGCACCATGATGATATGTGACTGATATTAAAACTGTTATTTTAAAATGAGAAACTTATTTTATTCACATAATTTACAGTGTTTAGCTCAGTGTGTTAATCATAGCAGGCACACAGTAAGCATTTGTGATTTTCAACTAAATTAACTATCCAGGTTGGAATATTGGTTTATTTTAAATGTTACCTACATTGATTGACTCTGATACCAACAGTTCCCACTGAATCTGTCTAAGGAAGACAGAAGTATTTTTATAAGGCTTCTAAAATAATTAAGTAATCAAAATTTTGTTTCGAAGTTTTTTTTTTTTTTTTCTTCAATCTTATTTCTTACAGAATACGAATAGTCTACCAAAGATAAACTCTCATTGCATGGCTATGCTAGAATATAAATAGCGAAATTAAGGAGAGTGAAGAATGATGAGGCCAGTAGAGAGAAACACCTTTCTCACTAATATATCATCCAATCACTTCTGCATTTGTCATCAAACACTATATTACATACCTACTATGTACCAGCCACTCTCCCAAGCACTGAGAAAAAAGACGTAAACTACATGGGCCCTGACCTCAAGGAAATATCAGTGTTTATACAATCCTAACAAGTTGTGAGATGACATCAAGGATATCATACATGAAGAAACCTAAAGATCATTAAAGAGAAAGGAAAGAAAGGGTCAAAATGGATGTCAGAAGAGACTCTGTGTAATGGTTAAGGTTGTGTGTCAACTTAGCTGGGTCATGATTTTCAGTGGTTTGGCAGTTATGTAATGATGATGAGTTTGGCAGTTATGTAATGATGTAGCTATCCTCCCTTTTGTGGTATAATGTAATCACCTCCATGATGTGATCTGATGTGATCAGCCAATCTGTTACAAGGAGAGTTTCCTCCTGGATGTGGCTTGCATCCAATATAAATGGGCATTCTAACAAATCTCCCTGGGTTTTGCTCACTCTGGATCCTGCACCTGGCTTGTCATCATCTGACATCCAGTTCTTGAGACTTGTGCCAGCTGCCGGTCATATTGCCTGCCAATCTTGGGTTTCATCAGCCTCCGCAGCCTATGACTAGCAACCTGACATCTTTCCTGCCAGTCTTGGATTAATCAGCCTCTGCAGCTACTTGAATCAGGAGAAGTCTCCAATCTGACACATGACCCACAGACTTGGACCTTTCCAGCCTCTACAATCACGTGAGCCATTTCCTTGAGAAAATTCTCTCCCTCTCTCTCTCTATATATATAAGTTTCACTGGTTTTTCTTCTCTAGAGAACTCAGCCTAAGACACTCTGAAACTTGCTTTGGAATGTAGAGTAGCTAAAGCAAATGGAAGAAATGATAAAGTAAAAGAGCTGAACAGAAGATTTCAAAGGGTGGCTTGAGAAGACAAAGTATTGTAACTAAATGTGCATACAATTGGAGTTAGAAAATCAAAAGAGAAGAACATGCTCAGCATTTCTCAACTGAAAGAACAGAATTAAAAATTCAAGCCTCAAGTTTCAATACTAAAGTTCAAAATATTGAACAATGCAGAAAGCATCAAAAGAAGATGGAAGCAATACAAAAAGTCACCGTACCAAAAAGAACTGGTCGATGTTCAACCATTCCAGGAAGTAGAATATGATCAAAAATTAATGGTATTGATGGAAGAAGTCCAAGCTGCACCAAAGGCTTTGGCAAAAAACAAAGTTCCAGGAATTGATGGAATATTAATTGAGATGCTTTTACAAACAGATGCAATGCTGGAACGGCTCACTTGTCTATGCCAAGAAATTTGGAAGACAGCTCCATGGCCAACTGACTGGAAGAGATCCATATTTGTACCCATTCCAAAGAAAGGTGATCTAACAGAATTCAGAAATTATGGAACAATATCATTAATATCACACACAAGTAAAATTTTGCTGAAGATCATTCAAAAGCAGTTGCAGCAGCACATCGACAGGAAACTGGCAGAATTCAAGCTGGCTACAGAAGAGAAGTGGAATGAGGGATATCATTGCTGATGTCAGTTGGATCTTGGCGGAAAGCAGAGAATACCAGAAAGATGTTTACCTGTGTTTTTTTGAGTATGCAAAGGCATTTGACTGGGTGGGTCATAACAACTTATGGATAACATCGCAAAGAATGGAAATTCCAGAACACCTAATTGTGCTCATACCAAACCTGTACATAGACCAAAAGGCAGTCTTTCGAACAGGACAAGGGGACATTGTTGTTTTTATTGGGGGCAGTTGAGTAGGTTCCAACCCATAGCGATCCAATGTACAACAGAATAAAACATCCTCATAATCCTTACGCTTGAACCCAATGTTGTAGCCTCTGTGAGTCCATCTCATTGATGGTGTTCCTCTTTTACACTGACCATCTACTTTACCAAGCATGATGTCCTTCTCCAGTGACTGCTGTTTCCTAATAACACGTTCAAAATAGGTGAGACGGAGTCTCGCCATTCTTGCTTCTAAGTAGCATTCAGACTGTACTTCTCGCAAGACAGATATGTTCATTCTTCTGGCAGTCCATGGTATAGTCAGTATTCTTTGCCAAGCCATAATTAAAAGGCATCAATTCTTCTTTGGTCTTCTTTATTCATTGTCCAGCTTTCCTATGCATATAAGGTGATTGAAAATACCATGGCTTGGATCAGCTGCACCTTAGTCCTCAAAGTGACATCTTTGTTTTTGAACACTTTAAAGAATTGCCCAATGCAATGCGTTGTTTGATTTCTTGACCACTACTTCCATGAGTGTTGACTGTAGATCCAAGTAAAATGAAATCCTTGACAACTTCAATCTTTTCTCCTTTTGTCATGATGTTGCTTATTGGTCCAGTTGTGAGGATTTTTGTTCTCTTTATGTTGAGGTACAATCCATATTGAAGGCTTTAGTCTTTGATCTTCATCAGTGAGTGCTTCAAGTCCTCTTCACTTTCAGCAAGCCAGGTTGTGCCATCTGCATATCAAGGTTGTTACTGAGTTTTCCTCCAATCCTGAGGCCTCTTCTTCTTCATACATTCTAGCTTTTCAGATTATTTGCTCAGCATACAGATTGAATAAGTATGGTGAAAGGATACAATCCTGACACACACCTGTCTTGACTTTAAACAACACGGTTTACTGTTTTTCTGTTCGAACAACTGCCACTTGATCTATGTACAGGTTCCTCATGAGCACAATTAAGCATTCTGGATTTCCGATTCTTTGCAATGTTATCCATAATTTGTTATGATCCACACAGTCGAATGAGTTTGCACAGTCCATAAAACACACTTAAACATCTTTCTAGTATTCTCTGCTTTCAGCCAAGATCCATCTGACATAAGTAATGATATCCCTAGTTCTACATCCTCTTCTGAATCTGCCTTGAATTTCTAGCAGTTCCCTGTTGATGTACTGCTGCAACTACTTTTGAATGATTTTCAGCAAAATTTTACTTGACTGGGATATTAATGATATTGTTTGATAATTTCCACATTCTGTTGGCCCCTGGCCTTGTTCTTTCTTTGAAATGGGTACAAATGAGGAGCTTTTCCAGTCAGTTGGCCATGTAGCTGTCTTTCAAATTTCTTGGCATAGATGAGTGAGCACTTCCATCCATTTACGGAAACATCTCAATTGGTATTCCGTCAATTCCTGGAGTTTTGTTTTTCACCAATGCTTTCAGTGCAACTTGGACTTCTTTATTCAGAACCATTGGTTCTTGATCATATGCTACCTCCCGAAATGATTGAACGTCCACCAACTCTTTTTAGTACAGTGACTCCATGTATGCCTTCCATCTTCTTATGATTCTTCCTGCGTCTTTAATATTTTCCTGTAGAATCCTTCCATATCGCAACTTGAGGCTTGAATTTTTTTCTTCAGTTCTTTTAACTTGATAAATGTTGAGCAAGTTCTTCCTTTTTGGTTTTCTAACTCCAGGTCTTTGCACATTTCATTACAATACTTTACTTTGTCTTCTTGAGATGACCTTTGAAATCTTCTGTTCATCTCTTTTACTTCATCATTTCTTCCTTTCGCTTTAGCTACTCTATGTTCAAAGCAAGTTTCAGAGTCTCTTCTGATATCTATTTTGGTCTTTTCTTTTTTTCTTTTCTGTTTTAATGATATTTTGCTTTCTTCATGTATGTTGTCCTTGATGCCATTCCACAACTCTTCTGGTCTTTGGTCATTGGCATTCAATGTGTCAAATCTATTCTTGAGATGGTCTCTAAATTCAGGCAGGATATACTCGAGGTCATACTTTGGGTCTCATGGACTTGTTCTAATTTTCTTCATCTTCAGCTCAAACTTGCATATAATCAGTTGCTGGTCTTCCACATTTGGCACCTGGCCTCGTTCTGACTGATGACATTGAGTTTTCCGTTATCTCTTTCCACAGGAGTAGTCAATTTGATTCCTGTGTATTCCATCTGGAGAAGTCCATTTGTATAGTCACTGTTTATGTTGTTGAAAAAAGGTATTTGCAATGAAGAAGTCACTGGTGTTGCAAAATTCTGTCATGTGATCTCCAGCTTTGTTTTTATCATCACAGCCTTATTTTACAACTACCAACCCTACTTGTTTCCAACTTTCGCATTCCAATCGCCAGTAATTTTCAGTGCATCATAAATGCATATTTGATCAATTTGAGACTGCAGAAGTTGGCAAAAATCTTCAATTTCCTCATCTTTGGCATTAGTGGTTGGTGCATAAATTTGAATAATAGTTACATTAACTCATCTCTGTTTATGCGTATGGATATTATCTTATGACTGACACTATTGTACTTCAGGATAGATCTTGAAATGTTCTTTTGACAATGAATGTGACGCCATTCCTCTTCAATTTGTCATTCCCGGTATAGTACACCATATGATTGTCTGATTCAAAATGGCCAATACCAGTCCATTTCAGCTCACTAATGCCTAGAATATCAATGTTTATGTGTTCCATTTCATTTTTTACAATTTCCAATTTTCCTAGATTCATACTTTGTACAGTCCACATTCCTATTATTAATGGATGTTTGCAGTTGTTTCTTCTCATTTTGAGTTGTGCCACATCAGCAAATGAAGGTCCCGAAATCTTGATTCCATCCCTGTCATTTAGATTGACTCTACTTTGAAGAGGCAGCTCTTTTCCAGTTGTATTTTGAGTGTCTTCCAACCTGAGGGGCTCATCTTCCGGCACTATATCAGACAATGTTCCACTGCTATTCATAAGGTTTTCACTGGCTAATTTTTTTCAGAAGTACACTGCCAAGTCCTTCTTCCCAGTCTGTCTTAGTCTGGAACCTCAGCTGAAAACTTTCCACTATGGGTGACCCTGCTATTATTTGAAATATCGGTAGCATAGCTTCCAGCATCACAGCAATACACAAGACACCACAGTATGACAAACTAACAGACGGGTGGGGAAACTGAGTGGGGACACTGTGTGGTTTAAAATCAGGGAAGGTGTGTGTCAAGGTCATATCCTTTCACCATACTTATTCAATCTTTATGCTAAGCAAATAATTCAAGAAACTGGAGTGTATGAACATCATGATAAACAGAGAAAAGATTGAAGTTGTCAAGGATTTCATTTTACTTAGATCCACAAGCAATGCCCATGGATGCAGAAGCCAAGAAATCAAATGATGTATTGCATTGGGCAAATCTGCTGCAAAAGGCCTTTTTAAAATGTTGAAAAGCAAAGATGTCACTGGGAGGACTAAGGTGTGCCTGACCTAAGCTATGGTATTTTCAGTCACCTCATATGCATGAGAAAGCTGGGCAATGATTAAGGAAGACTGAAGAATAGTTGATGTCTTTGAATTATTGTGTTGGTGAAGAATATTGAACATACCATGGACTTCCAGAAGAATGAACAAGTCTGTTTTTGAAGAGGTACAGCAGAAACCTCCTTAGAAGCGAGGATGATAAGACTTCATGTCATGTACTTTGGACATGTTATCAGGAGGGACCAATAACTGGAGAAGGCCATCATGCTTTGTAAAGTAGAGGGTCAGCGAAAAAGAGGAAGACCATCAATGAGATGTATAGTGACAGTGGCTGCGACAACGGACTCAAACATGGCAACGATTGTGAGGATGGCTCAGGACTGAGTAATGTTTTCTGTTTTACATAGGGTCTCTGTGAGTCAGAACCAACTCAACAGCATCTAACAACAACAACTCTCTTATCATAATCATTATTTACTGTTGCTAAGAACAGTTTTAATGGGACTGCACTAAAATTTTAAGAGAAAAATAAATATCTTTTAAACATCGATTACAAAAGAGATAACTGATGATGAATGTATTAAAAAAAGAGGAAAAAAGACAGGCCCATTCCTGAAAGGTTTTTGGACCTTGGCAGAAAAGTACATATTATACACAGATTTTTTTTTATGTTTGTGCAAGATTTTTTCTACCATTTGATGATTTTATCTCTGTGTTGTAGCCTTGTCTCCAAAACAATCCCTACTTTGTACTTTAAGGATCTAAGTTGAAAGTTCCTCTTCTCCTTTGTTTCCTCCCTCCTTCCTTCCCCCTTTTCCTCCTTTGTTCTTTTTCTTTCATAATCATATAAGAGTTAGAAGGCAGCTACCTGGAGAAAGAGGATAAATGTAAGCTTTTATTTCAATAGAAAGTGTAACAAAATTTTTGTTAGGTAAATACTTGACCCAAAAATGCCTTTTTATGTGCGGTGCAGCGGCTTAAAATTGGAAAAAGGGAACTAAAAATACAAGCTATTTAAATTCACATAGGATGTCCTCTTAAAAATGCTTAATGATTTGCTTGATTTTAATTACAGTACAAGAATAAGATGAGTGCCCAGATCTCAATCAAAAGGCAAAATTGTCTAGCTTTTTAAAAAATTACATTACTTTTTTTTGGAGTTAGAAATAAAAAGACATAAGCAAAAGTAAGGCTGAATAAAACATTTTGAGATTGCCATTTATATATGGTTTTTCATGTCATGTATACAGTACTTACTTTAAAAAAAATGTTGTTTGATTATTAAAACCAAAAGAAAATCCTGTAGTCTAAATGGATATTAAGGGAAAAATATCTTTTGGACAGCAGTTATCACAGTTATCTTACCCCCTACAAAAATGATATATCCTTGTTAAATATTCTTGGACTAAAATGGGGATTAAAAGTATAGCTCTACATTCAGGAATGATAAAAGCAAACTTACCTACTCCAGAAGGTAAATAAAATTTTCTCATTCTTCTTTCCCTTCCTTCTTTCCTCTCTTTCTTTCTTCCTCCCTTCTTTCCTACACTTTTTTTTCTTCCAAAAAACTGTGAATGTTTGTTATATAACAAACACTGAACAGGATGCTTAAAAGTGATAGAAATGATAGATTCCTTCTCCCTAGGAGGTCAGTTGCAAATGACAATTCTAAACATATGAAATTGACATAATGTGGTATGTACCATAACATAGATTTACACAAAGTACAATGAGAGGCCTGGGGACTTACTAATCTGCCTGGGAGTATCAGGAAAGGTTTTGGAGAGAACATCATACCTGAGTTGGATCATGAAAGTTGAGTGGGAGTTTTCCAATTTACCCTTACCCTTGGTTACATCCTTCTGCCACCAGGGTCCAGAGCAAGGAAGAAGCACTCACCAAATGCCTCTAGGATCTTAACTATTCTCCTTCTCCAACTTTATTTTGTGGTTAGCTGCCCTCGACTTCACTCCAACTCATGGCAACCTTATATACAACAGAACGAAACATTACCTGGTCTGCATCATCCCCACAATCACTGGAATGTTCCAGTCCATTGTTGTGGCTATTGTGCCAACCCATCCCATCAAAGGTCTCCCACGCCCTTGTTGACCCTCTATTTCACCAAACATAATGTCCCTCTCTAGGGATTGATCCCCTTTGATGATGTGTCCAAAGCAAATGAATTAGAACAATGTTCTGTTGTGATTCATAAGATTTCCATTGGCTAATATTCGGAAGTAGCTCGCCAGTTTTTTCTTCCTGGACTGTCTTAGTTTGGAAGCTTCGCTGAAATCAGTCCATCGTGGGTGACCCTGCTAGTATTTGAAATACCCGTGACACAGCTTCCAGCATCTTAGCAACATGCAAGCCACCACAGTACGACAGACAGACAGGTGGTGGTCTCCAACTTTAACTCTGCCTATTTCATGAAAACAGAACAGATGGTGTTAACAGGGCCCTGCCCAGGGCAGTTAGTCCAGCAGAGGGACCCTAGGATGTGGCCCCAGGAGAGGAAAGGAGAAGAGAGGACTCTCTGACAAACACCCTTAATGGTGACTGATCTATTTTATGGATGCATCAGGAAATAGGAAGCATAGACACAAGAGAACGAATGTGAGAGATTATGGACTTAGGAGCAAGGTGGAGAACAACGATCAACATCACAGAGGGAAGCCTAGTGACACACAGTTACAATAATGCCTTACATTTGCAGAGAAGTTCAGAATTTCAAGTCCCTTTCATGTGCAGCATTTCTTTAAGCCCCAAAGCAAACCCAAGAGACAAATGAGGAAAATATTAATTTTCCTATTCGACAGTTAAAGAAGCTGAGGCCCCAAAAGATTAAGTAACTTATCAGAGGTCACAGGGCTTAGTCTCCTAACTACTAGTCCAGAGATTCCCTTCTGCTTCTTGTAGTCTAATTGCAGCATTTGCTTGGGCATATGCATGCTATTAGAAAGCCTGGTGGCATAGCGGTTAACAGCTATGGCTGCTAACTGACAGATTGGCAGTTCAAATCCACTAGGCGCTCCTTGGAAACTCTATGGGGCAGTTCTACTCTGTCCTATAGGGTAGCTATGTGAGTGACAGGGCAGTGGTCCATACCTCATGGTTTCCGAGTTTGATTCTCATTTTTGCCATTCATTCCCTCCATGACAAAGACAAAATGCCATGGTTGTTTCTCGTCATGGAGAGCAGAAAGCCACAACCAGTAAATATCTATGGAAGTCTGAGTTGTGAAGTGCTTGCTATTTATTTATTTAGCCAGTTTGTGATTCGGAAGCACAAACAGAGCCTGAACTAATGCCTGTACCAGCCAAAGTTGCCTTATCTACACTCTGGGGGTGCCCAAAGTGTGATGATTTAGGCAGCAATTTTGTAACCAAAAAAAAAAGGAGCAAAACCCACAGTTTTAAAATGCACAACCATAGTGTAGTACATCATAGAACAAGGCCACTGGGCATAGTCAGCTCTCAGGTTTGATGAAAAATGCATTAGAGGCAAAGCCAGGCTCTCAATTTTTATTAATTTTAAAATTTTCTCTTTTCATATAGCCCTTATCCCTACCACTCATATTCCATTTTTAAAATAGCACAGGCTTCTAAGATTGGGATGATCTTAGGCCTCTTATAAGCAGCAGTGGATAAAAACAGTACCTAGAGTAGAAGTATAGTAAAAGGAACATTTAGGTACAGACGTTTTCTCCATGTAAGTTAACCCAATGGTGGTTTTTGTGAGCAAAGGACAACTGTCCAGGACTTACCAAACTTCAGACATTTGTGTACCAGTGCAGGAGTTTTTCCATATTGACATACCACCTGCAGTGTTAATGTTTCTTTGACTTAAAATTCTTGTTTTTTAACTTAAATAAACGTATCTTTAAAAAAAATTATTTCTTGCTCTAATTAGAGAGAAACCCCAAAAGAAAAATGACAAAAATAAAATACTATTAAATTGTAATAATATCATTGCCTACCTTGAGTTCTTAGACTATTCCACTACTTTTCATAACAAAGAGATTTGTGAGTATTAGAGAGGAGATAAGATATGAAACCACCAAACCAAAACATTCTCATTGATGATAATCAGAAGGTTGGGAAGAGAAGTTAAAAAACCCATTGTATGATTGTTATTTAATACCATCTCAAGGTATTACCTAAAAACATCTCTCAACCGCTGCTAACATTTTGGGAAGCATTTAATTTAATAATTTTCTTTCTTCACAATATATATATTCTCAGTACATAGCAAATGTTCAATATAGTGCATATCTGTTAAATATGTGTTAAATTAAACCTGGGCTGATATATTTTTTTAGTGCTTTTGGCCGGTGAGAATTACCTTATAATCCCAAATGATGACATCAGACTTTCAACCCGAATGAGAAAGTTCCAAGCACAGAGTAAATACTCAGTATCAATTTATTGATAGTATTAGGCTCTCTATGGACAGAACTAGCAAGCAATTTCTCCTCACCATCAAACTAAATGATGAGAGTTCCCATATACCAGGTGCTGTGAAGAATCAAATGAGATAGATGCTATATCTGTTTTTCCATTAGTATGTTAGGTAGGATATTGAACTACAAAGTTTCACATAGACTCAAAGAAAAAGTAACTTGGATATGTTGGCCATAGCATCAATATTATGGAAGATAGTAGTTCTTCTTTATTGACTCTTCTGCTTAGGAAAGATGACCTTTATCTAACTTGAATTTCCAATTTAGTATTATCCTGAAACGACTACATGCTCTGTGACAAACATTCAACTGTTATTCTTGTTGACATTTTTCATATAATCTGTCCTAATTGTAACCATGAAGCATAATAAGACTGTGCATGGTTTGAAAATGTAAAACTGTTGTGGGGCAGTGTCTTGGACTGAACTGTGTCCCCCCAAAATGTGTGTCAACTTGGCCAGGCCGTGATTCCCGGTATTGTGTGATAGTCCACCATCTTGTCATCTGATGTGATTTTCCAATGTATTCTAAATCCTACTTCTATGATGTTAATGAGGCAGGATTACAGGCAGTTATGTTAATGAGGCAATACTCAATATACAAGATTAGGTTGTGTCTTAAGTCAATCTTTTTTTCTGTGTGTGTGAGGTGAAAATATTTTTTTTGTTGTTGTACTTCAGGTGAAGGCTCACATACAAATAGTTTCTCATGAAACAGTATTACACATATTGTTTTATGACGTTGGTTAACAACGCCACAACAAGTCAACCCTCTAACTTCTCAACATTTCTTTTGGTGAAAATATACATAGCCAAAGATACACCATTTCAAAAATTTCTACATACACAATTCAGTGACATTGACTACGCTCTTCCAATTGTGCTGCTGTTCTCACTTAAGACGAAGGCCTACAGAGCAAGATAGTTTCTCATTTAACAGTTACTACACATGTTGCCCTATGACAATGGTTAACAATCTCACAACACATTAATAATATCCTTACTCAACCTTGGGTTCCCTATCACCAGCTTCCTTATCCCCTTCTGTCTTCTGGCCCTTGTCACTGGACCACTGTACCTAATTAGTCCCATTTGGTTTTACAGGGCTGTCCACTACCAGGCTGAATGGTGAACCTTGGAGATAACTTCATCACTGAGCTAAAAGGGTGTCTGGGGGTCATACTCTCGGGGTTTCTCCAGTCTCCTTTAAGCCAGTAAATCTGGTCTTTTTTTT
>NW_004443939.1:16134884-16160252 GCF_000243295.1 Trichechus manatus latirostris | reverse complement strand
CCATTTTACATTCCCACCAACAGTGTATAAGTGTTCCAGTCTCTCCACAACCTCTCCAGCATTTATTATTTTGTGTTTTTTGGATTAATGCTAGCTTGTTGGGGTGAGATGGTATCTCACTGTAGTTTTGATTTGCATTTCTCTAATGGCTAATGATCGTGAGCATTTCCTCATGTGTCTGTTAACCACTTGAATGTCTTCTTTGGCGAAGTGCCTGTTCATATCCTTTGCCCATTTTTTAATTGGGTTATTTGTCTTCTTGTTGTTGCAGTTTTGCAGTATCTTGTAGATTTTAGAGATTAGATGCTGATCAGATTTGTTGTAGCCAAAAATGTTTCCCCAGTCTGTAGGTTGTCTTTTGACTCTTTTGGTGAGGTCTTTTGATGAGCATAAGTGTTCGATTTTTAGGAGTTCCTAGTTATCTAGTTTCTCTTCTGGTGTTTGTGCATTGTTACCTATGGTTCGTATTCTGTTTATGCCATGTATTAGGGCTTCTAGCATTGTCCCTATTTTTTCCTCCATGATCTTTATCGTTTTTGATTTTATATTTAGGTCTTTGATCCATTTTGAGTTAGTTTTTGCGCATGGTGTGAGGTATGAGTTTTGTTTCTGTTTTTTGCAGATAGATATCCAGTTATGCCAGCACCATTTGTTAGAGACTGTCTTTTCCCCAATTAACAGACTTTAGGCCTTTGTCAAATATTAACTGCTCATAGGTGTATGAATTTACACCTGGATTCTCAGTTCTGTTCCATTGGTCTATGTATCTGTTGTTGTACCAGTACTAGGCTGTTTTGACTACCGTGGCAGTATAATAAGTTCTAAAGTCAGGTAGTGTGAGGCCTCCCACTTTGCTCTTCTTCTTGAGTAATGCTTTACTTACCCAGGGCCTCCTCCCTTTCCATATGAAGTTGGTGATATGTTTCTCCAACTCATTAAAAAATGCTGGTGGAGTTTGGATTGGGATTACATTGTATCTGTAGATCACTTTGCGTAGAATTGACATTTTCACAATGTTGTGTCTTCCTATCCATGAGCAAGGTATATTTTTCTGCTTATGCAGGTCTCTTTTGGTTTCTTGCAGTAATATCTTGTACTTTTCATTGTATAGGTCCTTTACTATTCTGGTTAGATTTATTCATAAGTATTTTATCTTCTTGGGGGCTATTGTAAATGGTATTGATATGGTGATTTCTTTTCTTTGAAGTTCTCTTTGTTGGTGTAGAGGAACCCAACTGATTTTTGTATGTTTATCTTGTATCCTGAAACTTTGCTGAAATCTTCTATTAGTTCCAGTAGTTTTCCTGTGGATTCTTTAGGGTTTTTCATATATAAGATCATATCATCTGCAAATAGAGATACTTTGATTTCTTCCCTACCAATTTGGATGCCCTTTATTTCTTTTTCTAGCATAATTGCTCTGGCTAGGACCTGCAGTATAGTGTTGAATAAGAGTGGTGATAAAGGGCATTCTTCTCTGGTTCCCATTCTCAAGGGGAATGCTTTCAAAGTCTCTCCATTTAGGATGATGTTGGCTGTTGGCTTTGTATAAATTCCCTTTATTATGTTGAGGAATTTCCTTCTATTCCTATTTTGTTCAGAGTTTTTATCATGAATGGGTGTTGGACTTTGTCAAATGCCTTTTCTGCATCAATTGATAAGATCATGTGGTTCTTGTCTTTTGTTTTATTTATGTGATGGATTATATTGATTGTTTTTCTTATGTGGAACCACCCCTGCACACCTAGTATAAATCCCACTTGATCATGGTGAATAATTTTTTTTGATAGTTGTTGAATTCTGTTGGGTAGAATTTTGTTGAGGATTTTTGTGTCCGTGCTCATGAGGGAAATTGGTCTGTAATTTTCTTTTTTTGTGGTGTCTTTACCTGGTTTTGGCATCAGGGTGATGCTGGCTTCATAGAATGAGTTTGTGAGTATTCCATCCTTTTCTATGCTCTGAAATACCTTTAATGGTAGTGGTGTTAACTCTTCTCTGAAAGTTTGGAATAATTCTCCAGTGAAACCATCTGGTCCAGGGCTTTTTTTGTTAGGAGTTTTTAAATTACTTTTTCAATCTCTTCTTTTGTTATAGGTAGGTAGTGAGTTTTTAGAAATTTGTCTACTTCCTCTAGGTTTTCAAATTTGTTAGAGTACAATTGTTCATAGTATTCTGTTATGAGTCTCTTAATTTCTGTTGGGTCTGTTGTGATATCACCCATTTCATTTCTTTCTTTTTTTTTTTTTTTTTTTGGTCAGTTTGGCCAATGGTTTATCAATTTTGTTGATCTTTTCAAAGAACCAACTTTTGATCTTGTTAACTGTTTCAATTTCATTTAATTCTGCTCTAATTCTTCTTATTTCCTTTCTTTTGGTGCCTGAGGACTTCTGCTGCTCTCTTTCTACTTGTTCCAGTTGTAAGGTTAATATTTTGATTTTGGCCCTTTCTTCTTTTTGGATGTGTGCATTTATTGCTATAAACTGACTTCTGAGCACTGCTTTTGCTGTGTCCCAAAGGTTCTGGTAGGATGTGTTCTCGTTTTCCTTTGATTCTATGAATTTCTTTATTCCATCCTTAATTTCTTCTATAACCCAGTAGTTTTTGAGCAAGGTGTTGTTCAGTTTCCATGTGTTTGATTTTTTACCTTGCTTTTTCTGTTATTGATTTCTACTTTTATGGCTTTATAGTCAGAAAAGATGCTTTGTAATATTTTGATTAATATTTGTAATTTTGTTAAGGCTTTCTTTATGGTCTGATATGTGATCTATTCTGGAAAATGTTCCATGTACGTTGAAAAAGAAAGTATACCTGGCTGCTGTTGGGTGGAGTGTCCTGTACATGTCTATGAGATCAAGTTGGTTGATTGTAGCGTTTACATCTTCTTTGTCTTTACTGAGCTTCTTTCTGGATGTTCTGTCCTTCATTGGAAGTGGTGTGTTGAAGGCTCCTACTATTACTGTGGAGCTGTCTATCTCTCTTTTCAATGTTATTAGAGTTTGTTTTATGTATTTTGGAGCCCTCTCTTAGGGTGCATAAATATTTATTATAGTATGCCCTCCTGGTGTATGATCCTTTGATCATTATATAGTGTCCTTCTTTATCCTTTGTGGTGGATTTTACTTTAAAATCTATTTTGTCAGAGATTAATATTGCCACCTCTGCTCTTTTTTGAGTGCCCAACAGCTAGTTTTATGGAGTTCTCTCTACAGGAAAGTCTTGTCTCCAGATGATCCCTTATATTTAAATGTCACTAAAAATGGACCAGAGAGCCAGTCAACATAAAATTTTAGTTTCATAAGCCTGTACAGAAATCAATTTTAGGAGTCGTTTTGAAGAACTCCTGACTATTTCATCATACCTTAGTACTCTCGGCAAAGGGATCAGTCTTATTCATTCAACAAGTGTTTATTCTGTGTATCTTGGATATCAGGCACAGTTTCAGTTTCTGGAAACTTTCTTCTGCCTAACCAGACTATCTTATTTGGCACAGTTCAATTTATTAGAAAATTCTTTATTTCTTTGTTCTTGATTATACCCTTTGAAACCAAATAGGCTAACTGTATTTCCTCTTTCAGAAGGCATCCTCCACATTTCAGGAAAACTTCCCTAACTTACCAGAACAGAGTTCAGAACAGAGTTATGTTCCTTTCTGTACTCTAAATTGCTTGATATATGTCTCTGTTAAAGCATAAGTCACAAAGATGATTAATTGATGGAATTTCTAGGGTTCTATCCATGAGTCTTCTATCTTTCCACTTGGCACCATCTTTTCAGGTTATTTTATTTATCAATAACTTCATGACTATAAGGAATCTCTCGCTGAGACTTCCTGATTAAGCTCTAAGCATTGATTTTCCTATTGACTGCTGGCCATCTCAGACTTAATGTTCCATGACCACTTCAAAGTAAAATGTCCAAATCTCAATGTTTTCTCAACAGATGTGCATTCTCTATCCTGGTAAATGCAACCACCGTCCACCTCATGTTATAGAGAAGGGTCCTTGAAGCCATATCTGTCCTCCCTCTCCATTTCCACACATTTCTAATTAATTTTACCTCCTTATTATCTTTCAAATATGACCCCTCCCTCTATGATGTCACTGTATTAGTTAAACACCTATTGTCTCAACTGCATCACTGGAAAAGCTTCCGAAATTGTTTCTTTGATTCCTGCTTTCCTCCTCTTGTCACATTCCATGCTTCTCTAAGAATATATAATTAATTATGTAATTTCTTAAATTCTCCATCTTGTATAAGATATGTAGTCACATAAAAGAGTTTTACCATCTTTCCTCCTATATTTTGTACAAATTCTACCCCTTCGTAGCTCTAATTAAGAATTCTACTTACCAAGTGTTAGTAAAATCCATAAAGTCTTATTTACCCCCATGCATTAAAATGGAAACTTCATGTTATTCCTTACTCGTAGTCTTTGCATTAGAACAGATAGTGATATTTTCAGCTTTCTTGCCAAATGCTAATATTCTGAATTACTGAGCAATTTCACCATGTTTATTTTCTTTCAACTCTACATTCGGTGCCTTTGGCCTTAAATAGTGATCTCCTGAGTACTTAGGAATCAAAAGTATATGATGTCAATAGCTAGTACATATATACTAAGACAAAGTGTAAGTTCCAACCTTTGCAGTTTTTCCTGGAGCTATTCAGCACAGCAGTCATTACATGCATGCAAACCTATCGCTAGGGGCTACATGAGATTTGCAAAATCTAGGAATTAGAAAAATATAATTAACTATTAAAGTACTATGTTAAATAGTGAGCTTTGTGGGTAAATTGATACTTTTTTTACTTTGTCGTATTTTGATTTCAGTGTCATTTTAAATACATTGCGAAGATAAATTTCAAACATACACAAAAGTAGAGCTAATGAGATGCTATAAATCCTTGTGTACAATGGCAATAGCAGTCTGTGTGTGATCTGTGGTTAGTCATTTAACCTTTGCACTCCCTTTTCACCTGTGCTCTCAAGATAGAATTCCAATCACCTTTCTTCAGAGTTCTTAGAAATGATTTAAAAATTAAGGCTTTCTACTGAGATGCTAAATACAACTTACATTTAAATACAAACACAATTTGATTTAATGGGAGAATTGAGGCATGTAAATACAGCAATCAGAACAAGAGAGCAGGGTGTCGACTGTGTTTTATTGATGACAACAGGGAACTGGGAATTAGGGTTGCAGTTATATTACCACTCTGTTACTTTTTGTTGTTATCAGGAGAAACACATTTAACCTGTCTCATATTCCCCATTTGGAATCAAAAACTGATTTTGTTTTCTGACGTGAGCCTTAACTAGATTATTAAAGCTGTCTAAATTTACTTTATTTTTCCCTATTTAAACAAAATGTATATGATATCAAAATTTAAAAAATCACGTTTTTCCTAAAGAATGTTTTTTATTAGATTGCTCACTTTCCAAGGCCGGGATAAATGATATAAAGCCATTTATATGGATTGTCAGACAGAGCATCATGTCCAAATGGTTCAAGAATTTAGCAGTATAAATGTTCACGTCCATGGGTTGAAGCTAAGAAATAGAGGTCAATTCAGCATAAAAATAAGGTGTGACCAAGACGAGTCCCCTCCTTCCCATCAACTCGCACATAGTATCCCAAGGGAATTATGTGTACACAAAACCCAGAAGCTGGAAAAACCTATAGGAAGATGAAGGAACAAGCAAATTGTTGGGAAATGTCAGTTAGATATATAGACAGTAACTGGTACTTCTCCCAGACCACTAGCCTGTTTCAATGGTCAGGTCACAATTTAGTAACACAACAATTATCCTTTGCACAGAACTTTTTAAGCCATACTTACTCAAAAAAAGGGTAGAGAAGAGGGAATTTCTTGGATGTCTCCAATTTCTCATTAATCCTTTTTTCTTCCTTGTGGGGCTGGCATTCCCTTGGTTGACTGTTATATACCAGAGAGTTCTGTTCCAACACTACAGTTCTATTGTTCTGGTATCAGTGAGGGTGGCACTACTCCCAGTTTTAGACTCGGAGCCCAAAACGAAATAGAAGAAGGTTATGAGTTATGAGGTGCCTCTGTGGGGCTGAGCTGATTCTGAATTCACCATTTCATTCTCATTCAACTCCTGTCAAGCTCTGTGATGCTCAGCAAGTGACACACGGGTAGTTCTCTTCATTCCCCTGTTTCATGCCTTCCTTCTTCGTACTTCTACAGTCATCGACTGGGACCTCATGTTACCGCAATAACGCCAATTGGAGCTGCCTGCCTCAATAGCCAATTCTGAGATGGGGTGAGGTGAACAGCAAGGGGTTTATTATCTATGGATATATAGGAGACAGAGGGGAATAGATTTCCCCAAAAAATCTGTCTACCCCATTGGAGAGCGGCTGAGGGCTTTTTATAAAGACAGGATTATGGGTCTTAGAAGTTTGTTAGTTCACCCTTGATGTGGTCATGTCTCAGATGAGTTAATCTTCTACTGGTATTTTTGGGGGTTATTTGGTGACATTCTTGGGGATTATCTGGCGACATCCTGGTTTTTCTTGTCACAGGATGAGTGCTTTGTTCGGTTTTTCATCCCTAGATCATTATCACTTGCTTTCCACCCTCCAAGGAGGAGAATCAGTTAATCTTAAACCTTTTGTAGAGGCTGGAACGGGAGAGAAAGACAAGATCATGAGACAATGTGGCAGTTAGCAATGGGGAATAAGTAATAGTGAGCTGCACCTATGCAGCCTCTTCCACTCTGGTTAGCCTAAATCAGACCCAGTGCTAGAGTTAACCTGAACATGCCTTGTGAGTTGCTCAAAGAAACACCATGAGTCAGGGGCCAGCTTGACAGCAGATAACAACAAAGTGACCCATTAGGTGGAGGAAGAAGGGAACATAGTGTAGCCTAAAAGAAGTTTAAAAAAATCACTCTCTGCTCTAGACTAGGATTGAGTTAGTTATCCACAAACCTCTTCATCAGACCCTGCTCTTACCTAAACCAAAAGCTATTCCCTCTTCCTTTCCTCTAATTTTCTCTTGGATTTCATCAACCACACTGCGTTGTTCATCTCCCCCAGGGCCCCTCCCCAGGCCCCTCTTAACAAAAGCCCAGACCTCCTCCCTTTCCTTTAGCAGAGCCATATGGCTGTTTGTTTGGTTTTTGATTTAGCTCTGGGAGTATTGACCACAATAGGACTGGAAAGGGATTTTAGAGATTATCTAGCCCATATTCCCCATCTGGTATCTGATCACTCCAATGCACCTGCCAGTCTCTGCTTCAAAACCTTCACTCACACGACATTCACTGCTTCCCAGACAGCTTTTCTCATTTAGGGACAATTAGAAAGTCCCTACACAGAAGAGCTAAAAAGAAGATTTTGGCCTTACACAAAGAAATAGAAAAAAATTCAGGTTAAGATAAGTAGAAAGGCATCTGATTCCCTTGTTTAACCACAGAATTCTTAATAATTATGAATCAATTTCCTTGTATTTCAGTTTTCTAATGTATAAAATGGTGACGTTACATTGACTACTTCATAGGATTGTCATAGAAACCTAATAAAATAAGGTATAGCAGGCTCCCATTTGAGCCTAAATGGGACCCAGTGCTAGAGTTACTCTGAGCATGCTTGTGAGTTGCCCAAAGAAACTATTTACTTGGCATAACACTATGAGTCAGGGGCCAACTCGACAGCAGATAGCAAAAACAAGTGACCTGTTAGGTGAAGGAAGAAGGGAGCACAGTATAGCCTAAAATAAGGTTTAAAAAACACATTCTCTCCACTTCCATGGGCAATGCAGCACTTCTCTGGCACCTCTGTGGTCAGCAGGAATTTCAGCATTCTCACGGTACATAGAGGCACTAGTGAAGCATTTGCAAAGTGTTTGGAAAACTTTAGAGAACTGAAAATATCAACTAAAGAAGCCAGAACACTAAGGTGGAAAGTCTGCAGGTTTATGTGCAAATGCCGTAAAAGGCCTCCAAAATTGGTAATCAGTGTTAGTATAATCTACTCGTATCCAGAGGAAAAACTATGGATTATTAATATTAAAGTGATTTGCATCCTATAAAACAAACAATAACACACGTGAGGAACGTGCTTCCTAGTTCAATCAAATATACAAGGCTACATGGACAACTCCTGCCCAAAAGCAAGATGAGAAGGCAGGAAGGACGAGGAAGGACGAATGGTCACAGGGAACCCAGGGTGGAAAGGGGGAGAGTGCTGTCACATAGTGGGGATTGCAACCAATGTCACAAAATAATATGTGTATACTTTTTTGAATGAGAAACTAACTTGAGCTCTAAACTTTCACCTAAAGCACAATAAAATTAAATATAAATAAATAAATGAAATAAAGTGATTTGCAAACTACATAAGTCTATGCAAAAGTCATGTAATACTGTTATTTTAAAATGAGTAAAAACTCTGGGCATGTCTTTTCTATTATAAATACCATCTAGAGGCACAATTTTAAAAGAAAAAAAAAAAACCTATTGGCCTCATGCAACCAATGTGCAGATCTGAACCACTACTGCAAGACAGAGAAAACAGGTTGCCTTACTTTTTTCCTGACCAAGCTTCTGTCTATTTTTAGACCTGTGCAGGAGCACTCCTCTTGAACAGCTAATTAAAGAGCTAAGGGAGAAAGTCAATGTGGGGGAAATGCTTTTTGATTGACTTATACACTGCATTTATCTCCTCTGGAATAATCTGTAGCATCCATAAGGCATCCACTTAGCCAACGTTTTTTTATCAAGCACCAATTCTGGGAAAGGAGAAGAGGGGTGGGTATAGAAAACACTCAAAACTCCTTCCTCCCATCTTAAGCAAACCTCTTTTGCTACCTTTGCTCAATTTTATAATCTCTGGTACCAACTGTCTGAAAGATGAATATCCCTTCAACTCCAGCATGCTGAACTTTCCCCAAAGTTAAAGCAAACATGTTTTATGCATGATCTTGAAGTCAAGATGAATGCAGGGAGAAAAACCACACAGACAGTGCCTTTCCCACTTCTGCTGACTAATTATGGTCAGCTTCGGCTGCCTGGCAGAATCTCAATTCTGCTATTAAACTAAATCTGGAGTGAGATGTTCCTGATAAATTAACATTTGCTTCCAGGATGAGCATGAGTACCAGGCCTTGTGCTCTATAAACATCATTCATTTTATCAACACCCTCAAACAAACAAATAAATTACTCAAGGAAGCCTGATACACTGGAGTCACTAAACAAATATTGGTGAGTAAATTACATAACTTATTCAACACCGAGTGACTATTTGGTGCTAAGTGATGAGAATAAGTAATAAAGAAGACAAAGACCCTCCCTTCTGGAAATTACATGGATAATACATGTGCAGATGGGGTGTATTTTCAGATAGTGTTAATTCTATTAAAAAATAATGTAGGTTAATTAGTGTGGTTGGTGAAATCTTGGTTGCCTATGAGTTGGAATCAACTCGATGGCAAAGGATTTGGTAACAGGTTCTTGGTGACATCCTTACACAAGTATGAGAAGGTACCAGTACCACCAGTTCCCATCAAGTTAATTCCGACTCATGGTGACCCCATGTGTGTCAGAGTAGAACTGCAAAGTAGATTGCCAGGCTTTTCTTTTGAGGTGCTTCTGGGTGGACTTAAACAGCCAACCTCTCCTTTAGCAGCCTACTGTGCTAACCATTTTACACCACCTCTGGTGGAAGAGCAGCCAAGCACAGAGACCCTCAAAAGTCAAGACCTTGAAGGGGGAATGGGCAGGGTGGAGTAAGGCAGGACGGCTAGAACAGAGAGAAGTAGGAAAGAGAGAGAGGTGCAAGAGACAGGCAGGGACTTAGTTTGACTGGGTAGGCCCCAGTCAAAATTTTGACTGTATCAGAATGGGAACAGAAGCCATTGGAGGGAGGGTTTTTAGTAAGAAAATGATACAAACCTATTTATGTTTGGAGATCACTCTGACTGCAATCTGGAGAATGGAGAGTAACAGACAGGAGCAGAAGCAAATCAGAAGGGCAAGGGTTATTGAATGAACTGAAGGGAAGTCAGTTTAAGTTGTGATCAATGTTTCTTTCTTTTTTTTCAATTTTTAGTATATTGCAGGAAATATGATCCTATGAAACGTTTTGAAATCTCTTTTTAAAGAAGTCTGTTGCTAAGGAGGTTGCTAAGGTGATTGAGCAAAGCCTGAAATATAAGTGACTTCAGTATTTTATGCAGGCTTAATTTAAATACCAGAGAGGCGGGGCCAGGAGTTGTTTAATTTCCCAAAGGAGAAAAATATGTGAGTTAGAAAAGGTCAGAGAAGGGTTTTGTGTGTATGTGTGAGTGGAAGGGTGTGTGTGTTTTAACTATTCCCAGCAGAAAAATAATGGGTGGCTTACCTCAGGGGGACTAGCAGAAGAAGAATTTGTCTAGAAAAGAGATGTAACTCTCAATCCAAGAAGAGTTAGAACTAGCTAAGATTTCATTGGCAGATCAAAAAGAAAAAAAGCCAGTAACAATAGGAAGATTGAAGTTATTTGGGGATGTGAGCAAAAAGTAGTAATAGAAAGGCCCATCTCTCAGTAGAGGTAGTTTAGAACCAAGAAATGTACACAGTTTTTAGAATTATACAAAAAGTGTGCAGTCACTTAAAAGCCTTAAGACCTGGGGAAAGTTCCCTGAATTTTTATGATCTTTGGTGTCCTCAGCTGTAACATGAAGAGGAAAAAGAGTCATCTTGCTGGTTGTGGCTGAGAAGGTTAGTTGTCCATCAAAAAATTCATGCTCTCCCTTTCATAGCTTGGAATCTTTGAAGACAGCTGCCCAAATGGGTTCTATATTTCCCAGCTCTTTTTTGCCCCTCTGTCCCACCTCCCACTTTCCTTGTTTCCAGATTGGGTCATGTGAGTTCTTCGTGCTAACAGACTTTAAACAGAAGTCATGTATGCCATTTCTCAAGTGAGTTTTTAAGAAGCAGTTGTGTCTACTACACATGCTCTCTCTTTTCCCTGTTGGTGGGGTGAAAGTGGAGGGCATTGAGGCATTAGAGGTTACAGGATGCGCAAGATAGAGGAAGTCTGGGTTCTGGCACACCACATGGAGGAAAGTACCTCACTTAACAGGATCAAAGACTGTACAGTTAAATGTGTGCAAATAAACCTCTACCTTGTTAAGCCAATAAAATCTGGGCTTTATTTTTTAACAGCTTGTATTGCCCTAACCAATACACATGTTTATTGTAAGAATTACAAATGATGTATATTCCATCACCTGACAATGAGTACTTGATAAATGAAGCTACAATCAGTGTTAGTTTTGTGACCTTAAACAAGTTACTGAACTAAATCCTACTTCACTCATAGGTAAGCTATGTCTTCTCTAATTTTTTTTTTCTCCACTCTACCACCAATTCTGTTATCATTCTTCAAGAGGAAGGGGTTTTAGAACCTTTATTATCGTTATTTCCAAAAGTTTTCTAGTTGGTCAACGCCCCTATTAAAATGCAACATTCAGAATTAAATGCATTATTATAGACATTTTGAATACTAGACATCTATTCCAGGTGAAGATTACATGGAAATAGGTGAAACTAGAAGCCCTGGTAGCTCAGTGGTTAAGAGTTATGGCTGCTAACCAAAAGGTCAGCAGTTTGAATCCACCAGCAGCTCCTTGGAAACCCTATGGGGTAGTTCTACTCTATCTTATAGGGTCTCTTATGAGTTGGAATCGACTTGATGACAAACGGTTTAGTTTTTTTTTTTTTAATGTTTCTCTACTTATTAAGATAGTAATCAGTTAATGTGTATAAGGGAGCTTATGCCTTTATTCTATCCTGATGTAATTATGTTCTGGGACTGAAGTTTGAATTTTTTTTTTTAACTTATTGTTTCACCATGTTGAAGTGTCACTTATCACATTACCTATTCCTTGTAATTTTACCTCCGAATATGATAAATATATCTCCTATATCTCTTTCCAAGCCATTATCACAATGCTGAACTGAAGATGCCAAGTCCATAGTATTTTCTTTTAGGGACAGTTTTAAATACCCCAACGAATACCCAAGTTTTCTAAAAGTATGAATTTCCAAAGCAGCCTTCAATCGTCTTTATCATCAGGAAGAAATTTGAATACGTTAGTGAATGTCCACTTTGTTCTACTTCTAGATAATTCCAATCTCCTGTTCACCTGTCCACAACCAGCCTAATAACCAGGGCTCGTGTACTCAGGAAACAGATGGCTCAACCAACATTGAACACAGCTCTTTTCACAGGACAGTTCCACTTTCAAAGGTGTGGTTTAGAAATTTGAGAGCTTTTTCTGGTTGTTACAATAATTACAGGCCCCTCCCTCAAGGAGTTAGTGTGTAGGGACAACCAGTGATGCTTTACTTTCTGCAATGCATAGGCCTGTTCTATACATCAGAGGATTGTCCCACATCTACCAACTATCAAATATCCTATTCATGTAGATTGTAGATCAAACACCTTGTAAAAATGGCTTGGGGGCAGTGTCTGACATCCTCTAACTTCACAAGGGGAAAGGAGAATCAAGACCAACAGCCCAAGGCTGATTCCCATGAGGCGGAGGTCAGACATGTCTTCTCTCTCCACCATCTTTACTAATTCTGACACCAACCATTTCTTCCATGGTAATCTCTACTTCTCTGCTGAGTTTGATAATTCATTGCAATGGCCACACAGAACTCACAGACTAGACTCACAATTATGAGTTTTATTAGAGAAGTAACAGGTTATAATTCAGGCTCAGAAACACTCAGGATATAGTTCTTCCATCAGGACAGCCTCTTTTCAGCTGTTCTTGAAGGCACACTTCTCCCTGACCCTCTGCCTCTGCCCAAAGGTACTCAGCTTTCTCACTCCAGGCACTGGGAAGCCCACTGCACAATCTCTCCTGCCGGTTTCTCCTGCCATTGCTTCCCGCTGTCTTCAGGGTTACAGCTCACTTTCTGTCTGCTGAGTCCAGGAGCTTCTCAGCTCAGGGATCCGGGGTCCAAAAGATATGCTGACTCCTGGCTGTTCTTCCTTGGTGGTGGTCAGATCTCTTTCCCGCCTCTGGGGTGGCTCATTTGAAGCCCAGCGGGATGGCAAAACCAACCAATCCCTTTGGTGGGCTACAATTACCCTATTATACGGTCCCGCCCAGTCACCTGGGTGGGAGTTACAAGATCATGGCTAGAAGGGCTGTATCAAGTAATTCATTACACCGCACACCTCTATATAATTCTCTGAGTCTGGATCCTAACTCCATTTTACATACAAACACAAATATATCATCTTTTTTTTTTTTTGATCAGTGTTAATTGCACAGAATTTTTCAGGGATTCCATCATGTTAATCAATGAAAAATTGTACTTTCTTGGAAATCTACCAAGATTTGTTCATTTTTTCAGAAAAGCATTTCATAAATCCCAGCAAACTTAATGAAATTTAACTTGCCAATACAACACTCCTGTGTCATTTTTCATTTTTAGTTGTTTTATTCACACTGAAGTCTACGTAGATATACACAGATAAACTTAGTTAGCCCGTGTTTGAAACTAAAATACATAAACAAAAATGTCAACAATATTCAGACAAATGTTTTCTATTTTTCTCTTAAAGCTAAATCTATTTATTATAAGTAGATGCAAACATATAATATTCTTATTATGCCTTCTAGTGTAGTCATGCCTGATCCTTTAGATAATGAAATTAATATTATTTTATTACTAATCGATTTCTTTTTCTTTTTTTTTTTGAGTATGTTAAATAGGTTATATTATCTTAATTTCAGGATGTTGTTGTTGCTAGGTGCCGTCAAATCAATTTCAACTCATAGTGACCCCATTTAACAGAGTAGAACTGTCCCATAGGGTTTTCTTGGCTGTAATCTTTATGGGAGCAGATCGTCAGGTCTCTCCCTCCTGGAGCTGCTGAGTGGGTTTGAACCACTGTCATCTTGGTTAACCTCCAAGTGCTTAACCGTTGCACCACCAAGGCTCCTTAATTTCAGGATAGTAAATAGGATATTTCAAATTATTTGTTATAAACAGGGAGGAGTTGGAGCTGATAGGATTGAGAACTACTGGTTTACCACCTTATACGTCTTAAAGACTTCTGTGGCTGATTGTATTTTTTTTGTTGACTAGATAAAAAATAAGAAACAGCTTCTGCCTTAGGGAGCTAAAGTCTAGATTAGAAACAGAAGTGTAATAAATATAATGATAGACATGCAGAACGTACAAAAGGCACAAAGAAGAGAAGCACATAATTCAGTTTTGGGAATGTAGCAGGTAATGTCCTTGCCTCTCAGCACTCACCATTTCTACACATATGATAGTTTCTTCCTGCAAGTACCTGTAATTCTCTGCCTGAGAGCTTTCTCTGGCCCTAGGAGCATGCTCAGGGCAAGCTGGAAGTGCCGCTGAATTAATGGCCTATTTCTCCCAAGAGTAGTCTTCAACCAATGACAGAGAGTTTGTGCAGGAGAATCTCAGACATGGGTGGGAAATCCAAAGCATTTTCTACGCAATCTCACAGAAGTCCCCAGCATACAGAAGTCCCCAGCATGCACAAGCCCCAGTTGTCCACAGTGGTAGCCTGCTTATTAATGCTCCCTGCTCTGGCTTCCTTCTCTTCTATGTATCATTTTCCCATTCCGATATATGTGCATCTTGGAAAATTACCTCCCAAATAAACTATTTGAACTCAAATCTTTGTTTCAGAGCGCTGATGGGTGAGCTTAACCTAAGACAGGTTGTGCAGTTCATTTTCTTGTTTGTTCTGAGACCCATTCCTCGCCTTCTCCCTGCTTTGTTTTTGTATCTCAGGGAAATATATTTCTCAGGCTCCCTTCCCAACTGACATCTGGTTGGTTTGGACAATGGAAGTCAACGGTGGAGGAATGGAGGCCAGGAAGATGGAGGAAGCCAGGATATTTAGCCTTCTTTCACTCTGTGTGGTGGCCTTTGTAGCAACAGCTGTGCTTTCTCTGATTCACCTCCAGGGAGAAAACTCTTTCTAGGTGGTCTCTGTTCTCACCTGGCAGCCCATATCATCTTTCTAGATCTTGCAGGGCAATTCCTGTTTCTAGACTCTGGTAAACCACGTTCTTCTTGTTTCCCTCAAGCATGGTGTAGCTAAGAAATCTAAACAGTTCAGTGTTGTCGGAATAGTCAGTGTAAGATGGTGAGTGACAGGAAATGAGTTGGAAAAGTGGAAGCAATTAGATTAAGAAGGACCTCAGATGCCATGTTAAGGAACATGGAATTTATCCTATTAAATAAAATTTCTTGAATTTAAATACTGTCACTTGTTTTTTTTTCTTTCAGAAAATCCTTCATAGTGTCATTAAACATCATATGAATACTTATCTCCAAATTACAAGACAGTTTTTTCCATGGTTTTTAGTAGCAATTTCCCACACCATGGAATTCAAAGATTTCATAGGAGATGTGATTGATATATATAGACTCTAATCAGAAAACATGCAAGGAAATATACAATGGGGTAGCAATACAGTGTAACGATATGCACATCAGACTTGGGGGTCAAGAGACATGAGTTCTAGAACCTTCTCTCCCATCTTGGGCTGGTGATCACAGAAAAAAAGCAAATCAAATGGGTAAGAACAAAAACTATTACAGATCACCTCAACATCCAGATAATCAGTCATCCTCAGAATCCTCCTTGATTCTTACTACTTTACGGAAAACTGCAAGCTAAAATTTAGATGTATATGAGGCAAGATACTCTGCCCTAAATGGGTTACTACTTTTCACCTGTTCAATAAAAACAGAATCTAAAGTTTGTAACCAAAGACTGTGCAAGGACTATTTGCATTAAAACAATCGAAGAAATTATGAGGTAGTTGATTTTCCTCCTGCCCCTCTCCCCCTACAACTAAAAAGGAGGACATGTCACAGAACTGTTGCCAAAAACCTAAACTAATTTGCCACAGAATACTAAAAATAAGAAGTAGAAGTGCTACATGCATGTAGCAGCAATCTTGTATTAACCCACATTTAAAAAGCAAAGGAGTCGCTTTAAGGAATACGGTGTGCCTGACCCAAGCCATGGGGTTTTCAATCGCCTCATATGTATGGGAAAGCTGGACAATGAATAAGGAAGACTCAAGAAGAACTGACGTGTTTGAGTTACGGTGTTGTTGAAGAATGTTGACTATTCCAGGGACTGCCAAAAGGACGAACAAATCTGTCTTGGAAGAAGTACAGCCAGAATGCTCCTTAGAAATAAGGATGGCAAGACTTCATCTCACATACTTTCGACATGTTATCAGGAGGGGCCAGTCCCTGGAGAAAAACATTATGCTTGGTGAAGTAGAGGGTCAGGGAAAAGAGGAAGACCGTCAAGGAGATGAACTGATACTGTGGCTGCAACAATGGGCTCAAGTATAACAACGATCATGAGGATGGCACAGAACTGGACAGTGTTTTGTTCTGTTGTATATACGGTCTCTATGTCTTGGAATGGACCCAACGGTGCCTAACAACAACAACAAACATTTTCAGAAGTTTGATGAATTTATTCCAAAGGTTGTTAAATTCTCTAAAGCTTAATTCATTTAATCAGGATATATTAAAAAAAAAAAAACAAAAAAAACCCTCTAAAACCACAGTTGTTATTTTATTTCCAAGCCTTGTCCACATAACCAAATCTCAGCAGAAGTCGTATTAGAGACTAAATTAAAGTGACTTTGACAAAAACTGTATTTTGATTGATGTGGACATAGAAGGGGGTAAGCACTGCTCAGGCATTTCTAGAGAAGATCCAAGTGCTTTCAAGTCTTCACATCCCAGTGCACAGTAAACCTCCTTAGTTACTAAAAAAAAAAAGTTTTTTTCTTTGTAAGAGATTGGCAATTTCCCTGGCATTGCAGTATGACATTTTCCCAGATAGACTGTTAAAAACTAGGGCATTGAATTGTATGCTTTGCCAAGTAGTTTCCCTTCTGATGTATAAAAACAAGTGGTATTTCATCTTTCTTTACTGGATACTCTCAAATGCAACATAAACTTAACTCTTTGGGCTTTCATCAAAGTGATGTAAAACTGAAGAACTCAAAGGAATACCTGTTATTTTGCTGCTACCTTAGATAGCACCTATACCAGTTAAGTCAGATTTTTCTCCTAAGGAGGAAACAAAGATTTCTATTTTTATTCTGAAGTGGGTCAGTGAGATTGGTTCTGTCCATGACCTTGGCATGCTTGGAAGTAAGTAGTGAAGTTAAGAAAGAGTGAGAAAAAAGAAGGCTGAGGTAAGATAAAGTATATAGTAAAGTTAATCCACTGGTGTAACAAGCACAGGTTCAATTCACAGTGAGTCCAAAGCCATTTTGCTTAGATAAGTCAGCACAGTTAATTCTCAAAAGAAGCTCCTTCCTGTTTGTGCCTTACTCTCAGGTCTGTCTTCAAATTCTCAATGAGATCAGTCTGGCAATAGTTCTCAAACTTCTGTGTAATGTCACCTGAGAAGCTTGTCAAATGCAGATTACTAGGGCCCTAGCCACAATGATTCAGATCCAGGATGAGGCCTAGGACTCTGCAGTTACAACAGGCACAGCAGATATTGCTGATGAAGTTATGGAGATTAAGAGAGGACTCAGCATATTTCAAGGAGCCCTGGAGGTAAAATGGTTAAGCACTTGGCTGCTAATGGAAAGACTGGCAGTTCAAGCCCACCCAGAGACTCCACAGGAGAAAGACCTGGCAATCTGCTCCCATAAAGATTACAGCCAAGAAGACCCTAAGGGGTAGTTCTACTCTGTCACATAGGGGTGCTATGAGTTGGAATTGACTTGACAGCACACAGCAACAGCGTAGTTGACTTGTGGGCATGCAGCCTCTCCACCTGTTTCCAAGGGTGGTCTCCAGTTGCCATTCTAGAGCATACAGACCAAACAGTAATAATTCTCAACCTGGCATGTGCAACAGAATCCCTGATGGAGCTTTTAAATTGTATACATTATTGGGCCCCTCCCTGACCCCCAGCCTACTGAATAAGAACCTCCATGAGTTAGGTCAGAGTCAAGTCTAGACTTGTGGGTGTTTTAAAACTCCATCAGCTATTCTAATGCACAGTCTGGGTAGAGAACCAGTGGACAGAATGGAAGCCAACAAGCTATTAAAAGACTTAAAGGACAACAGAATATTACATATCTCTCCACTAGGACAGAAATCCAGGATAAAATACAGTGACTGGATCACATCAGATGATCAAACAGTGTTTGTCTAATGACTACTTGGCTCTTATTTCCTTTACCAACACTGACCTAAGGAAAGAGAGTGAACATGGATGATTAAAAGAAAGTTATGTGGCAGGTGCTTTATATATACTATTTAATTTTTATAACACTCTTATGAAGGGTCATTATCCTTATTTTAAAGATGAAAAAGAAAATGGAGGTTCACAGTAGTTAGGTAACCTTCCAAAGATCACACAGTGAGAAGTAATAAGACCCAGTAACAAGAAATAATAAGATCCAGTGACAAGGTCTGTCTGACGCTACACAATCTCAAAATGTTTTTGTTTCACTCATTTCTCACCCTCTCCCAATACATACTGACATCCAAAAGTTAGGGTATATGGTATATACACTACCAAGTCAGAAAAAGTATCAAGTCCCAAACTAGCAGAGAAATACAAAGAAAGGTACTGAGAACTAATTTCTTGAACTAAAAAAACAAATTGTAAAAAAACATTAAGTTTAGCTTCAGAGAAAGCTTTAGACAACATCTGTGTGGGTGTCACTTCTGAAAACCAGGAGATGTTGCAAAAACATGCTGCCTAGTGGACTCTGCTCTGAATTTGGGAACCTGAAGGTTTAGATTTTTCCTAATTTATTGTATTAATTTTGACAAAACTCATAAACTTTCCAAATGTTTATCCCAGAAAAATGGAAATCTATGTCAAAGAGATGTTGAAATGATTAAGTTAAATCACAATGCTATGGGAAAGAGATCTGTACAATGCAGGCTTTCAAATAACTGTTAGTTCCCTAGATAGTAGACAAGAATTATCTTAGGTGAAGGGAAGGACAGCACACACTGCAAGGGAAGTCAGCACAACTGGACTAAACTAAAGCTAAGAAGTTTCCTGAATACAACCAAATACTTCGAGGGACAGAGTAGCAGGGGTGAGGGTCTGGGGACCATGCTTTCAGGGGACATCTAGGTCAATTGGCATAACAAAGCTTATTAAGAAAATGTTCTGCATCCCACTTTGGTGAGTGGCGTGTGGGGTCTTAAAAGATAGCCAGCGGCCATCTAAGATGCATCAATTGGTCCCAATCCACCTGGAGTAAAGGAGAACGAAGAACACCATGGACTCAAGGAAAGTATTAGTGTAAGAGACAGAAAGGGCCACATACACCAGAGACTTCATCAGCCTGAGACCAGAAGAACTAAATGGTGCCCAACTACCACCAATGACTGCCCTGACAGGGAAAACAACAGAGAGTCCCTGATGGAGCAGGAGAATAGCAGGGTGCAGAACTCAAATTCCAGTGAAAAAAAAACAGACTTAATGGTCTGGCTGAGACTGGAGGAACCCCAGAAAGCATGGCCCCTGGACTCTCTGTCAACCCAGAACTAAAACCATTCCCGAGGCCAACTCTTCAAAGATTATACTGGACTATGGGACATAAAATGATACTTGTGAAGAGTGTGCCTCTTAGCTCAAGTAGATACATGAGACTAAATAGGCAGTTTCTGTCCGGAGGTGAGATGAGAAGGCGGAGAGAGTCAGGAGCTGGTTGATTGGAAACGGGAAATGAGGGGTGGAAAGGAGGAGTGTGCTGTCACTGTATAGCGAGAGAAACTAGGGTCACATAACAATGTATGTATAAATTTTTGTATGAGAGACTAACTTGAATTGTAAACTTTCCCTTAAAGTACAAGAATAAAAGAAAAAAGAAAAAAAAAACCGGTTAGTTCCTTCCTTCCACTCTGACTATAGGGAAAACGTGAGAAGGAATTACTGAGGATGAGGCTCTAAGAGATAGGAGCAGAGCCTGGCTCTTCTCCCACTATCGCTCTCCTATACACCCAAGAGTCTGCACAATCCTGTGAGTAAAAATATTTAGTCTCGCAAGTTTCAGCTGTATCCCTCCATTCATATCATCTATAATATTCCTGTATGAGGTAAAACTAGTCTGATTTTTGAGGTTAATGGTGAAGTGACTTTGTTTTCTAGTTCTTTTCCATCAGTAAGTACTTATAATGGCCTTCACTAATTCAGTAACTATTTTCTGCCATATTGCCTTGGGTGACTTCTTGCTTCATAAAAATGATTAGTCTTTAGCTATAAAGAATGGCTTGGGGGACATGCTACGATATGACCCCCATGCATTCTGTAATTTAGAGATTCAAAGATTCTAAAACTAACTTTAACAGTCAAAACTCAGACTGTCAAGGGGGCAGTCAAGACTTTAATATCACATTATTAAACAGCCTCATTGATTCCTAAGAGCTAGCAATTTGCTAGCATATTTATAACTTTCATTAAATTGAAGTCCAATAAGGTTTTCAATCAATCAAAAAAGAATTTATTGATCTTCTGTGTCATGTAGCCTGTGTGGGACAGGCCTAGCTATAAATCATGGCTTTAGTTACAATCTTTATAATGTTGAAGAAGGCATTAAAATGTCCTGAGTGTTCTTGCCTTTGTATGTAGAAAATTGAAATACTGACACCTTCCTTAAAGTGATGTTTTGAGGGCAAAGTTAGATAATACCATGGAGCCATATCCTATGTACATTTATTTTTGTTAGGGGATTTCAAATACATGTACTTGAAGTAGAGAGACAGAGGGGTAAAGAAAGGAGAGGA
This sequence comes from Trichechus manatus latirostris, assembly GCF_000243295.1. NCBI lineage: Eukaryota > Metazoa > Chordata > Mammalia > Sirenia > Trichechidae > Trichechus > Trichechus manatus. The sequence goes on along the minus strand of NW_004443939.1, from coordinate 16,139,432 downwards.
CCAGAGAGGACAGGAGAAAGAGAAAGAGAGAATTTTCCCTGACATTCACTCAATGAGGAAGTGTTCTAGAGCAAGCACAAGAACCTATACTATTGTCTGGGATGGTCTCAGTTCCCACTCACCTCACACATTTTAAACATCTCACTACATTGGGTGTGATTCTAGAGTTTAAAGAATTTTTTTTTTCCTAATGTGGCCCTTAAATGAAAGCCAGTCGCCTCATCTGCTGCCCAACTCAAGAAACAGCAACCTGTTTCAATGATGAAGGTAAAATCAAACCAAACCAAAACAAAAGGTTTTATTGGTCTTACTGTGAGATTTTATGACTATTTCTAACGTGATGACGTACGAGATTTTTTTCATCTTCCCTGGAGAATCAGGTAGAACCCATTCTGTTGTCAAGAAGAGGAAAATCAACTCAAGTTGACTTAAAAAATAAAAGAAACTTATTGGTTTCTAGTCCTGGGCTAGGGATAACCCAGGACTCAGACAATGTTCCTGAGAGACAGGTCTTTCTTACCATTTCATAGCTCCGTATTTTCAGTGTTGAGGGAGTACATTTGAAGATCTTTTCAGCTTGCTCCTCAAAAGGATATTGAAGCTATGGGGACTACAGATTTCTCCTTTCAAATTCATGAGGGAAGAAAATTTATTTTTCTTGTAGCTCAAACCAAAGACCAGGAATGGTGTCCTGATTGATTTTGCTTGGGTCATGTGACATCCAAAATCTCTAACTAACCAAGGAAATGAAATTCACTGACTAATTGAAGTCAATCACGGCCTATCTTGAAGCTCATTGTATGAAACCAGTTCCATCTAAATTCCACATGACTGGAAATGAGGGGTTATGTTAGAAACGCAACTTGATGCTGGGAAAAAAGACAAACAAATAATCATCACCACTTGCTTACTTTAATCCTCACATAAAATGTGATTCCATAGGGACCATGTGAAAATATCTAGCCCTGTGTTGGGCACACAAATAATAATCTCTTGTCTTTGCTCCCTTTTCATTGCTATAATTGAATTTCTTACACTACCCTAGGCACCAGAGGGAAATATAAAGCAAAGTATAAAGACGATCTTCCCTCAAGGATTGGTCTACATAAACAGAACAATTTGTGAAAATATGAAATTAGGAGCTAAATTAAGTAGTACAGATACTGAATCATTTTAAATTTCTGTATTTATCATAGACTACAAATAAAATATTCTACATGACTGTTTTACATTTTACAGACATGTTTTTAAAAAATGGTAGGTTTCATAGCACAATTCTAAAATCAGACAGGGAAAATAGTAAAATACACAAATTTGGGGGCTAAGCAGACTTGAGGCTGAACTGTAGCACCTGAATTTGCTAATTTAACTTTCCCGAGATTATTACAGGTCCCCAGGTGGTGCATATGGTTTGGCTTATCTACTACCCGAAAGGTTGGCGTTTTGAACCCACTTAGTGGTACCACAGAAGAAAGGCTTGGTGATCTGCTTCCGTAAATATTATAGCCAAGAAAATCCTATGGAGTTGTTCTACTCTGAAGCAGATGTGGTCACCAACAGTTGGCATAGACTTGACTGCAATGGATATGGTTTTGGTTTTGGAGATTATTATAGTAAAGGTTATAAATATCTACTCATGGGATATTGGGAGATGAGGAGATGCACCTAGCTCAGGGCAAAGCACAAAGCAATTAATAAATAACTATAATTGTTATTATCATAATTTGTGCCTGGCAGTCTGATTTGCTATTCAAATAGTCTCTTCCACAGGGGCAATGATTATCACATAAATATAATAGTTTGACATTCTGTGATGAACCAAAGTTTAAAGGCTGTATAAACACACACACACACACTCACACATGCATATAGACTTCTCTGTAGAATTGGCTGCAGACTCAACAGCTCATGGATCAAGATGCTGAGAGTCTCGGTCTGCAAAGTCGACACTCAAGCAAAGGAAGGAATGTGGTTGCCCACCCTATGGCATTCTGCTTCATCCTGCCCCCGGCCACACACATAACTTGCATGAGTAGGTGGTATCAACCCCTTAATCAAGTATGACTCATTTCCTTCGCAATATATGAATCAAAAAAGAATAGAACATGACCAGACCCCGAGACGTTAGCTGGATAATGCCATTCTTCTTGGAAGTGAAGGAAATACACATTAAACATTCAAGTGGATTGTAGGGAAGAAATTCTGTTTCATGGAGCCACTCTGTCATTCTTTCAGAAACTGTCACAGAAGCTGCTAACAGAAGAAATTCAGAAGAATTTAACACCTGAAGCAAAATAAGTCAATCAAACAGGAAGAACCAAATGTCATCTGCCAGTTTCTTTCCTTCTGAAGGGTCCTCCTCTCAACTCAGTTATTCAAAAATGTGGTCTGCTCTTGCAGCAGTATTCTCTCCTAGCTTTTTTGTGTCTGAGTGTGCTTTCTGTCTCTGCTAGCAAGCCAGAAATAGCCTCTTCTCTCCAATGTGTGCATGTGCTTGTGGGGGTGGAGAAAGAAAGAGGTGGAGAGAAGTGAAAAGCAATTGGAGGCAGATGGGGGAAGAAAGCTCCCACAAGTCCCCAGCTTTCAAGGCCACACCAGGTACAGCCAAACCCTCGATGCCCATGCTGGTCTACTCACTTCATCTGGCCAGCCCCCCTCATGAGTCATGACCAGAATCTTCACTCTTCCCTGCAGGGGACTAGAAGACTGTTTTGGCTAGAATTAGACAGGCACAGTACAGTGTACAGCACCCACTGTAAGTTCTTTTGCTCTCATTGTCTCCAGAACAGCGCTTGATATTTTCTCAATTTGATCACTGAGGGAGAAGTATCATCGAGAAAACACATGGGGTGTTGACTAATTTCTTCCTCCATTGCCTGTCAGTGCCAAAAGTGTAGAAAGATCCTTTCTTTTTAAAAATATATATGTAGGCGTGTGTGTGTGTCTCTATACATACACACATATATATATAAATGCTCGTCCCTGCTTTCCCCTGGGCCTTTTCTTCCTCATCCTCCTTCTGGGTTAAGTTTGATTTCTTCTTCTAGAACTGGGTCTTATTCATGGAAACAATATTTGCAAATGTCAATTTAAGTCAATTCAATCCTAGCCCAGTTGGTCTGGGACCAGCTTGAGCCTGGGTCAGGAAGTTCTGTGGATACCTCAGGGTAGGAGGCAAGAATTTACTCCATGCTTCAGAACAGATTTCCCTGAGATTACTTACTCCCCATCACTGATGTCTATATTAGCTGCTGAGTTAGAATTAGATTTCGCTCCAAATTCTCACCCTTATAAGGGTGGCAAAAGCAGTTGGGTAGCCGAGAGTATTTGAGGGATTCAGATATAGCCACTAAACTATGCTTGGTGGCTGCCAAGCAACTATCTCAAAGGCTTCATGGCAGTTCTCTTTAGTGTCTCTCTCCCCTTCTCAGTCAATCCTCCTTCACTCATCCCGTGCTCTCTGCCTGAAATACCTTTGCTCTTCTGCTTTTGCTGAACATCATTCATGCAAGACTCTCCAAGTATCATCTCCTCTCTGAAGCTTTTCTCTACCCTAACACATGGAAGTAATTGTTTCTTCATTCGAATCCCCACAGCCTTCTCTACTTGCCTCCATTACAGCATTTATCACACGTACTGTAACTGTTGGTTTACTTGTCTGTCAGTTTCTCTAGAATCAAGACTGAGATCATCAAGGGCCCTTATTATTCATTTGATGCATCACTTATAACTTGTGTAATCTTTGGCACATATGTGCTAAATAAATATTGAGTTTCAACTACTTTTTGAGGTTTTGCTTTATTATTTTAGATATGTCCGTACCGTTTCTGAGGCAAGAGAACCTGCAGTAAGAATTCAGTGCTGTCCCACCAGCATTCTAATACCATTGCTCAAGTCTTTGCTGTCACCATAAAACTCTCTGCCACCCACCACAATTCAACATTTCCTGAGCTTCCTACCTGATCATTACTCTAGAACACTAACAAATGCATTGTGTGTAACCATTTTATTCTCCAAATTATAAAATAGTGACCATATGATAAGGTAGCATATCAACTTGTATGAAGGAAAAGAATTTTTTTCTTTTTGTCCCCCAGTAAGCTGCAACCATAGAATAACTGTACTAGGGTCCACAAACTATAGCTATATCCCCTACACTGTATGTGAGAATCAACTACTTCTTTGCTTCCCTAGAATCTCAACATAACTAGGGAAAATGAAGGATTTTAGAGACAGTAAAACTGGCAGTGAACACTCTAGATGTGAGTGCCATAGGAAGGGGAGGGGCCAATCTAGGAGTAGGCAAAAGGGGGAAAGGGCCAATCATCATATCAAAACCCAAAAAAAGTTGGGAAGTGGATGAGTTAGCCCTAAATGATTTGAGTTATTAAACAGGTAAGACTTCAAGATCTTTTTTTTTTTAATTATTAATTTTATTTATTTATTTATTTAGTTTTAATATTTTATTGTACTACAGGTGAAGGCTTACAGAACAGATAGTTTCTCATGTAACAGTAACACACATGCTGTTTTATGACATTGGTTAAC
>NW_004443939.1:16090763-16127911 GCF_000243295.1 Trichechus manatus latirostris | reverse complement strand
AGAAAAGAAAAGAATGAACAAATAAAAATCAGAAAAGTTAAAGAACTGCAAAGTTCCCAGGGATCCCATCGATGCAGCTATGAGGTCTGGGGAAGACTTCAAGATCTTTTGATGAATTGATTATGACCCTCAGAGTAGGCTCAATGGAAACCCAATGAGAACTAAAGCAGCACTAGACATACTCCTTTCTATTTAATTATTGTTTAAAAACCCAAAACACCAAACCTGTTGCCATCGAGCTGATTCCAAATCATAGCAACCCTATAGGACATAGTAGAACTGCCCCATAGAATTTCCAAGGAGCACCTGGTGGATTTGAACTGCCAATCTTTTGGTTAGCAGCTGCAGCACTTAACCACTATGCCACTGAGGTTTCCCTAATTATTGTTTAGGTACACATAATATGCAGTAATATTTAGTATAATCATAAAAATGAAACTAAGCAGAATATCACTAAAGAACTACTGAAGAGAAAAAAGAGCAGCAATATATGTGGAGTCTTTATGAACTGTTGCTGGCAATCAGTTATGCCTCACAAGTTAGTTATATTTACTAATGCCTTTAAATTCATGCTTTTAAGCTAATATATATAACAGACTTGAAGGTATGAGTGTTTCTTTTCTTCCTATGTGAAGCATATGAAGCAGCAATGATGCAAAATAGTTTACATGTTAGTCCCCATGACAGTGCCTCTGTGACATCACTATTTCAGCAGGGTTTTTGGTTTGCAAAGAACAGAGGCCCACAGAGTTAGCACAATTAAAGTGGGGCCTGTGGTATTGTAACGCTGTGCATTAGGCTCTTATCCAGATCCAAGAATAGGAATGGGAGTACAGCTGACCCAATGGGAACAAAACTAGGAATAGTGCTCTTTGTCTCTGTCCAACTAAATCATTCTATTTCTCCCTACTGACTGTTCTCCTGTTTACCAAAATCTCATATGGTCCAACTATACTTGATCTTTCAAGCTTTATGCCCCATAGGTAATTGGCAACCTCCTTCAGGGTCTCTTAGCTCAAATTCCAAAGAGAGAGAAAGAGAGACAGAATGAAAAATCTAGTTGGCCCAGCTCACTGTTTTGAGCCACAAAGGTCATAGGTCTCTAACTTCCTCCTGCTTTAGTTTCCGAGTGTAGCATTTTCTCCACTCAACTAAGGCCAAGATGATGGGATCAACGTGGAATAAAACATGGGCATTTAGGGCACTGGGGTCTGTTGGTAGAAATTCCTCCACAAAGGATGAAACATATCTACTAAAAAGGCAATGTAAAATCTCTTCTTCCCAACAGTTTTCAAGCCTGTGTTCTATTTCCAGGGCCAAGCTGCCTCCTGACTGGTCTGTAAGAGCATGTATCTCAAATAAGGAATTTTACAGAGTAATATATGACTAAAATAAGTTTATAATCAATAAATGAATAAAGCTAATGGACAGTTAGGGCTTGTCTACACACCATTACTTCTAGTAAAAAAAGTTTTCATTTGAGTTACACTTTGTATATGTTCAAGAGTTTTAACACAACTTCTCTCACTTTTAGTAGGGACAGTAAGATTGAAAAGTGGACTTCAAAGGGCCTAGGTTATCAGTCTCATTTTGGTTCTTATTTATTGTAGAGCTTTGTTTGAATTATTTGATCATTTTAAACTTCCTTTATTGATAAAATGGGAATATGAATACTAGTTAAGATTTATTGAGCATTACTAAGTACTAAGCATTGGGTTATAAGCTTTACATATGCTACCTCATTTAATACTCATAAATATAATAGGTTAGCCCAGTTTGCAGAAAACAAAGATAGTAATAATTGACATTTATTGAGTGCAACCATTGAAGGGCCCTTTGTACTTGAGTTAGGAACTATTATTATCCTCATTTAACAGATTAGATGACTGAGGGACTAAGAGGGTAATTATCTGCCCAAGTTCACATAGCTTATAAGTGACAGAGCTGAATTCTAACCCATAACTTTCTCCAAGGCTTGTACTCTTAACCAGATTGCACCACTATTCTAAAAATAACTGCTGCTGTGCTCCTCACACATTTGTTGGGAGGAATCAACGAGACGAATGAAAAGGCTTGGATGCTGTAAATCTCTACATCAGAAATGGAAAATGCATGGCACTTCGTCTCCAGTCCCCCTCTACCCACTGAAGTCATTGCTAATTGCAGGGTCAACAAACTATGATCAAGCAGTGGGCCAAATCCTGCTTCCTGTTTTTGTAAATAAAGCTTTATTGGAACACAGTCACGTCCATTCATTTACATAATGTCTTGTCTCCTTTTGGGCTAAGGCATCACAGTTGAGTAGCCATGACAGAGATCAAATGGCCTGCAAAGTTTAAAATATTTACTCTCTGGCCCTATACAGAAAAAAGTTTGCCAACCACTGAATTAGAGTATATTTTTCTACTAAGCAATAAAAGCTTCAGAATCATTATCAACAAAATGTTCCTGGTTCTCTCCATCAGTTGACTAAAATTTGACAAAGAAATAAAACTTACTGTGTATGCCTGTGCTCTAAAAATGTTGATTACTATTATTACTAAATCAGATAGAGAAATTAGATCATTGATAAATCAATATACTCAGGTACAGTCACAGGAATACCTAGCTACATTTGGAAACTCAGGTTTCCTGGTGTCTGGGCTTCTTCTGAAATTTGATGTGGAAAGCTGTTTATTCTAAAGGTGGGAATCTCTCAGTTAAAGAGTGTTCTTGATCCACCATAGGGAAAAAGTAGGGAAGATAATGGACAAACCACATCCTCATCCTGTTATTTCTGGAGCTCCTTCCTTACTTGGCCCCCTGAGGCTTCCATACCACGCTATGACTAACCCTGCCACCTAAATAACCCAAGTCTGATTCACCATATACTTGAATACATGAGGTAAAATGTGGATGAAAATGAGCTATCTGAAAACTTTCAGGATAAAGCAGGGTATGGAGAATGAAGGGGTGGGTAGGCTGTGTGCGCATTCTGGTACTTTTAGAAACTCTATTTTAATTCAACTTCAAATCCGATTATCTTGTTCATAAATGTCAGGCACAAAATGGCTACAGCACAGTTATCTTAACCTTGGGAGGGACAATTTTTAAAGTGTATGACTTCAGTCATGTACAGTGTGAGCTGAGGTGCCACGATGCAGCATATGTAGAACAATGCCCAGAAGCTTATCTGAAAGGAATATTGTGCGTGCAGATTTCCAAGACACCCACACCTCGGGATAATGCCAGTGAGTTAATCAAATACTTTTCTGCCTGCACAACTGTGATACCTAAAGCTGCTAGAAACATCATTTTTAGACTTCCGTGGGAGGGATTCTTTTTTGTAATTCTACATTTCTTTAACTCCCACCACATGTCTAGGCTTGCCTTCCAGAGACACACATTACCACCTTTTCAGAGCACTTTCTTCCTTCCTTTCTTTTTTTTTTTTGGCCGTGGACTAAACAGTCTTCCCAGGGCTGACTGCAGAAGATGTTAATCCAGCGAGCGTGATTTCACTGGTTCTCCATGAACTGACCAGCATGCAGGTCCTGTTGGACGGCCCGGAATTGAGTCCATCACCACCTCCTCCCCAAAACCAGTGTTCATTCCTGCTGCCCAGGCACTGTCGCTCCCCTCAAGCATCTAAAGCAAAACAAAAAGGACAGTCAACTTACACCTTTTCTTTGAATGTCTACTATAAGCCAACTCTGGAGAATGTTGGTGAGCAAGGCATAGCTCCATCGTTCAGAAAGACAATACTCTAATGGGTTAGCTAGATAAATAAATATATTGCAAGAGTGGACTAAGTGCTATGACAGGAATAAACACTAGAGAAAATGGAATCACAGAGGGGATGGGGTGGTAGTGCTTCCAAGAACTTATATCTAAATTGAGGGATAAGGCATAAATTAGATGTAGCCAAAAAAAGAGAGTGAGGCCAAAACTGTTCCAGCCATAAGGAATAGCACGTGCAAAGACCTGGAGGAGAGAGAAAGCATTTGGAACTGGCAGCCAGACAGATCTGGATCTGAATCTCAATTCTGTGACTTTGGGCAAGTTATCTAACCTTTCTGTGCCTCAATTTCCTCATCTGTAAAATAGAAGTGATAACAATACCTCAGCATAGCAGCATTGTGAGGATTATACAAATATAATGCAAGTGGCACCTAGTAAGCACTCAATAACTGCCAGCTCTTAGTGAATTGATACTTTTATTATTTTATTATAATTCATTACTTATATTATTTTTGTTACTTTTAATATTAAAATATTACCTAAAATATATAAAATATTATTGTTAAACCCCAATTCATTTTAAATGTTAACTGTAGAAACTAGGGATAATAATACTCCTTCTAGAGAAATAATAATATATTATTATATTTTATATGACTATATATTATCATAGAATACTATGTAATATATAGCATATATTATAATAATATATGTAATTATTATTCATTATATTTTACATATATTATTATATATATAACATATATTATTATAAAATAATAATAATCCTCTCCATTTTTATAAAGATTAAATAAAATAATGCCTAGGTTTAGGTAAAAATAATAATTATAGATAATTCTATTAGGAATAATTTCAGCCGTGAATAATAGATCTTTCTGGACAACAATAAGAACTAGATAAGAAATAAGAAATAGAGGATATTTTCTTCATACAAAAAGAAATCTGCAGATAGGCAGCTGTTGGTATTGGTTTAGTAGGTTGGTTGTACTGAGGCTGGCATCTCTGCAGTTCTCTTGACCTCTCTTTGCTTGTTGCTTCCTTGATCACAAGTGGTAGATTCAGCTCCTAATACTAGATCTACATTCAAAGAAGGAAAAATGGGGAAAGCGTGATGCCAGGCAGAAGTGTCCCCTTTTAATAGAAAACTTTTCTCAGAAACTCCCAGGAGTCTTCCACATACCAGAAATTGATCAGAACTGTGCCAGGTGGCTACCCTTTGTTTAAGGGAGGCTGGGAAGAGAGCACTTTTCTAGGCAACATTGCAGTTCATCTCAGCTGGAGTTTCGTCAACAAGTGGGAAGAGAATGGAGATTAAGTAGGCAATCAACAGTGTCTGCCACCATATTATTTACTGTCCTTCCATGTGCCAGGTCTGCACTGAGTGCTTTATATGAATTATTTAATTGATCTCTCACATTTAATACCATCAAGTATTTGTTATTAATAATAGTTATTTTTTTGTTTGTTTGCTTTATGGATAAGGAGATAGAGGCACAGAAAGATAGAATAACTTGGACACCATGATACAACCCAGCGAAGGTGGGTTTCAAATCTAGACAACTTGATTGAGTTCAGGGCATTGAGTGTAAGAACTTCATTCACGGAGGCTCTCAGAAATGTACTCATAACCACGTGCTGCTATTGTGGTTGGAGCATAACGTGTGAAACCACATACTTTCCCATTCCCCTGAGCTCCCATCCACAACTCTGGCACTCAGCTTTTTACAAACACCGAGTTAAACACTGTGCCTACCTCACACTTTCCCCTTCTACTACCGCTGTTGTTGTTGTTAGTTGTCATCAAGTCAATTCCGACTCATGGTGACCCCAGTGTGCAGACTAGAGCTGTTCCATAGGGTTTTCAAGGCTGTGATCCTTCAGAAGCTGATTGCCAGGCCTGTCTTCCAGGGCACCTCTGGGTGGGTTTGAACCATCAACCTTTCAGCTAGTATTTGAGCACTTAATCATTTGTGCCACCCAGGGACTCCCTGCTTCCCTTAATTATGTAATGAGCTTCTTGGGTTAGAGATTATATCTTAAACTTCTTTGAGTTCACCTCTCCATCTTGCAGAGTGCCTTGCTCTCAGCAAAATGAAAAAAGGATGCTGCTAGTTAATCAAATGCAATCAGAGTTTGTTTTTAAATCCCTAAAGCCTAAAGTCCTGCTCTTCTAGGCATAGGATCTATCCCTCAGCATTTTCAAGGCAGCAGAACTGGAGGAAAAAGGGACCACAGGGTGGAGACTCATGGCTGCAGATGGACTTCACAAATGTCATCTGTCAACTAATGTAACTTCTTCAACTCTTTCCTCTTGCCCCTTTTCTTAGCCTCCACTCATTGCTGATTTGAGGCTTTGGAGTAAGAAAAATTCTGTATTTCCTGTTACAAACAGCATAGTCATTACGTGTGACATCAAAGTCTTGGCCTAAGATCTATGAATCTGGGAACATCTATTGTCATTAAACATCAGTAATTGAATAAGGACCAAAGTACCCCATAAAAACAAGCATGTGCTTAGACCTGAGATAGATCTGGCAGAAAGCCCACCTCAAAAAATAAAAACAAAAACAAAGCCAACAACAACAAAAATGAACAACATCTCTATGCCTCTATTTTTCATTACACGTTATACTTGAGAATAATCTGAGCTCAGTCAATGTCACATAATTGATACTATTTGCTCGATCACGGTTACTGTTTCCTTAACCCCGTTTCTACGGAGGTCCACTAGCATTGCCCCTTTGGGTTGGAACCCTGTGGTCAAGCAATTAAGACCAGTCCTCAGTGAGTATACTTGTCTTAATAACCCAGACAAGTCCTTTATTGAGGATGTCCATGCAACGCCCTGCTCTAGGGTAGTAACTTGACAATCAAACCTGAGAATTTTCCAGGGCTTTGAACCAGTTCTTTCCAGTTCATCCTCCTACTGAGAATTTGTATTTCTACCCCAGAAATACTGAATTAGAATCTATAATAAGATCCCCAGGCAATTCTTATGTATACATAAGAATACATACAACCAGTCTGAAGCCCCGGAATTTTCAAGGTAGGAAAGAGAATAGCAAAGAGCAGAGAGGAATTGAGGCAGCTGTGCATTATAGTTCAAAATCCAGGAATTGGATACACCTGGGTTTGAATCTTAATACGCATACACTATCTATGTGAATTGGGGCAAGTTACTTAAATCTCTTGGGCCTCAATTTCTTCATCTGTAAAACAGGAAGGATAGAATAATAATAATACCTGACAAAATGGTCCTTAAATTAATGTATGAAATGCCTGGTACACAGTCAGGCATTCAGTAAACGGCAGTCATTTACATGAGACGCACCAGGCAGAAACATTAACAGAGCATATTGTTCAGTACAGGAACCTGATCCCGGGGGAACCAGGAGACTCAAGGGAAATCTCTTCTTGCTGGAGATGCTTTTCTCCAAGCTCACGTTATCCTTATCTCTTGCCCTTCTCTCTTCTCAGCTAGAGCTGCTATTCGGAAATATCCATATGCAGCTCCCTATTGTTACCTACAGCTATCTGTCAGAGTTTGCATGCTCACTAGCTCTGGGCTACTATTGGTTACAAGGCAGAAGCTATGACAAGTCTGGCCACCAGGTCTTTGCACTGTTGGTGAGACTGATAAGAGGGATCAGCTGGGCACCTCTCCCACTGCGACTAATCAGACCGGTACATGGCCTTGAGATACCTGATGGAACCAAGGCCCTCCTGGTCTGCTTTTAAACACACAGAGTGCTTTTCCACTGTCATCTATGACTCCTGCATGAACAGTCTTACTTGCTAGTGACACAGGCTGAATGGATTAGCTGCAAACTGTGACTCGACCCCCTAAGCCTAGTGCAAAGGAACTGAATGGGACCACGTGATACTGGTCAAGGGGATGGAAAGATAACTCAAATTTTACTGCCAAGCAGAATGCTTTTCAGCCTAATGATATTTGTTTTAAAATATCTGCCATTTGAATTACAGACTGTAAATTTTCTGCGATGAGCTCGGCCTACACCTATTCCAATACCATTTGCAATGGTTTGTCTGAGTTTTCCTTTATTAGCAGCTACATTTGCAGGCCAACTTCCTTTACAAGTAGCAGTTGCACGAGACAAGTGTGTAAGATACGTCTGTGTTTATTAGTTTATTAGTGCTGCTTTAACAGAAATACCACAAGTAGGTGGCTTTAACAAACAAAAATTTATTTTCTCAGTTAAAAGATTAGAAGTCTGAATTCAGGGTGCCGGCTCTAGGGGAAAGCTCTCTCTCTTGCCTCTGGGGGAAGATCCTTGTCTGTTTCAGCTTCTGTTTCTCGATTCCTTGGCAATGTTCATGTGGCATCCATATTTGCCCGTTTTTCCTTGCTCATCTCTATGTCTAAACTTCTCTTTTTATATCTCAAAAGTGATTAGGTTTAAGACACATGCTACACTGATATTGCCTCATTAATATAACAAAGAAAACCCAATTACAAATGGGATTGCATCCACAAGTATAGGGGTTAGGATTCCAATACTTATTTTGGAGGACACAAATCAATTCATAACACCATGTATTCCGTTAGGATTAAAAGTCCATTGGTGGAATTCAATACAGATAAAAAATATTTGAAACCCAAAGCATTTTATTCGGTCCCATTCACCTGACTATTGCTGTGTGGAGAAGAGTAGGAAAGAAGTAGAATTACTATTTCTGCAAGTGGAACGGTATATGCATATACACACACACATCTGTTGCTGTTGCATTGATTCTGACTCATAGCGATAGAGGATGTCAGTTCTGACTTGTATTGAAGCATAGCGGATATTAGAAAGTATTTTTGAAAAAAGAAAAAAAAAACTTTTTTTTTTCTATTAAATAATGATGGGTTAAAAAAGGAAAATTGGTTGATTAATTAAGACTTATTTTTGAATCTTTTGATAGGCTGAGTACCTTCAGCCTGGAAGCCAATTCTAAATGTCCGATGTGCTTTACAAAGAATGTCTCAATATTTCAATTTTCATCCATTTTGGAAGAAAAGAAAATAAAATAATCCAAGTTTTCTTTGAGCAGGTGGAAAGTATTATTTCTTTTCTGCAAAATTACATGCCACTATTAAATAATTTCCTAAAAAACAAAAACAAAAAAATAATTTTCCCCGCATTTTAAGGAAAATTGTATTTTTCCTTACAATTGGGCAGCCCTCCTACAACAACAAAAAAGCTGTCTACTGAGATTAAAGATCACTTCACACATCTAATTTTCAAGACCTAGATTTCCTGCAGCCAAAAATTAAATGAACTCTGGGATGAAGAAGAAATCTCCCCAAAGCCCCAGTCTGTAGTTGAGTTAACTTGCTCAGCATGACATATTTGGATGATCCAATCATTTTAAAATAACAAATGCTCTCTTAAAGAGAAGGTAACCTCTAATATCATTAGAGACTCCAGTGTTGCTCTGATTGTTACACTTTTTTCTTTTATTTTTATCTATAATCTGATAACCAGTGGGAAGCCAGGTGAACAAAGGCATTTCAGACACTGTATATCAATCAAGGAATCAGCTATACAATAATGACAACTCAGCTGGTGGTTTTGAAAGTTTATGCCATGAGCCAGCATAAAATGTAATCATTTTAAGAGCCAGGGCATATTATGGAATACCTAGAAGCCTTGCTTTAGCTCTTGAGAAGATTAGCAGGAAAATATTTTATCAATAAAGATGATAGTTCCACCCACCCCCCCAAAACAAAAACCAGTTGCCGTCGAGTTGATTCTGACTCATAGTGGGTTGGTTGCTATGAGAAGGATGATAGTAGCATAGATAAAAGTCTTCAACCATTTCAAAACCAGTTTCGATAAACAATTCAGGTAAAGAGATGGCCTTGCATAACGTATCCATAAGGACATCATCTGGAAAGCATAGTCCCAAAGGGCAGCATGGGGAAATTTAGAAAAAAGAGCAGCAGGAATGTTCCCCTGATACCATTTGCACATCCTTTCTAGTATAAGACCTGGCTATCCCCACTGAGGAGCCCTGGTGGTGCAGTGGTTAAGCATTTGGCTGCTAACTGAAAGACTGGCAGTTCGAATCCACCAGTAGAACACCAGGAGCCTAGAAGATTCACTGCAGGAGGAACACATTCTCTTTAAGCTCAAGAGAATTTTGTTAAAGTATACATAAACATCACTGGATTAATATTGTCAAATAAAAAATTTGGACTTAGTATGGAGATACTTAATCGGAAAGGATTATTGCAAGGTGGGAAAACGGACTATTGCAATATGGGAGGGGGCTATTGTAATAGGGAGAACATACCAGAAGATCTGCAAGCATCACAAGGATTAGGTAAAATGAGGTTTTGTTTTGTAGGAAGGAGTAAATGATGCTAGAAAGAGCCAGGTGTGGGGAAGTAAAATGAAAAAGTGATTTGACTGGGTAATATATCAGAGAATGTTTAACCCCGAGGCTAGCCTATTCTCAGGAGCATGTGCCAAAATTCAGGGGACTTGAGGAAGAAGAGAATCTTAACCAAAATTTGTTTAACAAGCATTTTATTCCAATTGATCAGTGAGGACAAAGCAGTTCAGCTTATCGTGTATGAGGCAAAGAATGGGTGTTTGGAGGATCTGTGTCCGGCCTTGTCATAGATAAGCAAGGGGAGTATCCCTGAGTCTAAATCATATGTGAAAGGGTGATTCTTTGCAGTAAGCTATTTCACGGAACACAAAAGGGGGAGTGGATTTCTTAACCCCCTATTTTCCAGGAGCACAGGTAAAGTTCACCATTATATATATATATACCTGCAAAAGCCAGAATCTGTGTAAGGCAGAAACCTGTCAAAGAGGGAAAACACACACAGTTTCCACTAAAACAAGTGATAGAAAAGTTTTCCATCCTATCAAAGGCAGAAAACTTGTGAGACCCAGAAAAATAAGGTAGTCGAGTTCTGGCTCTCACAGTTTTCACTGTGTATACATTTCTATCATTGTCAATCCAATAAGATCATTTCTCAGTCATTGGGCTCACTCCAGTAAAAGAATATTGAGGCATTCCAAAGTTTCAGAACCAAACTTTCAGAGTTCACTGAATTCATCATTGATCTTCTGACATTAGCTGGCCCACTGACAAGAACAAAGCATGCTCAAGTAAGCTAGGTGAAAATACAGAGACAGAAGGTAGATTACATTTTCTTACTCATCTAAGCTCCAGTTTTCCATTCTGTTATGCAGACAGATCCAGTATCCTGGCACATTCTCTCCTGGGAAGCTGTGATTTTCGTCTCGTTCCCTTAATATAATCTAGGGGGCCGAGATTATTTATTCATTTGAACTGGAGTCTGTTCAGCTCATTTTCTGAAGCCAAAAGTTTCCTTCCTCAGATTTTCTTTCTAGGCCCTTTTCAATCACTCCTGTTGTCAACATCAATATCATCATTTATCATTACCAAACACTAACCATAGGGCAGGTGCTGTGCTAAATGCAAGGAGCCCTTGTGGCCCAGTGGTTAAAGTGGTTAACTGAAAGTTCGGTGATTTGAACCCACCAGCCATTCCTCGGAAGAAAGATGTGGCAGTCTGCTTCTGTAAAGATTTACAGGCTTGGAAACCCTTTTGGGCAGTTCTACTCTGTCCTATAGGGTCACTAAGAGTTGGAATCGACTCAAAAGCAATGGGTCATGGATGCTAAATGCTTTCTATATGTGATTTCATCTAATCCTCACAATTGCCTTTTAAGGGAGGCAATATTATCCCTATATTATGTAAAAGAAAATTAAAGCTTAAAGAGGTAAATTAATTTGCCCAGATTCATCCAGTTAGCAAGTTACAGAGCTGGAATTTGAATCTAGTTCTGCCTGAACTCAAAGTCCCATGCTCTTATATATTATGCTACACAACTTTCCAAGATAGGTCTTATCCCTCTCGTGTAACTTTATTGTTGCTGATTTTCACTGTAGTAAGTCAAGTTCCTTATGCAATATCTAGCAAAGAAAAATAGGGGTCCAATTTTAGTTTAAGGGGCTGGAGAAAGCCAGTAACTCTACAACAATCTGAAATTATCTTCATAAATAAAAGTGCATTGAAAATCTCACCCCAACACTAAGTTTCAACCATGCTAAAACGCTTGTAATTCTAACTGGGCCCTGCCTTACACTTGCTTTTATATCTCCCTACAATTCCCTCTTATCATTTGCAAAATGCCAAATCTTTCCTTATTCTAATAATTAATGTCCATTTTCAATAGGTTATTTATTACTAGTGTTGCTAGAAAGGTTTGCTTCCTTTAATACCCTCTGCAAAATGTGGGCTTCCTGCATGTATTAAAATCCCGTGTTTGGGTTCTCTTGTCTGTGTATTTAATGCTGAAGGCTGCTCCCTCAGGATATTCCAAGCTTTCTGGCCTACATCCTTGTGAACTAACCCCTTTGCTTTCTGCAGCAAACAGGAGGGAGTGCAGTAAATAAAAAGTTCTTTCAACTCTTTTCATAGTTTGAGCTGTAAATAGCCCCCTTCCTACCTACACTATCACCTTCCTCGCTGAAAAGAGACATAGACGCTTTCACAATCCTATATTAAATGACCTGTTACTTAACTATTTTATGCTGCATTTCCATATCAAAAAACCATTTTATTGACTCCTAACTCTTAAATTTGAAGAGGATTACAGATTCTCTGCAGTCTTTTTGCACAGAATTACAAAAGATACTTTGAACATTGTGTGAAGCCTTGAACAGAAGAATAAACAAGAGCTGCCACTGTTCCATCAATACGGTCCAGTTAACCCGTGGAGCTTCTTCATCTCCCTATACCTTAGTAGCTGTTTAGGATATTGCTTCGAGGTTAGTGGGGGGCATTTCTGAGTCATCCTATTTTGCAGATCGGAGCACCAGCAACTGGTAAAGATAAAAGAATAGAAGCCAAGGTGCCTGCATTCAAGGAAAGTATGTAGCTCTGCTATAGAAATTCTGACCATATTAGTGATGGAAGATAACACTTACTTAGGGTTTACAGGTGTCAGGCACTGTGCTAAGTTCATTACATGCATACCCTCACTCACTTTCCACAATGACCTTATGGGTAGAAATAATCATAAGCTTTGTCAAATTTTAGGAAACAGGCACAGGAAGATTAAGGAACGTGACCATATAATCATGACCAAAGAAGGGGCAGTGCCCAGGTCTGAAGCCCATGCCCTTGGCCACTAGACTTTCCTAGGATTGACTAAAGAGCTACTGAAATAAACCTCCAAGGCTTCCAAACATGTGAAATACAAAGGAGTTCATCAGAAATGGACATAACGAGGAAAGGAAGACTCTAGACCAGACACGAGACAATTTTCCTAAGCACATTGATTGGTTTTTTCCCATTTATTCATTTAAGAAGTATGTGTTGAATCTATTTATCATGTTCCAGGCACTGCTTTAGATATTGGTGATATATCAATGGACAAAACCAATAAAAATCCCTCACGTTAAAAATAAATAGACAGATTAGATGTTAGATAATGATAGTGTACGTGTGTATGCTGAGCAAATAATCTGAGAACCTGGACTACATGAAGAAGAAAACGGCATCAGGATTGGAGGCAGACTCATTAACAACCTATGATATGCAAACGACACAATCTTGCTTGTTAAAAGCCAAGTGGACTTGAAGCACTTACTGATGAAGATCAAAGACCACAGCCTTCAGTATGGATTACACCTCAACATAAAGAAAACAAAAATCCTCACAACTGGACCAATAAGCAACATCATGATAAATGGAGAAAATATTGAAGTTGTAAAGGATTTCATTTTATCTGGATCCACAATCAATGCCCATGGAAGCAGCAGTCAAGAAATCAAATGACCATTGCCTTGGGCAAATCTGCTGCAAAAGATCTCTTTAAAGTGTTAAAAAGCAAAGATGTCACTTTAAGGATTAAGGTGCACCTGACCCTAGCCATGGTGTTTTCAATCCCTTCATATGCATGTGAAAGCTGGACAATGAATAAGGAAGACCAAAGAAGAATTGATGCCTTTGAATTATGGTGTTGGTGAAGAATATTGAATATACCATGGACTGCCAGAAGGACAAACAAATCTGTCTTGGAAGAACTACAGCTAGAATGCTCATTGGAAGTGAGGATGGCAAGACTTTGTCTTACATACTTTGGACAGGTTATCAAGAGGAACCAGTTCCTGGAGAAGGACATCATGCTTGGCAGAGTAGAGGGCCAGCGAAAAAGTGGAAGACCCTCAACTAGATGGATGGACACTGTGGCTGCAACAATGGGCTCAAGCATAACAAAGATTGTGTGGATGGTGCAGGATCGGGTAGTGTTTCCTTCTGTTGTACATAGGGAATGCTATGAGTTGGAATCAACTCGACAGCGCCTAACAACACAACAGCAATGAAAAAGGAGAGGGGGAATAGGGAGCCCCAGGGTTGGTGCGTTGTTCAAGAGATAGGGAAGATGAGGAACACCAGAATGAAGACTGAGAAATCATGGCCAGCAATGAAGGAGGAAAATCAGGAGAGTTTGATATCCTTGAAGTCAAGTGAAAAAAGATTTTCAAGGAGAAAGGGTAATCAACTGTTTTAAATGCTGTAATGTCATTGGTATGTGCAGTTTTGGAAGAGCAGAGAGGACAAAACCTGAATGAAGTTTGTTCTGGATTGAATTGTGTTCCAGCAAATGATACATTGAAGTTTTAAGGACTGTACCTGTGAATGTGACCTTGTTTGGAAATAAAAGAAGTTTTCAGTTGTCTTTTTTTATGTTAGAAATGACTCCATGATGTCCTATGCTGCTGGAATTGATCTGGAAAGTGGAAACAGTTACTTAGTGCTGTAAAGTACAAAGTTACACAGAGCATAACTGTACATTATCTACACTTCATTTTATGCACTCTCACTTAGCTTTATTCTTTAGGAGCTTTACTCAGAATACATTCTTCCAAATTCTACTCTCAAAGAATGTCGATGGTTTCAGGACAGAGTTTTGGCTTTACAAAAGTTTGGGAAATAGATGTATTCAAAGGACTTTAACTTCTTCAATAAGCAAATATACCTCTAAGAGGGGGATAGGTCATGCAGCATATTTCACATGTATTTGATCACAATTTGCATTTTCATAGATCTTTTAGTGCATCTGGTATTCCCACACAACATTTGGGAGATGCTGCTCCATGTTAGTAATAATAATGACAGCTAATATATATTGATTACTGTGGGTAAAACCAATGGGTCTCAACCCTAGTGGAAAATCATTATTATCTAGGCATTTGCTGTTGTTGTTTTAATCACTTCAGACATACTGACTCAAAATCTCAGCATGGAAGGGTGATTCTGATAAACAACTAGAGTTTATAAACCCATCATGCTAAGTACTTTGTAAGTGTTTAGTGGTCTTAACTGTTTGAAAGGATAAGTTCCCTTATCATAGTTCAATTCATTAGGGATGGCAAATGTTTGGTCTTAGGACCACCATTCTCATGTCCCCCATCTACAAAAAATACCCCTAATTGACTGGTCTGCTCTTTCTTACTACATCTTGAGTTTGCTTTATAAACCTTCTTACGCAGAACTTCAGGTAGCCAGTATCAATCTGAATTAGGCTAGAAAGATGAATTTATTTGCCATTTATGTTATAGATACCCAACTTTTTGGCGGGAGACCCAACATAACTATTAAAGTCAAGATTCTGTTACTCAGAGGGGGCAAAACCAGTAAGTAGCCATCACACCACTTACAGAACGTTGCTTTAACAAGATTTTCCTTTTCCGTGTATACTTTTCACAAATAGTCTGGCAAAAACCCGTTAAAACCCATTGCCATCGAGTCGATTACGACTCATAGCGACCCTATAGGACAGAGTATAACTGCCCCATAGGGTTTCCAAGAAGCACCTGTTGGATTCCAACTGCCGACCTTTTTGGCTAGCAGCTGTAGATCTTAACCACTACGCCACCAGTTTCCAATCTGGCAAAGGGGAATTTATTCAGATTATTTTCTTCCTAAACACCTAGGATCACCTTGCAAAAAAAAAAGGGTTTTGAAGGATGTGGGGAAAGAGGGAGTAATGGGTTATTAAGTGCCCCTTCCCCCCCACCCCAAAAAAAACAGTTGCCATCAAGTCGGTTCTGACTCATGGCAACCTCCATGTGTGTCAGAGTAGAACTGTGCTCCATAGGGATTTCAATGTCTGATATTTCCAAAGTAGATTGCCGGTCTTTTCATTCAAAACGCCTCTGGGTGGACTACAGCCTCCAACCTCTCAGTTAGCAGTCAAACGCTTAACCATTTGCACTACGTAGGAACTCTGTTAAGTAGCCAGCCAAGGTTTAAACAGCTGAAAATGTGGGTGAAGCAGAGGTAGCACCAGGATGGAAAAGAGAAGCAAAGAATGGAGAGAGAGAAGGAAACAAAAACAAATTAGCAAATGCTGAAATCTTGCTGAGGAGTCAAATGACTCATTCCTAGAATTGAGTTTGAACTTCTTTAAAATTTGCTTTAAAAGAAACATTACCACTTATATGTTTAGACTTTTACTATTAGCTTGCTGCAGAGTTAATTTCTACTATTTTCCACACCAAGTTCTCTGTCTGCATGTAAAAATAAAAAAAAAAAAAAAAAAAGATCATTGCTAATTTTCTCATTGTGTGTGCTCTGTTTTGAACCCAAACTGCTAATGCTCTGCTTCTTTAGGGAAAAAATAGCAAATTCCATGATAATTTAAAAGTCAGTTCGTAAATTTACCAATCTTTCTATTTTTACAAACTTTCCCACCTTGAATTGGAGAGTTCCCCCCCTGGGGTGAACATTAAATGACTTAGACTCCAAAGTACTTGGGTCTCTTCTCTGAACTTCTCACTTTAATTGACACGTGAAGCTTGAAAACACCAAATAACCAGTAGGAGTAAATTATAAACAAATGAAAGAGCTGCTGTTGGATCAAGAAGCAGATGAAAGAGCCAAGCTGGGGAACTAGATGAGGCTACAAAGAGAAGGCAAGCATTGAAGATCAGGTCACGTTGTGACACTCTAACAAGTCAACGAGAAACCCCAAAAGAATGTAAAAATAGCAGTCCCCAGGAAACCAACAAAAATAAGAGGCTTAAGCTGGTGGTGAGGATTCCTTATTCATAATGAATGCTCTGTTTAAGTAATATGCTGCGGAGAGGGTTTTGCCAGTGCTCATCAGTAGCAGGGTTATTAAAGGAATATATCAATTAGTAGGAAAAATAGATACTGGGCCCCAGTTCATATTGTTAAAAAAATCAAATTCATGTTAAATTCATCTTTGAATAAAAAAGGAGTCAACCTGTTAAAGGAATGAAAACCTGGCCACCTTTTTTCTTCAGGTTGGCTTATCTTGTTTTCTGTAACATAACAGCGGAATGGGCAGATGAAATTAACAAGCGAACAAAGCAAATTTCTGGAAACAAAAATGCCCCCTTCCAAGATTTAAATAAAAAGACCCCAAGCTTTTGCTGTTTGATTGGATTGTTAGTTTCATTGAGACAACCAGTGTTGTGAATTGTTGTTAGTTGCCCTCCAGTCAGCCCTGGCCCAGGGTGACCTTATGTTGTCAATATACAGTATCTAACATCTGGTCAGGGCCGGGAAAACAGCACATGTGAGGCTGAGCTACATTTTGCCTGGGACACTTAGGTCCTGCTTTTGGCACTTTTTCTATCTTGTAAATCTGTTTGTGTCCACTGCTGGCAGTGTACAAATCATGATAAATCGCTCTCTATTAAATACACTTAGAGTTTGGAGACTTTGCGTTTTCCCACCTGGAAATAGACTCATACCTCCCCCTCCTTCCCCCTTCCCCCATCTTTAATGTATCACCTTGCCGCCCTAGCATTTAACACTTCTGAAAGATGAATTATATCAGTATCTCCCTCAGTCAGCAAAAATACTCAGGCTACTGAACCAGAGAAAGGCACAGCTTTTACAAATGCCTGTCACTGTATTTAGCACAAAGAGGGGACAGTTTTCTTAAATAATACTTCTACATTTGTCATCCTCCGACATACGGACATTAGATGTGAGTGGTTTGCAGCTGAAGACTGTTAATCATCATTCTTGGTGACATTTGCATTTATATAGCACCTTTTATAGGAGCAAATCAAATCATTAGCGCTATTATACTAATGAATGCAAGGTGACAAGTGTCATTACCTCAATGTATGTGGTGAGGCAGAAGGTCTCAGGAGAGCCAAAGAAGGAGCCAATTAAGTTCAGGCCTGCTATGTGGCTCCCCCAGATCCAAATGGTTTCCATGGAGCTTAGGGACCTGGGGAGAAGCCCTCCAACACTTTGGTGAAGTTGTTTCTGAGCCTGATAGGATGGAAACCTCTTTTCCAAAATTGTTTGGGGACCCTGATTTTAAATTTGTGTCAGAAAAACCATGTGTTCCAGCTTATGTCTAAAAAGTAGCATAGTTTTTCTTATGAATGTTTATCTTCACCAATAGATCTCCAAATTCTATCAGAGGATTGTGTTCCTGGGACTAAGTGGAACTAGACACTCCATTCCATCATGCCCATCAAAATCCAAGTCTTTGAAAGGTCTTAAAATCATAGACTGTTAGGATTGAAAACAACATTAAGGTCATCTGGTTTGACACTCTCTATCATACCCTGGAATTTCTTCTATGGCAGTGGAACAACAAGTCCACTAGCTTATACTTAATGCCAGATGTGCAGCCAAACTGACACTAAAAACAGAAATTTCTGAGCAATGGGGCAGATTCCCTCATTTATGCAGCAGCATTCAACAGATACGTAAAAACTTTATGTAATAACTTGCTGAAATCCCTGCGTGGTGCAAACAGTTAACACTCACCTGCTAACAGAAAGGTTGGAGGTTTGAATCCGCCCAGAGACTCCTGAGAAGAAAGGCCTGGCAATCTGCCTCCAAAAAATCAGCCATTGAAAACCCTATGGAGCACAGTATTACTCTGACGTGCATGAGGTTGCCATGAGTCTGAGTCCACTAGAGGACAACTGGAAAATTTCTTGCCAGTATCACGCTCTGAGAGTGAAAAACAAGAGAAACACAGTCTCTGTCCTCAGGTAGCTTTGCCATTCTCATCCCTACCACACCATTAAGACTCAGAAGCAGTCTTAGGAAGAATGAAATCTGCCTTCCTAGAGCATCAACTCTGAGAGGCTGTAAAAATCTGTTGGATCATCTTTTTACTTCTGGTAAACATATTTCAAGCATCTCCACAAAATATTCCTTTGGAAGAAAAAGCCATTTTTCTGCAACTTAAACATTTAAATCCTAATACTCTCTCTGTCTCTACATTGTACCTACCTACTATGAATAGCAGCAGAGCATTGTCTGATATAGCGCCAGAAGATGAGTCCTTCAGGTTGGAAGGCATTCAGAATATGACTAGGGAAGAGCTGCCTCCTCAAAGTTGAATCAACCTTAATGATGTGGGTGGAGTCAAGTTTTGGGGACCTTCATTTGCTGATGCGGCACAACTCAAAATGAGAGGAAACAGCCGCAAACATCCATTAATAATCAGAATGTGGAATGTATGAAGTATGAATCTAAGAAAATTGGAAATTATCAGAAATGAAAGGTAATGCACAAACATCAATATCCTAGGCACCAATGAGCTGAAATGGACTGGTACTGGCCATTTTGAATCAGACAATCATATGGTTTACTGTGCCAGGAATGACAACTTGAAGAGGAATGGCATCCTGTTCATTGACAAAAACAACATTTCCAGATCTATTCTGAAGTTCAATGCTGTCAGTGATAGAATAATACTCATATGCCTGTAAGGAAGACCTGTTAATAAGAGTATTATTCAAATTTACGAACCAACCTCTGAGGCCAAAGATGAAGAAATTGAAGATATTTACCAACTTTTATAGTCTGAAATTGATCAAACATGCAATCAAGATGCACTGATAATTACTGGCAATTGGAATGTGAAAGTTGGAAACCAAGAAGAAGGATTGGTAGTTGGAAAATATGGCCCTGGTGACAGAAAAGACGCCAGAGATAGCATGATAGAATTTTTGCAAGACCAACGACTTCATTGCAAATTTCTTTTTTCAACAACATAAATGGCAACTATACATGTGGACTGCACCAGATGGAATACACAGGAATCAAATCAACTACATCTGTGGAGAGTGACAATGGAAAAGCTCAATATCATCAATCAGAACAAGGCCAGGGGCTGACTATGGAACAGAACATCAATTGCTCATATGCAAGTTCAAGTTGAAACTGAAGAAAATTAGAATGAGTCCAGGACAGCCAAAGTATGACCTTGAGTATATCCCACCTGAATTTAGAGACCATCTCAAGAACAGACTTGACACATTGAACTGTAATGACCGACGACCAGACGAATTGTGAAATGACATCAAGGACATCATACTTGAAGAAAGCAAGAGGTCATTAAAAAGAAAGAAAAGACCAAAATGGATATTAGAACAGACTCTGAAAGTTGCTCTTGAAAGTCAAGTAGCTAAATCAAAAGGAAGAAATGATGAAGTAAAAGAGCTAAACAGAATATTTCGAAGAGTGGCTTAAGAAGACAAAGTAAATGTGAAAAGACTTGGAAATAGAAAACCAAAAGGGAAGAATATGCTCAGCATCTCTCAAGCTGAAAGAACTGAGGAAAACATTCAATCCTCAAGTTGCAATATTGAAGGATTCTACGGGAAACATATTAAATGATGCATGAAGCATCAAAAGAAGATGAAAGGAATATACAGAGTCACTGTCCCAAAAAGAATTGGTCGATGTTCAACCATTTCAGGAGGCAGAATATGATCAAGTAGAATATGATCAAGAACTGATAGTACTGAAGTAAGCGATCCAAGCTGCAATGAAGGCGTTGGTGAAAAACAAGGCTTCAGGAATTGATGGAATATCAATTGAGATGTTTCAACAAATGGATGCAATGATGGAAGCGCTCACTCATCTGTGCTAGAAATTTGGAAGACAGCTACCTGGCCAACCGACTGGAAGAGATCCATATTTGTACCCATTCCAAAGAAAGGTGATCCAACAGAATGTGGAAATTATTGAACAATATCATTAATATCACATGCAAGTAAAATTTTGCTGAAGATCTTTCAAAAGCGATTGCAGCAGTACATCGACAGGGAGCTTCCAGAAATTCAAGCGGGATTCAGAAGAGGATATGAAACAAGGGATATCATTGCTGATGTCACATGGATGCTGGCAGAGAGCAGAGAATACCAGAAAGATGTTTACCTGTGTTTTATTGACTATGCAAAGTCATTTAACTGTGTAGATCATAACAAATTATGAATAACATTGCGAAGAATGGGAATTCCAGAACACTTAATTGTACTCATGAGGAATCTGTAGTTAGACCAAGAGGCAGTTGTTCTAACAGAGCAAGCGGATACTGCATCATTTAAAGTCAAGAAAGGTGTGCATCGGGGTTGTATCCTTTCACCATACTTATTCAATGTGCTTACTGAGTAAATTAATCTGAGAAGTTGGACTTTATGAAGAAGAATGTGGTATCAGACTTGGAGGAAGAATCATTAACAATCTGTGATATGCAGATGACACAACCTTGCTTGTTGAAGCGAAGAGGACTTGAGGCGCTTACTGATGAAGATCAAAGACCACAGCCTTCAGTATGGATTACACCTCAACATAAAGAAAACAAAAATCCTCACAACTGGACCAATAAGCAACATCATGATAAACAGAGAAAAGATTGAAGTTGTCAAGGATTTCATTTTCTTGGATCCACAATCAACCCCATGGAAACAGCAGTCAAGAAATCAAAGAACATATTGCATTGGGCAAATCTGCTACAAAAGACCTCTTTAAAGTGTTCAAAAGCAAAGATGTCACCTGAAGGACTAAGGTGTGCCTGACCCAAGCCATGACGTTTTCAATCGCCTCACATGCATGTGAAAGCTGGACAATGAATAAGGAAGACCAAAGAAGAATTGATGCCTTTGAATTATGCTGTGGTGAAGAATATTGAATATACCATGGAGTGCCAGAAGAACAAACAAATCTTTCTTAGAAGAAGTATAGCCGGAATGCTCCTTATAAGCAAGGATGGCAAGACTTTGTCTTACATACTTCAGACATGTTATCAGGAGGGACCAGACCCTGAAGAAGGACATCATGCTTGGTAAAGTAGAGGGTCATTGAAAAATAGGAAGACCCCCAATGAGATGGATTGACACAACGGGTTGCAACAATGGGCTCAAGCATAATGATTGTGAGGATGGCACTGGACTGATCAGTGTTTCATTCTGTTTACACAGGGCTTCTATGAGTCAGAATCGACTTGATATACCTAACAACAACAACAGCTATAAATTATCTTTGAATTTGGTGATCATTTTCTGAGTTGTTTGTAAATACTGTGTATAACAGTGTTCCTCTCCTTGCTTATCAGTGTGAAGAATAATTGTTTACTTTTTCTTTCCAGGAGCCCTGGTGGCCCAGTGGTTAAGAGCTATGGCTGCTAACCAAAAGGTTTGCAGTTCAAATACACCAGCCACTCATTGGAAACCCTATGGGGCAGTTCTACTCTGTCTTATAAGGTCGCTGAGTCAGAATCTACTCGATGGCAATGGTTTGGGTTTTTTTTTTGTTTGCTTGCTTTTGGTTTTTTCTTTCTATGACCCCAGGCTTGATACCAAAGACTAACAAACACATAAATGCATTTGCTGAGGATCACATAAATGCCCCCTACACAAGTGCTTCATGGAACAACTTCATATGTCTTTACCATGTTTCTTCTATAAAGACAAGCCCTAAAATCTTATAAGTTAACAATTAGTAAGAACTTTGGTGTGTTTTACAGTGTAGGTGATTTGTTCATTTGACCAATGAGAAATTTAAGTGAGTTTCTCAAAGCCAAAGGCCTATTAGTGAACAGAATTCTAATTGAAGCCTCAAGGTTACTAACAGCAATGAAATATAAAAATATCTACATTCTCAGGCTATTAACTTTTCCCCAGATTATTTTGTTTCCAGATAGATTTGGGTCTTGAAATCAGATAATGTACAATCTGACCCCAACATTTTGATCACGTACACCCCTAGGCACTTCTTCGAGGCTCACTGGCATCTCCCAAGCAATCAAGAACAATCAAGTCATTATTGTTCTGGTCCTGTGCTACTCCACCTGTCACATTAAGATGATGCGTGCTTTCTTATTTATCCCAGGGCAATTTTTTCTTGAACAACAATATAGAATTGGCTGAAAGATGAGAGGGGTAGGCCATAAAGAGGGGAGAGAGAGGCTGGCTACTCAGGTAGGATTTGCTGGAGTCCCCGTGATTCAGGATTTGGTTGTCAACTTTAAATAACATTTTTTTTTTTTAGCATACTTGCTTGATCAGGTCTCTGAGAACTGACTCATGTTAGTTATCTTATAAGATAACAAAAAAACCAAACCCATTGCTGTCGAGTTGAATCCCTACATTTTACGTTTCAAAAGGGAATGTAGTTTTTGATGACTAGAATACTTATTTCTAAAATTTTAGGGCACCTACTTGCGATGTCAGTAAGCACAGGAAGTTAAATGACTAATCGAAAGGCTGTTGTATGTGCATGTCTAGGGTAGTGAGAAAAAATAGAACAGAGTTCATGGACATTGGAATAAGAAGTCAGACATTTAAATACCGATTCTACCAGTTGCTAGCTATGAAATGAATTACATTATGCCTCAGTTTATCTGTACAAAGGATATAATAATAGTACTTAACTCACATGCTGTGAGGAATAAATGAACACAGAACTCAGTTCATAATAAGCACTCAGCATACATTAGATATTTTTCTGAGTCAGCATAAAAAGATTTGCATACTCTTAAAGCATATTTCACACAGGCTCCCCAAAGCCTGATGAACTCTCCCTGTTCACAGTGAAATCTACCACTCTGGTGCCAGACAACTGCAGTCCACCAGATTCAGCATTCTTCTCCCTTCGGTAACTTTTGTGAAGTCCTCCCAAATTCTTGCCCTTTCTCACCAACACCCGCCAACAACCCTTCTATCATTTTAAGCTTCAGCTTTTGCATCTAGCCTCCTCCCAGTGACTATACCCTTGCCTTCACAATTGGTTTGAGATATTGCCAAGTCCTCTTCACTATGTATTTGCAAACCATCTCTTAGAGTGAGGTCTTTTTTAGAGATAGACAGTCTTATTGATTAATAGTTGATTTGTACTAGGTTCAGTTTAAAGCCAGCTTTTAACTAGTTCTCAGAAACTAGTTTCTGATAGCACCTATATGTATGAACCCCTCTGTGTGCTTACTAGAACGAGATATTCTAGAGCTCTTCTTTCCAATACGATAGTGACTAACCCCATGTTGCTGTTGAACATCAGTCTTAATTGAGACGTGTTGTAAGTGTAAAATACATAGCAGATTTCAAAGTCTTAGTATGAGAAAAAATGTAAAACATAAAATTAATAAATTTTATATTGATTACATGTTAAAAGGATAGTTTTAATATATTGTGTTAAATACAATATATTACTAAAATTAATTTCACTTGTTTTTTTTTTTTAATGTGGTGTGATTGTTAAGGTTGTGTGTCAGCTTGGCTGGCCATGATTCTCAGTGGTTTGGCAGTTATGATGTAGTTTGGCAGTCATATAATGCTGTAATCACTTCCACGATGAGATCTGATATACTGTGATCATCTCCATAATCATGATGAGATCTGCTGTGAGTAGCCAATCAGTTGAAAGGGAGTTTCCTTGGGGGTGTGGACTACATCAAATATAAGTGGACTTTCTGGTAAGGCTCCTAGGCTTTTGCTCTCACTGGATCCTGCAGCTGGCTCCTGTTCGTATGACTTCCAGTTCTTCAGACCTGAGCTAGCAGCTTACCTGCCATCTTGCCTGCTAAACTTGAGATTCTTCAGTCTTCGTAGCCTGTGAGCCAGAGCCCTGCTTTCTGATTTGCTGATCTGGGGTTCACCAGCCCCCGCAGCCATGTGAATCAGGAGAAGTCTCTAGCCTGATCCATGTTCCAGCCTCTACAACTGTATGAGCCGTTTCCTTAATATAAATCTCTCTCTCTACATATTTATATGCTTTACTGGTTTTGCTTTTCTAGAGAACCCAGCCTAAGACATGTGGCTATTAGAAAATTTACCATTACATTTGTGGCTCACATTATATTTCTATTGAACAGGACTGCTCTAGCAAGAAGAATGGATTTCCACAAGATGTACAACAGAATTTCCTAAATCAAATGTTTAATGTGTACACTGTGCAATTTCACTTTTACAAATTATCCTGAATAGCCAAAATGCATGTACAAGGATGTTCATCACAGCAACATTTTGCAATCAACCTAAAATATCCATCTATCGGAAATTGGTTGACTAAATTAGTATAGATCCACTCTGAGGAATCCTTTGCAGCACTTTAAAGTGACTATATAAATATGTATTTATTGTAATGGGTAACTGCTGCTTTTACTGCATAACATCCATTTCCTATTCAGGAAAATTACCCTAATTTTTCTTTGGTAAGTCATCCTTGTCCACGTTCTCAATCTTTACTATTTGGGCTCATCCTACATGCAGAGGCATGTAATCCAATCTTGGCTAATTAGCATTCTACATTGGCCTCAATAATTGGTTTAGGAGAGGGCACATGATTCAGATCAATCCAACTAGAGCTATTCTTCGTACTTTCAAAGAATTGGACTTGAAGTTGGGAGGACCATATATAAATAGCTGCCCTGTTGAGTCAATTCCAACTCATGACAACTATGTACAACAGAATGGAACATTGACCAATCCTCTGTCTTTGTGATGGTCAGCATGTTCAAGTCTATCATTGCAGGCATCGTGCTGATCCATCTTACCAGGGGTCTCCCTTGCCCTCACTGGCCCTTTACTTTAACAAACATGATGTTTTCTTCCAGCAACTGATCCCTCCCAATGAAGTGGCTAAAACAAAAGAGTTGGATGTTCTGAGGTGTTCCATAAGGTTTTCTTTCACTGGCTAATTTTCAAAAGTAAATTGCCAGCCCTTTCTTCCTAGCTTGTCTTAGTCTGGAAGCTCCGCTGAAACCTGTCCACTGTAGGTGACCTTGCTGGTATTTGAAATATCAGTTGCATGATTTCCAGCATCATAGCAACATGCAAGCTACCACAGTACAACAAAATGACAGGCAGATGGTAGAGGATCATATATAAGCCTGCTAATATTTGTAGCCAAGTTGTTCCCTACATAGTGACCAAACAGACAAAGCTCCTACTCTCATGAAGTCAACAGATTAAGGTAACTTCAGAGTACCTTAGAGTAAATAAAATAGATAATGGAACAGCTGTGGGATGGAAAGGGACTTACTTTATCCATGATTGTCAGAGCAGGCTTTTCTGAGAAGATGTCATTTGATCTGAGATCTGAATGAAAAGGGTGCAGGTACATGATGACCAGGGAAAATACAGAACATTATATATAAAGTTCCTAAGACAGGAAGGAGCTAGGCATACCTGAGCATTCAAAGAAAGCCTAGTAGGGCTAGGGAAACTGGGGAGAATGGTAAGAGAAGTCAGAAAGACAGGCTGCATCCAGATCACATAAGGCCTTGCAGACCATGGCAGCTTTTGAAGTCTATTCTATTTGCAGTACAATGTCACTGGAAGGTTTTAATGTAATGAATGATGTTACATAATTAACAGGTTGTTTTTTTTTTTTTATTAGCTTTTCTCTCTTATTATAGGTTTTCCATGGTTAAGTATCTTGAGCTCACTATAAGAAAAAAAGTGTAAACTCACAAATATTGAGAATATGCTTATTTATAAAATCTCTAGCATGTTATAACTCTCATCACTAATTTTTAAACCATAATGATTATGCCAATGGGCATTTAAGTGCATCATTGCATAATGCAGAGATATATCATTCCTCATCCTGGTTCTTCTTCAATTCAAACAGAGTCCTGGAGACGGGGACTACAGAAATCAGAAAAGTTGAGAATATTCTCTAAAGGTCAATGAGTGTTCTGGAGGAGAAACGACTAAGACAACCATGCAAATCAGTAGAGTCCCAGAGGCTCTGTTTCTGAAGGAAATCACGTCAGGTCTAAAAGAAAAACCGGCCATGAGATAAACCTTTAAATACCACTTCACGTTTGATACTGATTTCTTTGCTCCTGGATTTAACTAACACACCATTCATGGGGATACATCTGTAGAAAACTAACAAAACATTTTTTTTTCTCAAGCAGATGTAGGAATAACATTTGCTTTACTAATGACTGAAAAACTAAAGTTTACAAAACCAATCCATTAAGACTTATGCACCAGATATTGAATTAAAATAAGCCCATCCCAGGTCCAGCTTTGTGAAAAATTGTGAAGTTGCTTTTGAGCAAGTAATGGAGTCTTAGATTCCAAATTCTGGGCATTTCTCTGATCTTAGGGGGTAGCCCTTTTTGTAAACTTTCTAAAGGATACAATGTCCTGTCACCACTGTTTAGATCCCAGTCAAAACCTTTTCCTGTCTTATAATCACATTCAAGCGAAAATGACTGAATGAAAGAGCTAACCATAGCTGGTATATATATAAATGGAATTTGAGTTTTTCACTTAACATTTATTGAACACTTATTATATTTCAAAATTTCCTGGGTGATGCAAATGTTTAAGCACTTGACAATTAACTGAATGATTGGTGGTTTAAACCCACCTAGAGGTGCCTCAGAAGAAAGGCCTGGAAGTCTGCTTCCAAAAAGTCACAGCCTAGAAAACTCGATGGAGTGCAGTTCTACCCTGCACACATGAGGTTGCCATGAGTCAGTTAATTTGATGGCAACTTTTTTTTTTTTTTTGTATTGTATTCCATACAAAGTGCTGGTTATAAGGAAAACAATGATTAATAAACAGAGTTTCTGCTCAGGGAGCTCAAAGTCTAGAGAAGCAAACTTATGTGTAAAATAGGCATTATAGTACAGTGGAATAAGTAATGTGATGGTTGTAAGCATGAGGTATTACAGATGTGCAGAAGGACTCCAGGTGCTTCTTGGACAAGCCGATGCCTGAGTTGATCCTAGAAAGATACATAGGAGATAAGGAGAGAAAAGATCAGAGGGCATTCCAGGGAGAGGCAAGAGAAAGCAAAATTCAATTGTGTAATTTCAGGTATTAAGCAACAGAAAGAGAAGGAAACACATTTGGGTCCTCCTCAATCCTTGATCTCATGGGAATTAAGTCTACCAGTAATAAGATCACTTCAAAAGCATAATGCATAGAAAAATCAAGTCAATTGAAGTCTTAATGTTACTGTTAGGTGCTGTTGAGTGAGTTCTGACTCATAACAACCCTATGGACAACAGAACGAAACACTGCCCGGTCATGCACCATCTTCACAATCATTACTATGTTTGAGCCCACTGTTGCAGCCACTGTGTCAGTCCATCTTCTTGGGGGTCTTCCTCTTTTTCACCGGCATAGTGGTTAAGAGCTTGGCTGCTAACCAAAAGGTAAGCAGTTCGAATCCTCCACCTGCTCTTTGGAAACACTATGGGGCAGTTCTGCTCTGTCCTATAGGGTCTCTGTGGGTTGGAATCGACTGGTAATGGTTTGTTTTGTTGTCCTACTTTACCAAGCATGATGGCCTTCTCCAGGGACTGGTTCCTCCTGATAACATGTCTGAAGTACATAAAGTCTCACCATCCTCGCTTCTAAGGAGCATTCTGGCTGTACCTCTTCCAAGACAGATTTGTTCATTCTTCTGGCAGTTCATGGTGTATTCAATATTCTTCACGCACACCATAATTCAAAGGCGTCAATTCTTCTTTGATCTTCCTTATTCATTGTCCAGCTTTTGCTTGCATATGAAGCAATTGAAAATATCATGGCTTGGGTCAGACTCACCTTAGTCCTCAAAGTGGCATCTTTGCTTTTCAACACTTTAAAGAGGTCTTTTGCAGCAGATTTGCCCAATTCAATATGCCCTTTGATTTCTTGACTGCAGCTTCCATGGGTGTGGATTGTGAATCCAAGTAAAATGAAATCCTTGACAACTTTAATCTTTTCTCCGTTTATCATGATGTTTTTTATTAGTCCAGTTGTGAGGATTTTTGTTTTCTTTATGTTGAAGTGCAATCCATATTGAACGCTGCAGTCTTTGATCTTCATGAGTAAGTGCTTCAAGTCCTCTTTGCTTTCAGCAAGCAAGTTGTGTCATCTGCATACCGCACGTTGTTAATGAATCTTCCACCAATCCTGATGCCACATTCTTCTTTATATAGTTCAGCATCTTGGATTATTTCCTCAGCACACAGATTGAATAAATATGGTGAAAGAACACAACCCTGACTCACACCTTCCCTGATTTTAAACCATGCAATATCCCTTTGTTCTGTTTGAATGACTGGAAAAAATATTAAGGAACCCTAAGGTTTCTTTTCTCTAGATAACTTATTCCTGCTTCTTTCACCACTATGTTTTTATTGTCTTTAATCATCTTCAAGACCATTTGTGAACCATCAAAATTCTGCTTGTTCTAAAGGTAGAAAGCACAGAATTAGATATGTCTCTCCAATAAAATAGCTTCATTATAAGATGACTCAGATGGGAAAATGAGTTGACTTCTGCCTTACATATGCTATGCTTAATCTAGATAGTCTTATTTTTATAAAGTCTGAATCAATATAAATCACATAAAAGCATTCATCCCATGCATGGACATCATTTTCTGATGAAAATATATTTTCAGTCTCTGTGAGAGGTAGCATTTTGTCTTGAAAATAAAATTGTGATATAGCATAGTTTAATAAGTCAGATACAAATATGAATGTACCTAGAAATGACTACCTTCAAGGAGGCAATAGTGCACAGTTGTTAAGGGTGTATACTCCATAGCTGATCACACAGGTTCATACTGTGACTCTGACACCTAATATCTGTGTGACCCTGGGAAAGTCACTCTCTGTATCTGTGTCCAATCTATAAAATGAGGATGATAATTAATTGAACACACACACACACATGCAAACATACACATAAATTAATTTGAACATTACCTAACTGAAGGTATTATATTATTTGGGTGAAATTTATCTTGTTCTGAGAAATTTAAGAATTTTTTTCTATATATGGCCAATAATCAATCATATGACTGTATATTTCAAATTTACCAGTAATTAAAGAAACCAAATAAAAATACAATGAATTATTATATTTCACCTACAAAATCATCAAAAATAAAAATGATAATACTCAGAGAATATGTTGACAAGCATTCTCATATATCATTGATGGTAGTGCAAAGGGACAAAATTTTCCAGAAAACAATTTTTCAAGAAGTCTTAAAAATATTCATACCCTTTGACCTATTTATTCAACTTCTCAAAATATGCACTATAAAAATAATCAGAAATGCTGACAAAAAATTTATGTGTAAATAAGACTATCACATAATTATTTATAGTGTCAAGAATTGGAATCAATCTAAGTTTCCAACAGCACTGTAGAGAAATAAAATAAATTACAACCAATCCTTTTATAGTACAACCACATAGTGTTAAAAATTATATTATGAAAAAATCTTAACGCCATTGGAAATTAAAGTATAAAGTTATTGAAACTGATTACAAATGACAATGCCAATTATATGGACAATTTTTACAAGGAATGCATTGGTGTCAAAAATGTTTTTAGTGTGTTTTATTCGAATCTTTTTAGTTTTTTTTTGAGATTTCCAAATTTCACTCATGGAAATATACTGCCTTTTTGTGTTTCTCTTCTATCTTTAGACTTTTGGTATGGAGAGTTGAGTTAATCCTGCTTCTCAGGTCACTGAACATTATTACCATGATCACTTCAATTTATTTTATATCTCCCTTCATCTTATTTTTCCACATAAGTGTGTGTGCTCTCTGTCTCCATATATACATAAATGAGTGTACATGTAACATTTCCTTAGAAATACATTTATCATATTCCACTTTTAAAATGCATCAAAACACAAGTTTTTAAAGCAGAAATGTAGTCTCTTCCTATGTATCTTTATCTGTAGTAGGGAAACAAACAAAAAAGTAAATTGGAAAGAGTACATGACTCAGAGTCAAGGATCAGGGTTTAAGTCATTACCCTGCCTTTACTAGCTTTATTAGCTTGGGGAAAATCATTTAACTTCTCTAAATCTCAGTTCTTTTATTTTTTAAAAAAGAAATGGGGATGATAATACCTATGTCATAGAATGTTTATGAGGATTAAATGAAGTAATAAATGTTTAGCATCTAATACAATGATTGGCACATGATAGAAATGCAGTAGGACTTTTAATCATAAATTCACAGTACAGAACTTGTGACATAGCCTGAAGCTCTTTGAAAATGAATGATCTCTCTTTTTCATCCTGCAATCTTAATAAAATGTGCTGTAGAGAAGAAATATTCATTACCAGACAAGGGCAAGAAGAACTAAAGCAGTTTATTTCAAATAACAATTAAACTTTATATTTCTTTCAGCTCAGATCACTCATATACAGCTGAACGTATTCTTTAAGAGCCGGGATCAAATAGCCACATTGTCTTCAATCAGCCCTTAATTTAGTACCTGCATGAAATTGAGGTGCATCCCCATTACTGTCATGCCTCTCTTGAGGTAAACCTATTTCACTTCATTCTTCTCTTCTGCTTTTGTTATTAGAGATACATTTTGATACATTGAAGAATCAAATATTTCTCAATAAAATATTATATAGCTAATGATCTAACTGCATTCTCTTCTGAGCACATAAAATTTTATGTTTTCTCCTTTTTAGGGGGTATTAGTTACTAATACTAAAGTCACTGGGGCTTTATATACAAGGTCAGACTAGATAATCAGCCTTATAGTGTGAGTTAAAGAGAGGCAAAGCCTGCCTTCACCACGAATAACTGTACATTTGTAAGTCATGACATTTCATTATCAGTAATTTATTTTTATGTGCTAGTTACTGTTCTCTTTTTTAAAACAAAAGTGTCCTGAAAAGAGTATCACACTGACTCCTTCATAAACAATTATGTTGAAGATTTTTAGCTTACTATTCAAAATTCATAAGCATCCTGAGATAGTGAAGTGTACTGGATTCCTAGTAGGCAAGGAACAGACAAGACACAGGATGGTCAAGGGACAGAAAAACAGAAAAGGTAGGTAGGAGATAACATGAATAACATAATAATATAATATTCGATCATGGTCCAGTTTTGTGGGGACTAGACAGGATCTTCATCTTTTCCATGACTGATCCTCACAGAAAGGTATGTTACGTTTACCCAGAACATATAAATATCAATCTGTTTACGGAGAATAAAGGGAATTCAGTTTTATTCACACTGTGGTTTTCAACATTTCCAGCCACTAAGAATATTTTCTCCATTCCTTTCTGCCTTTTCCAACACTTTCAGTGTGTCAAGGACCAACTTAAGTTTTTCTGTCTATAAAGCTTTATCTTGTCATGAAACCCACATGGATTCCCTAATGCACTGAAATGGTAATTTGATACTAGCATGTGGGACAATAACAAAAAGGATTAACACTTATGTTGTTGGAGTCCTAGAAGGAGTCTGTCAGCCCCCACGTCTGTCAGTCCCCACATGTCTATCAGTTTGTCTTACTGTGGTGGCTTGCATGTTGCTGTGATGCTGAAAGCTATGCCACTGGTATTTCAAATACCAGCAGGGTCAACCACGGTGGACAGGTTTCAGCTGAGCTTTCAGACTAAGACAGACTAGGAAGAAGGAACTGGCAGTCTACTTGCGAAAAATTTAGCCAGTGAAAACCTTATGAATAGCAGTGGCACATTGTCTGATATAGTGCCAGAAAATGAGCTTCTTTAGATTGGAAGGCACTCAACATACTACTGGGGAAGAGATGTCTCATCAAAATACTCAACATTAATGACATAGATGGAGTCAAGCTTTCGGGACCTCCATTTGCTGATGTGACAAGACTCAAAATCAGAAGAAACAGCTACAAACATCCACTAATAACAGGAACATGGAATGTACGGAGTATGAATCTAGGAAAATACAAAGTCATCAAAAATGAAATGGAATGCATAAACATCAGTATTTTAGGCATTAGTGAGCTGAAATGGACTGGTATTGGTCATTTTCAATCACACAATCATATGTTCTACTATGCAGGGAATGACAACATGAAGAGTAATGGCATTGCATTTATTGTGAAAGAGAACATTTCAAGATCTATCCTGAAGTACAATGCTGTCAGTGATAGGAGAATATCCATATGCCTGTGGAAAGAGATGATAGAAAACTTCAAGATCATCAGTAAGAACAGGGCCAGGGGCTGACTGTGGAACAGACCATCAATTGCTCAGTTGAAACCGAAGAAAATTAGAACAAGTCCACAAGAGCCAAAGCATGACCTTGAGTATATCCCACCTGAATTTAGAGACCATCTCAAGAGTATGTTTGACTTAGTAAATACTAATGACTGAAGACCAGGCAAGTTGTGAAATGACAGCAAGGACATCATACATGAAGAGAGCAAGAGGTCATTAAAAAGACATGAAAGAAAGAAAAGGCCAAAATAGATGTCAGAAGAGACTCTGAAACTTGCTCTTGAAAGTCGAGTAGCTAAAGCAAAAGGAAGAAATTATGAAGTAAAAGAACTGAACAGAAGATTTCAAAGGGCAACTGGAGAAGACAAAGTAAAGTATTATAACGACATATGCAAAGAGCTGGAGACAGAAAACCAAAGGGGAAGAACACACTCGGCATTTCTCAAGCTGAAAGAACTGGAAAAAAAAAAATTCAAGCCTCGAGTTACAATAGTGAAGGATTCTATGGGGAAAATATTAAACGACACAGGAAGCATCAAAAGAAGACAGAAGTAATACACAGAGTCATTATACCAAAAAGAATTGGTCAGTGTTCAACCATCTCGAGAGGCAGCATATGATCAGGAACCCATGATACTGAAGGAAGAAGTCCAGGCTGCACTGAAGGCATTGCTGAAAAACAAGGCTGCATGAATTGACGGAATATGAATTGAGATGTTTCAACAAACAGATGCAGTGCTGAAAGTGCTCAATCATCTATGCCAAGAAATTTGGAAGACAGCTACCTGGCCAACTGACTGGAAGAGATCCATATTTCTGCCTATTCCCAATAAAAGTGACCAACCGAATGTGGAAATTATCAAACAATATCATTAATATCACACTCAAGTAAAATGTTGCTAAAGATCATTCAAAAGTGGCTGCAACAGTATATCCACAGGGAACTGCCAGAAATTCAGACTGGATTCAGAAGACGATGTGGAACCTAGGATATCATTGCTGATATCAGATGGATCCTAGCTGAAAGCAAAGAATACCAGAAAGATGTTGACCTGTGTTTTATTGACTATGCAAAGGCATTTGACTGCGTGGATCATAACAAATTATGGACAACATTGTGAAGAATGGGAATTCCAGAACACTTAATTGTGCTGATGAGGAACCTGTACATAGATCAAGAGGCAGTTGTTCGGGCAGAACAAGAGGATACTGCGTGGTTTAAAGTCAAGAAAGGTGTTGGTAATGGTTGTATCCTTTCACCATACCTACTAAATCTGTATGCTGAGCAATAAGCCAAGAAACTGGACTATATGAAGGAGAACGGGGCATCAGGATTGAGGAAGACTCATTAACAACCTGCAATATGTGGATGATACAACCTTGCTTGCTGAAAATGAAGAGGACTTGAAGCACTTACTGATGAAGATCAAAGACTACAGCCTTCAGCATGGATTACACTTTAACGTAAAGAAAACTAAACTCCTCACTACTGGACCAAAGCCAAATCATGATAAATGGAGAAAATTTTGAAGTTGACAAGTATTTCATTTTACTTGGATCCACAATCAACACCCATGGAAGCAGCAGTCGAGAAATCAAAAGACACTTTACATTGGGCAAATCTGCTGCAAAAGACCTCTTCAAAGTGTTAAAAAGCAAATATGTCACCTTGAAGACTACAGTGTGCCTGACCTATGCCGTGGTATTTTCAATCACATCATAAGCATGCGAAAGCTGGACAATGAATAACGAAGACTGAAGAATCGACGCTTTGAATTGTAGTGTTGGGAAAGAATGTTGAATATACTCTGGACTGCAAAAGAATGAAGAAATCTGTCTTGGAAGAAGTACAACCAGAATGTTCCTTAGAAGAAAGGATGGCGAGACTACGTCTTACATACTTTGGGCCAGTTATCAGGAGGGATCAGTCCCTGGAGAAGGATATCATGCTTGGCAAAGTACAGGGTCAGTGAAAAAGAGGAAGACTTTCAATGAGATGGATCGACACAGTGGTTGCAACAATGGGCTCAAGCATATAAACTATTGTGGGCATGGCACAAGACTGGGCAGTGTTTCATTCTGTTGTACATAGTGTTGCTATGAGTGGGAACTGACTCGATGGCACCTAACGACAACAACAACATCAGGAAGACCAGTAAATAAGAGTATTATTCAAGTTTATGCATCAATCACTAATGCCAAAGTTGAAGAAATTGAAGATTTTTACCAATTTCTGCAGTCTGAAATTGATCAAACATGCAATCAAGACATATTTATAATTACTGGTGATTGGAATTCGAAATTTGGAAACAAAGAAGGATTGGTATTTGGAAACTATGGCCTTGGTGATAGAAATGACACCAGAGATCTCATGACAGAATTTTGCAAGACCAATGACTTATTCATCGTAAATACCTTTCTCACCAACATAAATGGTGGCTATACAGGTGGACCCCGCCTGATGGAACACACAGAAATCAAATCGACTACATCTGTGGAAAGAGACCATGGAAAAGTTCAACATCATCAGTCAAAACAAGGCCAGGGGCCGACTGTGGAACATACCATCAACTACTCACATGCAAGTTCAAGTTCAAACTGAAGAAAATTACAACAAGTCCACAAGAGCTATAGTATGACCTTGAGTATATCCCACCTGAATTTAGAGACAATCTCAAGAATAGATTTGACTCATTAAATACTAATGACCAAAGACCAGACGAATTGTAAAATGACATCAAGATATTATACATGAAGAAAACAAGAGGTCATTATAAAGATGGGAAAGAAACAAAAGACCAAAATGGATGTCAGAAGAGACTATGAAACTTGCTCTTGAACATCAAGTAGCTAAAGCAAAAGGAAGAAATTACGAAGTAAAAGAGCCGAACAGAAAATGTCAAAGGGGTAGCTTGAGAAGACAAAGTAAAGTATTATAATGAAATGTGCAAAGAACTGGAGTTAGAAAACCAAAAGGGAAGAACCCACTTGGCATCTCTTAAGCTAAAAGAACTGAAAATTCAAGCCTCAAGTTGTAATACTGAAGTATACTATGGACAAAATATTAAATGACACAGGAAGCATCAAAAGAAGATGGGTAGGCACCAAATCAATGCCATTTACAATAGCCCCCAAGAAGATAAAATAATTAGGAATAAATCTAATCAGAGACGTAAAAGACCTATACAATGAAAACTACAAGACACTACTGCAAGAAACCAAAAGAGACCTGCATAAGTGGAAAAACGTACCTTGCTCGTGGATAGGAAGACTCAACATTGTGAAAATGTCAATTCTACCCCAAAGCTATCTACAGATAAAATGCAATCCCAATCCAAATTCCAATGTCATTTTTTAATGAGATGGAGAAACAAATTACCAAGTTCATATGGAAAGGGAAGAGTCCTCGGAGAAGTAAAGCATTACTGAAGAAGAAGAACAAAGTGGGAGGCCTCAAACTATCTGATTTTAGAACCTATTATACCGCTGCGGTAGTGAAAACAGCGTACTACTGGTACAACAACAGATACATAGACCAATGGAACAGAATTGAGAATCTAATCATAAATTCATCCACTGTGAGCAGCTGGTACTTGACGAAGGTCCAAGTCCTTTAACTGGGGAAAAGACAGTCTCTTTAACAAACAGTGCTGGCATAACTGGATATCCATCTGCAAAAAACTGAAACAAGACCCATATCTAACACCATGCACAAAGACGAACTCAAAATGAATCAAAGACCAAAATAGAAAATTGAAAACGATAAAGATCATGGAAGAAAAAATAGGGACAATGCTAGGAGCCCTAATACATGGCATAAACAGAATAAGAACCATAAGTAACAATGCACAAACACCAGAAGAGAAACTAGATAAATGGGAACTCCTAAAAATCAAACACTTATGCTCGTCAAAAGACTTTGCCAAAAGAGTAAAAAGACAACCTACAGACTGGGAAAAAAATTTTGGCTATGACAAATCTGATCAGCGTCTAATCTCTAAAACCTACAAGATACTGCAAAACCTCAACAACCAAAAGACAAACAATCCAATTAAAAAATGGGCAAAGGATATGAACAGTCACTTCGCCAAAGAAGACATTCAGGCAGCTAACAGACACATGAAGAAAT
>NW_004443939.1:16068847-16087403 GCF_000243295.1 Trichechus manatus latirostris | reverse complement strand
TGGAGACCATGCTTTCAGGGGACATATATGTCAACTGGCATAATCAAGTTTATTAAGAAAATGTTCTGCATTCCATCTTGGTGAGTGGTGTCTGGGGTCTTAAAAGCTAGCGAGTGGCCATCTAAGATGCATCAATTGGTCCCAACCACCTGGAGTAAAGGAGAATGAAGAACACCATGGACACAAGGAAAGTATTAGTGCAAGAGACAGAAAGGGCCACATAAACCAGACACTTCATCAGCCTGAGACCAGAAGAACTAGATGGTGTCTGGCTACCACAATGACCACCCTGACGGGGAACACAACAGAGATTCCCGGATGGAGCAGGAGAAAGGTGGGGTGCAGAACTCAAATTCTAGTAAAAAGACCAGACTTAATGGTTTGATTGAGACTGGAGGGACCCTGGAAGACGTGGCCCCCAGACTTTCTGTTGGCCCAAAACTAAAACCATTCCCTAGGCCAACTCTTCAGACAAAGAGTAGACTGGACTATGGGCCATAAAATTATACTTGTGAAGAGTGTGCTTCTTAGCTCAAGTAGATGCATGAGATTAAATGAGCAGCTCTCATCTGGAGGTGAGATGAGAAGGTCAAGAGCTGGTTGAGTGCACATGAGAAATCCTGGGGGAAAAGGAAGATTGTGCTGTCACAGTATAGGGAGAGCAAGTAGGGTCACAAAACAATGTATGCATAAATTTTTGTATGAGAGATTAACTTGAATTGTAAACTTTCCCTTAAAGCACAACAATTTAAAACAAACAAACAAAAAAAGATGGGTAGGAATATAAAGAATCACTGTACCAAAAAGAATTGATTGATATTCATCTATTTCAGGAGGTAGTATATGACCAAGATCCAATGATACTGAAGGAAGAAGTCTAAGCTACACTGAAGGCACTGGTGAAAAATAAGGCTCTAGGTATTGATGGAATACCAGTTGAGATGCTTCAATAAATGGATGCAACACTAGAAGTCCTGACTTCTTTATGCCAAGAAATTTGTAAGATAGCTGCCTGGCCAACCTGTTGGAAGATATTCATATTTGTGCCCATTCCGAAGAAAGGTAATCCAACAGAATGCAGAAGTTATTGAACAATATCATTAATATCACACACAAGTAAAATTTGACTTAAGATCATTCAAAAGCGGTTGCAGCAGTACGTTAACAGTAAACTGCCAGAAAATCTAGCTGGATTCAGAAGAAAACATGGAATGAGGGATATCTGATGTCAGATGGATCTTGGCTAAAAGGAGAGAATGTCAGAAAGATGTTTACCTGTGTTTTATTGACTATGCAAAGGCATTCAACAGTGTGGATCATAAATTATGGATAACACTGCGAAGAATGGGAATTCCAGAACACTAATTATGCTAATGCAGAATCTGTATATAGACAAAGAAGCAGTCATTCGAACAGAACAAGAGAAGACTAGGCAGTTTAAAATTAGAAAAGGTGGGCATCAGGCTTATATCCATTCACCATACTTACTCCTCTGTATGCTGAGCAATAATCCAAGAAACTGGACTATACGAAGAAGAACGGGGCATCAGGATTGGAGGAAGACTCATTAACAACCTGCAATATGCAGATGACACAACCTTCCTAGTTGAAAGCAAAGAGGACCTGAAGCATTTACTGATGCAGATCAAAGACTACAGTCTTCAGTATGGATTACACTTCATCATAAAGAAAACTAAAATCCTCACTACTAGACCAATAAGCCAAATCATGATAAATGGAGAAAATTTTGAAGTTGTTAAGTATTTCATTTTACTCGGATCCACAATCAACACCCATGGAAGCACCAGCAAAAAATCAAACGACACACTGCATTGGGCACTTCTGCTGCAAAAGACCTCTCTAAAGTGTTAAAAATCAAAGATATCAGTCACTTTGAGGACTAAGGTGTGCCTGACACAAGCGACGGTGTTTTCAATCGGCTCATATGTATGCGAAAGCTGGACAATGAATAAGAATTCAGAAGAAGTATTGATGCCTTTGAATTATGATGTT
Organism: Trichechus manatus latirostris; assembly: GCF_000243295.1. Lineage (NCBI taxonomy): Eukaryota > Metazoa > Chordata > Mammalia > Sirenia > Trichechidae > Trichechus > Trichechus manatus. Next base: position 16,085,390 of record NW_004443939.1, on the reverse strand, counting down.
GGCAAAGAATATTGAATATACTATGGACTATCAGAAGAACAAATAAATCTGTTTTGGAAGAAGCACAGCCAGAATGCTCCTTAGAAGCGAGGATGGCTAGACTTTGTCTCACATATTTTGGACATGTTATCAGTAAGGACCAGTCCCTAGAGAAGGATATCTTGCTTGATCAATTAGAGGGTTAGTGAAAAACAGGAAGACCCTCAATGAGATGGGTTGACACAGTGGCTGCAACAATGGGCTCAAGCATAGCAACAATTGTGAGGATGGTGCATGGCCCGGCAGTGTTTTGTTGTACACAGGGTCACTAGAAGTCAGAACTGGCTAAATGGTATCTAACAACAACAGGAGAAAAGTTTGTGGTGGAGAAAAAAATTTTTTTTGAGGAAATAAAGAGTGACAAAATTCCAAATTTAGTACAAGCAGTAAATTCACAGATTAATATAGCAGGTGGACCAAAAGTTTAAACTCAAAGAACTCCACACTCAGACACATGATAATGAAACTGGTGAAAACCAAAGACAAAATAAATATCTTGAAATTAGGCAAATAAAAATGCCAGAATACTTATAGAGGAAAAATAAATCAAATGATGGTAGATTTTTCATCTGAAATACAAAAGTCAGAAATCAATGAAAGATTTGTCAAGTGCTAAAGGAAAATTTTTGGCAAATCTGCTGCAAAGGACCTCTTTAAAGTGTTAAAAAGCAAAGATGTCACTTTGAGGACTAAGTGCGCCTGACCCAATCCATGGTATTTTCAATTGCCTCATATGCATGCAAACCTAGACAATGAATAAAGAAGACCAAAGGAGAACTGATACTTTCAATTATAGTTGGCGAAGAATATTGAATATACCATGGACTGCCATAAAAAAGAACAAATCTGTCTTGGAAGAAGTACAGCCAGAATGCTCCTTAGAAGTAAGGCTGGAGAGACTTTTTGTTATGTACTTTGAGTATGTTATCAGGAAGGAGCAGTCCCTGGAGAAGGACATCATGCTTGGTAAAGTAGAGGGTCAGCAAAAGAGAGGAAGACCCTCAATGAAATGGACTGACACAGTGACTGCAACAATGCGCTCAAACATAGCAATAATTCTGAGGATGGTGCATGACCAGGCAATGTTTCATTCTATTGTACATAGGTCACTATGATTTAGAACCATCTCGACGGCACCTAACAACAACAAAGGAAAAAACTGTCAACCCAGAGTTCTATATCAAAAGAATGTATGTTTTAGAAATTAAGTTGAGATAAAGACATTCTCAAATGAAGAAACAAAGAGACTTACTGTAAAATAAATGTTAAAGGAAACTGGCCAGGTAGGTAGGAACTTCAGATAGAGGAATTCTAGAAATGAAGAAACAGCAATAGAAATGGTAACTACCTGGGTAATTGTGTTAAAACATTTTTCTTGTCCTAAGTTCTGTAAAATATTTATGACAATTGAAAGTAAAAAAAATAATATTTTCTGGTAGGTGTTTTAATGTACATAGATGTAATACATATGACGACTACAGCATAAAGGGGAAATGGTAAAGATACTATATAGTAGACTCTCAATAGTTAATATTCATGTAATAAATCTCTGATAAATCACTAACGAGACAAAAATAAACAAATAACTATAATTTAAAAAACTCAATAGTTAAAATGTAACACTAAAAATTAAAATTATTCAAAAGAAGGCAAGAAAGGGGAATAAAAACTACAGAGTACAAAATGAAAACAATAAAATTCTAGACATAAATTCAAGCATTTCAATAGTTATGTTAAATATAAATAATCTAAACATACCAATTAAAAGACAGAATTTGTCAAATTTGATTTAGAAAAATAAATAAATGTCCAAAAGTTGTATACAAGAACACGACTTTAAATATAACGGTGTAGAAGGAGGTTAAAAGTAAAAAGTTAAAGTGGTGTTCTTGCATGAAGAAAATATCTCATGCAAAAACTAATCAGAAAAGCTAGAGGAGGCATATTAATATCAGACAAAGTAGATGTCAGCACAAGCAGAATTATTGAGAATAAAGAGAGATGTCACATAATGATACAAAGGTCAATTCACCAAGAAGAAACGACAACCTTAAATGTATATACATGTGACAACAGAGAATCAAAATTCATGAAGCAAGACTGATAGAACTGAAATGAGAAACGGACCAATTTACAATTATAGTTGGAGACTTTCAACACTCTTCTTTCAGTAATCAATAGCATAGACAGTAAATCAGCATGGATACAGATCACTATCAACCTACTCAGTCTTACTGACATCCACAGAATATGCAACAACAGCAAAATCTGCATTACTTCCAAATGCACACACAAAAAGGCAAATCCTGGGTCATAAAACAAATCTTAACAAATTTAAAGACTGAACTCAGACAAAGTTTGTTCTTTGATCAGAATGGAATTGAATTAGGAATCAATACCAGAGAGACATTAAAAAGAATTCTTAAATTTGGATATTAAACAATGGTCAAAGAGAAATTTACAAGAGAAATAACATCATATGTTGCATCAAAGGAAAATGAGAAGATAATGTATCAAAATTTGTGGGATGTAGTTAAAGCAGTTCCTAGAGGGAAATATATACCATCAAATGCTTCTAATATAGAAGAAAGATCTCAAATCAATAGTCTACATTTTAACCTTAAGAAACAGGGGAGAAGAGCAAAATACACTCATAACAAGCAGAAAGAAAAATAAAAAGGAAAAGAGCACATATCAATTAAGTTGAAAGCAGAAAAAAAAAGAGAAAAATAAGTTAAACAAAAACCTGGCTCTTTGAATAAAATTAATGAAAAAAGATAAACATCTACTCGTTTGTATGTGTGTGTGTCTGTGCATATGTGTGAGAGAGAGCGAGAACACAAATTACCAATATCAGGAATGATAGAAGTGATATCAGTATAAACCAAACACACAATAATATAAAAAGAGAATGCTATAAGCAACTCTATGCATATAAATTTAAAAAGATGAAATAGGTTTCTCAAAGCAGTAAACTGCCAAAATCACTCAAGAAGACATATATAGCCTGAATAATCCTATATCTATTAAAGAAATTACATTCAAATTTAAAAAGTTACTGCAAAAAATAAAACAAAACCAGAAACTCCACACTCAAATGATCTCATTGGTAAAAATCTACCAAACTTTTGAAGAAAAAAGAACAGCAAATTCTACACAATATATTCCAGAAAACAGAAGCAGAGGGAAAACTTCTCAACTCACTTGAGTTTTTGAATATTACCCAAATTCTAAAACCAGACCAGAAAAAAAAAAAAGAATAAAAGGAAAACTTCAGATGAATATCCCTCATGAACATAAATACAAAAATTCCCAATACATATTACAAATCAAATACTACAACAGATAAAAAGAACATAGATCACATCCAATCCAAGTGGGTTTATTTTGGAATGCAAGGCTGACTGAATATTTGAAAACCAGTCAATGCAATCCACCATATTTACAGACTAAATCGAAAAATCACAAAATCTTATCAATTGATGCAGAAGATGTTACTCACAAAATTTAGCACCTATCATGATAAAAGCTCTCAGAATACTAGGAATAGAAGGAAACTTCCTTAACTTGATAAAGTAATTCCATTAAAATCTACAAAAAACATTGTATTTAACGGTGAATGACTGAATACTTGCTCCCTCAATTAGGGATGCCTACCTCAGTATTCCTATTCAACATCATACTGAAAGTCCTAGACAGTGCAATAAAGCAAGAAAAGTAATTAAAGGTATGCAAATAAAATAAAAGAAGAAATAAAACTCTCCCCATTTGAAGACAGCATGGTTGTCTCTGTAGGTAATTCTAGGGAACCTAGAACTATTAAGTGAGTTTAGCAAGTTCACATTATACAAAGTCAATATGCAAATACTAATAATACTGCTACATACCAACAATGAAAACCTAGACATCAAAATTAAAAAAACAATATCACTTATAATAGCCCTTATAAATGAATAAACTTAGTATAAATCTAACAAATATGCACAAAATCTGTATGATAAAAAAATTCCAAAAAAAGCAGAAAAGACCTAAATAAATGGAGAAACATATTATTTTCATGAATCAAAATATTCAGCATATTTAAGAGGTCAAGTCACCTCAAATGCCATTGTTGTTGGTAGGTGCCCTCAAAGTCGGTTCTGACTCATAGAGACTCTATATAAAATAGAACAAAACACTGCCTGGTCATGCACCATGTTGCCACGTTTGAGCCCCTTGTTGAAGCCACTGTGTCAGCCCATCTCATCGAAGGTCCTCCTCTCTTTTGCTGACCCTCTACTTTACCAAGCATGATGTCCTTCTCCAGGGACTTGTCCCTCCTAATAACATGTCCAAAGTATGTAAGACAAAGTCTCGCCATCCTCGCTTCTAAGGAGCATTCTGGCTATACTTCCAAGACAGATTTGTTCATTCTTCTGGCACTCTATGGTATATTCCATATTCTTCATCAACACCACAATTCAAAGGCATCAATTCTTCTTCAGTCTTCCTTATTCATTTTCCAGCTTTTGCACGCATATGAGGCCATTGAGAATACCATGGCTTGAGTCAGGCACACCTTAGTCCTCAAAATGGCATCTATTTTTTTAACACTTAAAAAAGATCTTTTGCAGCAGATTTGCCTAATGCAATACGTCCTTTGATTTTTTGACTGCTGCTTCCGTGGGCTTTGATTGTGGATTCAAGTAAAATGAAATCCTTGACAACTTCAATTTTTACTCCTTTTATTATGATGTTGCTTATTGGTCCATAATTCTACCAATAGTCTCTTTAAGGCAAATAAATAGACCCATTAGTTAATGCAATGCCATTTAAATTCCAGAAGAATCTTTGTTGATGTAAACAAGCTGATTGTAGAATTTCTATGGAAAGGTCAAGACTCTAGAATAGCCAAAACAGTTTACAAAAGAACAAATCTGGCAGAAGCACATACCTAATTTCAAGCTACAATAAGTAAGATAGTGTTGCATTGATGAAAGAATAGACACATAGATGAATGGAAGAGAATACAGAATACAGAAATAGACTTATGTAAATATGGTTAATTGATTTGTGGCAAAGATGCAAAGACACTTCATTGGATAATGGATAGTTTTTTCAACAAAATTTTTTTTTATAGTAAACATAATTTAAGTGGTGATTAATATCAGACACAATAAACTTTAAGACAAGGAGTATTAGAAGAGATAAAGAGAGGATATTTCAAAATGACAAAAGGGTTCATTGATCAATAAGACAGAACCACCTCAAACAGGTATGCATTTAATTAACAGGTCTTCAGAATATATGAAATAAAAACTGAAAAAACTAAAGAGAAATAGACAAATTCATTATCATAGTTGGAGATTTTAATACCCCTCTCTGTGATTGATAGAACAAATAAAAATCCGGAAGCTTACAGAAGATCTGAAAACACCATCAATCACCTTAACATTACTGATATTTATAGAACCCAACAACTGCAGAATGTACATTATTTTCAAGTGCACACAGAATTCAACTAAGATAGAACATATGCAGGACCATAAAACAAGTAGTAAGAAGTTTCAAAAGCTTGAAATCTTAGAGTATATTATCTGACCACAGTGAAATTAAATTAGTAGTCAATAAAAAAATGATATCTGGAAAACTTACAAATATTTAGTAACAATATCCTTCTCAATAACCCATGGATCAAAGAAAAATCACATGGAAAATTTGAAAATATTTGGAAAAATGAAAACAACACATCGAAATTTGTGTGATGCTGATAAATCAATGGCTAGAGAGAAATTTATATCTGTAAATGCTTACATTAAAAAAAGAAGAACATCATAAAATAAATGATCTAAGTTTTACCTAGAAAGACAAGAACAAATTAAACCTAAAGTAGGTAGAATAAAGGAAATAATAAAGATAAGAACAAAAATCAATCTTAATAAGAAAACAATAAAGAAAATCATCAAAGCCAAAAGTTTATTCATGTTAAAATTAATAAAGCTCTAACCATACTTATCAAGAAAAAATAATGCAAAATTAACAATATAAGAAATGAAAGAGAATCATCACTACAGATCCTGCAGACATTTTTAGGCTATAATAAGGAAATATTGTGAATAATTTTGTCAATAATTTCAATGACTTAGATAAAATAGATAAATTTCTTGTAAGATTCAAATTGCCAAAATTCAACACATGATAAATAGAACATCTGAATACCTTATATCTGATTAAGAAATCGGGCTCGTAATTAAAAACATTTCCACGAATAAAACTCCAGTCTTAGATGGGCTCACTGGTGAATTCTAATGAATATTTAACAGTGAAATAATTCTTCCCTTATACAAACTTTTTCAGAAAACAGTGGAAGAAGGAACAATTCTCAAGTATTGTGATAAAGCCAGGATAATAACTATAAGAAAAACAGGCCAAGATCTGATATTAGCACTCCAAGTCCTTTGGTATTTATAAAGGATAATAACGTATTACATTTCGATCATGTGGGTGCATCCCAAGAAAGTAACGTTACTTTTAAATTCAAATGTCTGTCAACATAAGACACCATATTAACAATAAAAATAAATCTTTGAATCGTAATATCTCTGGTTTCGATAATACTTAAATGCTCATTAGTCCAACCACGTCTGATACACAAAAATTTTACACAGCATCTTTCTTATTGGGTCATCAAACTTCTACTTAAGCATTTCTTGTAGTATAGAGTGTAAGTACAAGTTTTGCTTAAGGAAGCAATCTGCAATTTTAAAACAGACACATCAATATTTAATTCATGGCTTTGCCTATAAATAGCTATGTATTCATGGGTTTAAGTCTCAACTTCCTCATCTTACAGATGAGTATACTTTACAGAGATCTAGTGAAAATTAGAAATACTGTATACAAAATGCATGACATAGTGTAGGCAATCAGTACATGTTATATGTTAATACTGTAGTTCACATTGTTGGTACAGGAATAAGGTCAAATATCTTCCAATCTTTTTTTTTTTAGATGCCCAACAATATACATCTTAAGTGCAAGTTCTTTCTTTTTTTCTGATACTTTGACACCTAGCATAACGCTTAATACATAAGAAGTGCTTAATTATTTTGTTATCTGAATGAAGAGTTGTTATTAACAGCAGTTCTCAACTTCTGGTCTCATGACCCAATTATACTGGTAAAAATTACTGAGGACCCCAAAGAGCTTTTGTTTATTTTAATCACGTTTATCTATATTTACTCTATTGAAAGTTAAAACAAAAATCCATTCTTTTAAAAATAACATATTTTCCAAAACAACAAAAAATAAGAGAGAAGAATGGCATCACATCACATTTTTACAAATGTTTTTAATGCTTTAATGTCTGGCTTAATAGAAGTAAGTTAGATTTTCTTATCTGCTTTTACATTCAATCAACGGCAAAATGTGGTCTTGGTTGAAGTATATGAAGAAAATCCAGCTTCATAGAGATAAGAGTTTGAAAAGAGGAGTATTTCAACAGCATTTTCAGACAATGTATAGATATTCTTTGATACTATACCAAAACTCCACAAGTGGTAATCTCTAAAATGTCAGTTGCACTGTGGAATCTGAAACCATATCAATGAACTCTGTTACACTAAAAGTCATTTGTCTATTTGCACTGAGTCAATTTTTTATCCATATACGGTTTTGTAACATCATATATTAGTCATTTGGAAAATATTGTTTCACTAACTTAATATGTATTTCCAAATGTGGATACATTTCATTATAATATCAATAAATGACATGACTTAATATAATCACTGAGCTCATCAGAAAAGTTTTTAAGTATTTTGAAGTTTTAAACTCATACTGGTGGATATGAGTTTTCCAAAACGAATTTTTGTTTAAAAGTTCAAATTTTATCATTGCAACAAGTACTGTCAGTTATTTTCTCTAACGTGATATACTCACTGTTCATTTTTGAGAAAATGCCTGCCAAATTCCTAAGTCCAAATAGCCATAGTTGGTCTTTCTGTTGCTCCGTGATGAAAGCAGCTAGTTCACCTCACAACTCAAATAATCACACAAGCGCTTTTCCTTGAGACAATCATTGTACTTTGGTATGCAGAACTTCTTTTTGTGGACTTCTCATTTTGTCAAACAAAATATTAAAAAGAAAGTACCCAAGGGCCAATAGTTAACAACATTAGTAAGTTTTACAACTGTCCCAAGGACATTTTTAAAGGAAGAATTTTTTTTTTAACCGTAAGTGTATGACGGAAGAAAACACAATGACTAATGGTACAGCTTGATGCTACGGCCATGCACCTTAATTGCTGTAAACTTATCATCTAATAAATCATCATTTTGAAATTCCAGAATAAACTATCACAATTTTTAAAAAGGCAAAAGACAACCCTTGGTATTTCAAAATCATGATTTATTAGTTGATAATATGGTTAGAAAAATTATGGGAGGTAGCAGGTAGCCAGTAATAACAAAGTAAAAGCACTGAGAACAAACCGCGTTAATCTCTGAAAAAGTATATATGTATACTCTAAATCTACAACTTTAGAAAATTCTAGAATATATAAGCACACATTCCATTAGCTCTCAGAGTTAAGTTATTACACATCAGGCAGTCTCAGTAAAATTTCACTATATACTCATGAGAGAATAAAAGTAAAAGAGACAAACAATGTCTTAGTTTAAAAATCGTTTTGGCTGCACAGACCCTCTTAAAGAGTCTCAAGGACTTCTGGAGGCACCCAGATTAAACTTTGAGAACTGCTGACTAATATCCTTTTTGGATAATTCTGTGCGTTGGAACAGGGAGCGTTATGATGTGCTAAAATAAGTGTGCTGGTCCTAGTTTTCCACTTTATTCCTGGGTAGAAATCCAGGGCTCTTTAAATCCACATTTGAACTGAAAGATTCCTTGTAGTCCACCACAAAGAACTCTACATTACGACCTCATTCAATGCAGGAGCCAGCTGAGGTGAAGTTGCCAGAGGACAGCAGCAGCAGCAGCCAGGAGTACACCACCACATGGCCTCAGTCACAACAGTTTTCGAGCTGTTTGATCAGGCCACCTCTTCTGGTCTCTTCATCTATCACTTTTATGCCTCTCTGTGTTCTTTTTTGAGATTTCGTTTTTGTGTAATGTTGCTTTGAGTTCTGTTCTCAATTTCCTTGTCACACAGGTAAAGGAAGTGTTCCATCAGATAGGAAGATACATGTCAGCACCTGTTCTCTGGGTTGATTTGTTCATCATTTCCATTTCTCTTTTCCAACGCTGCAGGGTCTTTTTCTGTCAACAACAACAACAACACATCTGTACTCTCAGTGCCTGCTATTCTTTTTCATGGATGTCAAAGTCTAGGGTCTAATGAGTGCCCTTGAGGCTCAGCCCATCAGTTAAGGAGTGCTTCTGTTTAAATGTCTAATTTTTTGGCTAACCAAACTTGTGATTAAAACTTCCTAAAATATAAAATTTGACTTTGTCTATGTAGGTGGATAAGGAGGACTGGTGGTGCAGTGATTAAGCTCTCGGCTGCTAACTGAAAAGTGAGCAGTTCAAACCCACCAGCCACTCCATGGGAGAAGGATGTGACAGTCTGCTCTGGCAAAGATTACGGCCTGGGAAACCCTATAGGGAAGTTCTACTCTGTCCCATAGATCCCTACAATGACTCGAGGGCAACAGTTTTTTATGTAGGTGGATAATCCAACTGAAACTAGAGGTAACTTTTCATAGTTGTCTTTACAAAAGGTAACCCCTCATAGGAGACAATAGGCTATTATTATGCAAAAAGACATCTTTAGGCTCAAATACTCAAACATTAAACTCTGTGAATACGTTGGACTGAGGTCCTTGGGAAATAAGCAAAATATTAAATTTGGAGGCAAACATAACATTGAAAGATTGGGACTCCTGAACTGGTCAGGGCAAAAGACGTTAGACTTTTGTGGAGCATTAGTAAGCATAGTCCATTTAGGTATTTTTTTACCATGGTGGTTTGTGGTGGCTTATATTATACTAGGCAGATGGTCTTTCCCAATTATGCAGATGACTTTTAATGCATACAGCCTGGGTAAGTGGCTTTAAGTCTCAGGCTTCAGCAGGCATGCAGGATTTTAACCTTGGTACATCACTGCAATGTTTGGTACGCTGTTGAGGTAAGTGTCTTTTTTATAGGGGGAAGGATTCAGGTGCAGATCTTAGCAAATGCCAACTACAGGGAACTTACTGTATGGGCCAATAGAGCTGACCTTGAACTGCATAGTACTTCAAAGCTTGGTATTATAGGCAAAGCTAAAATAGGAATAAAATCACAAGAGAATCTTTTAAATAATGAAGAAACATTAGACAAACACAACTGAGGAACATTCTACAAAACATTGAGCCTCTACAAAAATGTCAATTTTATAAAAGAGAAGAGAAAGCTGAGCATCTTTACCAGATTAGAAGAGGTTAAAGCGATATGACAACTAAATGCAGTGCTTGAGCTGGTATTGGATCTTATATTGAGGAAAAAAAAAATTCTATAAAGGACAATATTGCTACAATCAGAAAAAATTAAGTATGGACTATAAATTAGATAACAGTATTAAATAATGATGTTGTTGTTAGGTGTTGTCAAGTCAGTTCTGATGCTTAGCAACCCCACGTACAACAGAACGAAACACTGCCTGCTCCTGCACCATCCTCACAATCATTGTTATGCTTTATGCTTGAGCCTATTGTTGCAGCCACTGTGTCAATTCATATCATTGAGAGTCTTTCTCTTTTTCGCAGACCCTCTACTTTACCAAGCATTATGTCCTTCTCCAGGACTGGTCGCTTCTGATTAAACATATCCAAAGTACATGAGATGAAGTCTCATCATCCTTGCTTCTAAGGAGCATTCAGTCTATATACTTCATCCAAGACAGATTTGTTCATTTTAATGACAGTCCATGGTATAGTCAATATTCTTTGCCAACACTATAATTCAAAGGCATCAATTTTTCTTTGGTCTTCCTTATTCATTGTCCAGGTTTTGCATGCATATGCGTCAGTTGAAAATACCATGGTTTTGGTCAGGCACACCTTAGTCTTCAAAGTGACATCATTGCTTTTCAACACGTGAAAATCGTCTTTTGCAGCAGATTTGTCCAATGCAATACATAATTTGATTTCTTGACTGCCACTTTCATGAGTATTGATTGTAGATCCAAGTAAAATGAAATCCCTGACAACTTCAAAATTTTCTCCGTTTAGGTTGAGAAGTTAGAAGGTTGATATGTTGTGGGGTTGTTAACCAATGTCATAAAACAACATGTGTACTACTGTTTCATGAGAAACTATTTGTTCTGTAAGCCTTCACCTGAACTACAATAAAATAAAAAATAAAAAAAGTAAAAAAAATTAAAAAATAAAATAAAATAAAATAAAATTTTCTCCGTTTATCATGATGTTGTTTTTGGTCCAGTTGTGCAGATTTTTGTTTTCTTTATGTTGAGGTGCGATGCATACTGAAGGCTATAATCTGTGATCTTCATCAGTAAGTGCTTCAAGTCCTCTTCACTTTCAGCAAGCAAGGTTGTGTTATCTGCATATAGCAGGTTGGTAATGACTCTTACTCTAATCCTGATGCTGTGTTCCTCTTCATTTCGTCCAGCTTCTCAGATTATTTGCTCAGCATACAGATTGAGAAAGTATGGTGAAAGGATACAACCCTGATGCACACCTTTCCTGACTTTAAACCACGCAGTATCAGTTTGTTCAGTTTGGATGACTGTCTCTTTGTCCATGTACAGATCCATCATAAACACAATAAAGTGTTCTGAAATTCCATTCTTCACAGTGTTATCTATAATTTGTTATGATCCACACAGTCAAATGCCTTTGCAGAGTCAATAAAACACAGGAAACATCTTTCTAGCATTCTCTGCTTTCAGCCAGGATCCATCTTACATCAGCAATGATATCCCTTGTTGCATGTCCTCTTCCAAATTTGACTTGAATATCTTTCCTTTTTTTTTTTATTATTGGACTTTAGATAAATGTTTACAGAACAAACTAGTTTCTCATTAAACAGTCATACACATATTGTTTTATGACATTACTTACCAACCCCATGACATGTCAACACTCTCCCTTCTCGACCTTGGGTTCTCTATTACCAGCTTTCCTGTCCCCTCCTGCCTTCTAGTCCTTGTCCCTGGGCTGGTGTGCCATTTTAGTCTCATTTTGTTTTATGGGCCTGTTTAATCTTTGGCTGAACGGTGAACCTCGGGAGTGAACTCATTACTGAGCTGAAAGAGTGTCCAGGGCCATACTCTCAGAGTTTCTCCAGTCTCTATCAGGCCAGTAAGTCTGATCTTTTTTTGTGAGTCAGAATTTTGTTCTACATTTTTCTCCAGCTCTGTTCAGGACCAGACTTAAATTTCTGGCAGTTACCTATCCATATACTACTGCAACAGCTTTTGAATAATCTTCAGCCAAATTTTACTTGTGTGTGATATTAATGATATTGTTCAATAATTTCTGCATTCTGTTGGATCATGTTTCTTTGGAAAGGCACAAATATGGATGTCTTCCAGTTGGTGGGCCAGGAAGCTGTCTTCCAAATTTCTTGACATAGACAAGTGAGCACCTCCAGTTCTGCATCCATTTGTTGAAACGTCTCAATTGGTATTCCCTCAATTTCTGGTGCTTTGTTTTTCACCATTCTCTTCAGTACAGCTTGGGTCTCTTCCTTCAATACCATTGGTTCTTGATCGTATGCTCCCTCCTGAAATGGTTGAATGTTGACCAATTCTTTTTGGTACAATGACACTGTATTCCTTCCATCTTCTTTTGATGCTTCCTGCATCATTTAATATTTTCCCAGTAGAATCCTTCAACATTGCAACTGGAGTCTTGAATTTTTAATTCAGTTCTTTCAGCATGAGAAATACTGAGTGTGTTCTTCCCTCTTGGTTTTCTAATTCCAGATCTTTGCACATTTCAATATAATACTTTACTTTGTCTTCTTAAGACACCCTTTGAAATTTTCTGTTCAGCTCTTTTACTTCACCATTTCTTCCTTTTGCTTTAGCTAGCTACCCAGCATTCAAGAGCAAATTTTGGGAATCTCTTCTGACATCTCTTTTGGTCTTATCTTTCTTTCCTGTCTTTTTAATGACCTTTTGCTTTCTTTGTGTATGATGTCCTTGATGTCATTTCACAACTTGTCTGGTCTTCCGTCAAGACTAAACATCCTGAATTTGGTAATCCCACAGTTAAGTAAGAGAATACCCTTGTTCTTAGGAGATACATGATTTATGCTAACGTTTTTAGGCATACATTTTATTTACAAACAGTTCCTAAAAAATGTATATATTATATATTCACATAGTCTATATTATATGCATATATTGTATATATAATACATTCATGTATATGCATACAGACGTGTGTGTATGAATATGTGCATGTAGAGGGAGAGATGTAGCAAATTTGGCAAAATACTAACAATAAGTGAGCCTAGGTGAAGAAAATAAATAAATTAATATGTACATGTATATAAATAACAAGATAGACTGACACAGTGGCTGCAACAATGGGCTCAAATACAGCAACAATTGTAAGGATGGCTTAGGACCAGGCAGTGTTTCATTCTGTTGTACATAGGGTTGCTATGAGTCGGAACCAACTAGATGGCACCTAACAACAACCTATGTATATATATATGCATACATATATATGTGTTTGTGTATGCATGTATGTATATCTATATATATAGAGAGAAAGAGAGTTCCTGGGTGGTACAAATGGTTAAGCACTTGGCTGCTAGCAGAAAGGTTGGTGGTGCAAATTCATGAAGAGGTGTCTTGGAAGAAAGACCTGGCAATTTACTTCCGAAAAATTAGCCACTGAAAACCCTAGAGAGCACAGCTCTACTCTGACACACATTGGATCATCATAAGTTGAAACTGACTCCACACAACTGGTTTGGTTCTTCTGCTTCGCCCAAAAGGCTTACTTTGAAATAGGCAGAATTTTGAAAAAATCTTGCAGCCTTTACTCTATTTCTCAATCAAATCATTGGTCACAAGATCTGGGCATAAAGCTGTAAAAATAGCTACATTTCACTTGGTGTGGTGTATCTCTATTGAGGTTCTAACTTTACATCTTAATGTCAAACCTCGATGGATAAAGCTACAACCACTTCACCAAATTAAAAAAAAAAAAAAAAATCCATTCCCATGATTGCAACTTGCAATGGCTTTTGCCCATTACATAAACTCTCACCTTGATTTCAGACAACTACACTAGTTCATCCGAGCCCCCACCCCAAAATGCAGGATTTTGTTCATAAAACAAATAAAAATCAAATGGGGTCTCTAATTTTAAAGAAAATACATTATTTGATTTGATTAATGTAGAGAAACAATTCAAACAAATGATGGCAAACCAAAAGGCCAAAAAAGTATTTAAATGTACTTTGTCTCTAAGAATCAAGTTTGCCTAGAAAGTGAAGGTAGAACCAGAGTATCTAAAAATACTCTTCAGTCTTTTTATTCTAACTGAAGCAAAGGAAAGTAAATGACTTATGAAGACAAGATAATTAAGCTAGAGGAAGAAATATATTTCTTGAAGAGAAATGCTGATGATTTTAGAGTGCAGATTTTTCATGGATAAAAAGGAAAACAAGACCTTAAAGACTAAAAAAGATGACTATATGAAGGGGAAAAAGGCAGTCACCCAGATCTTGTTATTCTTTTGGTTTTTGCATCGATCATCTTCATGTTCCTTTTTTTTTCTTTTTAATTGTTCAGTAGATGAAGGTTTACAGAACAAACTAGTTTCTTACTAAGCAATTAGTACACATATTGTTTTGTGGCATTGGTTACCATCCCCACGACATGTCAACACTCTCCCTTCCTGACCTTGGATTCCCTGTTACCAGCTTTCCTGTCCCCTTCTGCATTCTAGTCCATGCCCCTGGGCTGGTGTACCACTTCAATCTTGTTTTGTTTTATGGGCCTGTCTAATCTTTGGCTGAAGGGTGAACCTCAGGAGTGACTTCATTACTGAGCTAAAAGGGTGTCAGGGGGCCATACTCTCAGGGTTTCTCCAGTCTCTGTTAGGCCAGTAAGTCTGGCCTTTTATTAGAATTTGTGGGGATATATGCCATTTAAACAAGGCTGCACTATTGACAACTGCAGCCCACAGGCCTCTATGCTGTATACGACATGTTGGAGACTTGTCAGCAATGAGAAAGAGATTAGGCATGACTTGTTTTCCCAAACCTATTGTCCTGTTACTGATTGGCTTGTTTACCAGAATTCCTTCTCCCTTGCCTGAAACTTATGGTTACTCACACAAAGCCCATTGTTCTGTTATTTGCTTCACTGCTTGCTGTATTGACTATAAAATAAACTCCTGGGACTGAAGCCGGGGTTCGACTCCTCGGAGTGACCCTCCTGGCCCCACTTCTCTGTAAGAGTTGTGGCATTGGTTACTGTCTCCGCAGCCCCGACAACCATCGCCGCTGTGACAGATGGTGCCCTGTGTTAGGGGAGAGCTGTAGATACCCTCGCACTCAGTGCCTTCAGGTGGTAAGTATAGGACGCGTCCGTTTCAGGCTGCCTTCACAGCCGAGGGCACTGGAGTCTTTCCACAGGCGGAATCTCCTCGGGCGCTCTCAGATTAGGCTGCTTTAGCCCCAGAGCGGTGGGGGTTTCCCGACCACTCCTGAGGGATTGCTTCAGTTCAGGAGCTTTTGTTTTCCTCTTTGAACTTTTCTTTCCCTTTTGTTTCTGTTTCCATTTTCACCATGGGGAATTCTCTTTCTCCTGAACAGCGTCAACACAAAACCCAGTTGTTAGGGTTGTTAAAAGCCTCTAAGCTTAAAGTGTCAGAAGAAGCTCTTACCCAACTTCTTTTAATTGAGTCTGCCTGTCCTTGGCATCCTTTGTGGGGAAACCTTGATGTAGAAGCTTGGGAACGTATCGGTAACATCATTCGTGACATGAACATCCCTGCTTCAGTTCTTATTGCACGGCATCACTGCCGCCTTGCCCTGCAACCCCTACAAGGAGCTCCCTCGGCTCCCTCCTCTAATAAAGAAACTGACTCTGGTCCTCCTCCTCCTCCCTCTGCACCTCCTGAGACTGCTTCCTCACAACACGAGTCTGTTAT
Organism: Trichechus manatus latirostris; assembly: GCF_000243295.1. Lineage (NCBI taxonomy): Eukaryota > Metazoa > Chordata > Mammalia > Sirenia > Trichechidae > Trichechus > Trichechus manatus. The sequence goes on along the minus strand of NW_004443939.1, from coordinate 16,069,229 downwards.
AGAGAGGTGCTTGCGAGAGGGCTGTAAGAAGGAAGGGCTTTCTGCTTTTCCTATCATCCGGGGAACCGGGCCACCTCGTCATGATGGCCTTCCCTTTCACATTCTAAAGGAGCTCCATAAAATCATGGTAGAGAATGGTTTACAAAGCTCCTTTACAAGGGGAACAGTAGAGGCCTTGGGACAGACTATAGAAATGACCCCCTGGGATTGGAATGTTTTGATGCGAACAATTTTAACCCCTGCTCAGTTTAGTGTATGGAGCCAAGAGTATCAAGAACATTGTCGCCTTTGTGCGATGGATAATCTAAACCATAACATTCCTATCGGTGTTGACATGCTAATAGGTAGTGGGCCCTATTCCTCTCCTCAGGCCCAAGCCCAG
>NW_004443939.1:16062007-16063284 GCF_000243295.1 Trichechus manatus latirostris | reverse complement strand
TAGATACATGTTCTGGGTTTCTTTATGCTACAGCCCTTTCTGGGGAACGTTCTACTCATGCCTGTCATCACTTCACCCAAGCCATTGCAACTATGGGATGCCCCCAAGCCCTTAAAACTGATAATGGTCCTACATATACTTCTGCTAAATTTCAACAATTTTGTGCCACTTGGAATATTCTTCATACCACTGGCATTGCTTATAACCCACAGGGCCAAGCCATAATTAAGCATGCCCATCATACTCTTAAACAACTTTTAAATATACAAAAGGGGGGAGATGATGGGTCCAGACTAAGTGACCAGAATGAAAGACTTGCCAAAGCTCTCTTTACTTTTAATTTTCTATCAGTTAACAAAGACGGCCACACTGCTGCAGAACGACATTTTATTCCCCCTGACACTCGGCCTTACCCACAGGTCCTCTATAAAGATCCTCAAAATTCCTCTGTCTGGCAAGGACCTGTGGAGTTGCTAACATGGGGGCGAGGGTATGCGGCTGTTTTGTCTCCTACAGGTCCACTTTGGATTCCTGCTCAACTAGTAAAACCATATCATGACCCAGCGACAGCCACCACCCTTCTGCTGGCCAGCCGAATGGATTCCAGAGCGACTCCTGATACAGCCATCCCCTCCTCCGGGGAAGGAGAATGAACAACAAAACTCTACTATGCCGGTAACATAGGGAGGTTTGCAAGCCCTCTCCTCTAAAGCTGAGAATGTTCTTTCAGCTACCGGTACCCCACTTACACCTGAAAACCTGTTTCTAGCCATGGTCTCCCTCGTGACTTTTAACTCTCAACAGGTTTGTATTCTTCTTCTCCTCTTTTCTCAAGTACTAATGACTTCTGCTTCAACCTATACCTACTGGGCTCACGTTCTTAGCCCCCCTGTCTTCCACCCGGTTACTTGGGAAGAACCAGAACCCCCTCTTTCCTCCAATGACACTACCGTCACTGGCAGATAATATTTGGCTTATTCCAAACCACCTACTAACTCCCCTGAGGAGGGATGGTTTGTACTGCCTACAAATTGGACACTCTATGCTGATGCTCCTCCTTTCTGCTTTACTACCCAACCACGTACTGCTTCTGCGTGCATACCTATATTAGAACAATGGTATATGAATTACATTTATTACAATGATACCTATAAACAGCCAGCCTATTCTAAACAAATTTTTATCAAAGCTATAGGCATTAATGGCACATTCAGTAATAACAGTGCCTATATTACTCACTCACCCCCTTCCATCCCTGTATGTCAACACCCACAGCT
>NW_004443939.1:16059838-16060994 GCF_000243295.1 Trichechus manatus latirostris | reverse complement strand
GCTTCTCCATTGAAAAGTGATATTCAAAAATTACAATTCCAGTTACAAGAACTCTTGAAACTACAAACAGAATCTAGTAAAAATACACTTACTACACTTAATGATTTTGCCTACTGGCTTAATCCCACACATTGGTTCTCTGGACTCAATCTCCGTGTTTGGGTCCTTTTTGCTATAGGCTGTTTAAGTTTTATGCCAGCTTATAGTCATCCGATGCCTTTACTCCCTGAAGATCTCTCACCAACAACAGAAGTCGGCCTTCTACGCCTGGACCATTCGTTACCAGTTACCCAGACAAGCAACGGGAAAAATAAAGACCTTCTCTTAAGAAGGCCCTTCCTATCCTATTATTTTGATAATCAGTAATTACCTGTATTTTGTTAATCAGTAAGTTCCCAATGAAAATTTGTTATATGTAAACTTCTCTATATTTTCTGCTTCTCCTAGTTAGATGCTTCTGTATAGATAGATTTCTAAGTTAGATGATTCCTTTCCAATTTATAGTAAATTTGTGAAAATCAGTGTTTGATTATTAAATCTGTTATGATGTGTAAATTACCCTTCCTGGTGATTCCCTTCCAAGTAATGGCAAACCTGTGTAAATCATTGCTTGTTTGATTGTTAAAGAATCTTTGAGCTTTTATAAATCTTTAAGCCTTTAAGAATAATAATTTCAGTGGATGTTAAAAGTTAGTGTTTACCTGACAAAATGAGAGTCAGAGGGAACACATGGGTCCAACAATCAGGATATTACTAGTGCAGAGGATTATATTATCCTCATAAGATCATCCTCTATTGTCTTACACACCTGAAACGCACATTGAGTCTGCTCACTCCGGCTATGCAATTGATAAGAGCATCGCTCTTAATTAGTAACCTGGTGAAGAAACAGATGGTATCCGGTGGAAAACCAGCACCGTGAGTTTAAAGAGCTTGCAATGGCCGCCATCTAGGAGTGACCAAGTCCAGGTGTTACTCATAGCTATGCTACTTCTCCTCCTTAAACATATAGAGTGTACCCCAGCTGTAGCTGGGCTCACAAGGACTCACTAAGTCACCAGGCCCTGAGGTGTGGAGACAGTAGCTGAGATAATCTTGGATTTTATCTCATAGAGAAAATTTTACTTTGTCCTACCGGACACTTGTTGGACCAGTG
>NW_004443939.1:16046319-16058129 GCF_000243295.1 Trichechus manatus latirostris | reverse complement strand
GCCATATCATTTTCCAAAATGGTTGTATCATTTTGCATTCCCACCAGCAGTGCATAAGAGTTTGGATCTCCCTGCAGCCTCTCCAACATTTGTTATTTTCTGTTTTTTTGATTCGTGCCAGTAATGCTGGGGTGAGATAGTATCTCATTGTGGTTTTGGTTTGCATTTCTCTGATGGCTAATGATCATAAGCGTTTCCTCATGTGTCTGTTGGCCATTTGAATGTCTTCTTTGGTGAAGTGTCTGTTCACTTCCTTTGCCCATTTTTTAATTGGACTGTTGGTCTTTTTGTGGTAGAGGTGTTGGGTTTTCTTGTAGATTTTAGAGATTAGAACTTGTCGGATTTCTAACAGCCAAAAATTTTTTCCCAGTCTGTAGGTTGTCTTTTTCCTCTTTTGGTGAAGTCTTTTGATGAGCATAAGTGTTCAATTTTTAGAAGATCCCAGTTATCTAGTTTATCTTCTGGAGTTTATGTGTCGTTGGTTGTGGTTTATATCCTGTTGATGTCGTGTGTTAGCACCTCTAGCGCTGATCCTATTTTTTCTTCTGTGAACTTTATAGTTTTTGGCTTTATATTCAGGTCTTTGATCCATTTTGAAGTAGTTTTTGTATACTGTGTGAGGTGTGGGTCCTGTTTCATTTTTTTGCAGATGGACATCCAGTTTTGCCAGCACCGTTTGTTAAAAAGACTGTCTTTTCCCCCATTTGATGGACTTTGGGCCCTTGTCGAAGATCAGGTGACTGTAGGTGTATGGATTTACATCTGGGTTCTCAATTGTCTTTCATTGGTCAGCATATCTGTGGTTGTACCAGTACCAGGATGTTTTGACTGCGGTAGTTGTATAATAAGTTTGAGGTCAGATAATGTGAGTCCTCCTACTTTATTCTTCTTCTTCAATAGTGCTTTAATTATTTGGGGCTTCTTCCCTTTCCATATAAAGTTAGTGATTAGCTTTTCCATCTCTTTAAAGAATGTTGTTGGTATTTGGATTGTATTGCATTGTATTTCTAAATTGCTTGGGGTAGAATTGTCATTTTCACAATGTTGAATCTACCTATCTATGAGCATGGTATATTTTTCCATTTATGTAGATCCCTTTGGGTTTCTTGCAGTAGTGTTTTGTAGTTTTACTTGTATAGCTCTTTTACATCTCTGGTTATATTTATTCCTAAGTATTTTATTTTTTGAAGGGCTATTACAAATGGTATTTTTTTTTCCTGATTTCCTTTTCATCATTCTCTTTATTGGTGTATAGAAATTCAACTGATTTTTTATGTTGATCCTGTATCCTGGTACTCTGCTGACTCTTTCTATTAGTTCCAGTAGTTTTCTTGTGGAGTCTTTAGGGTTTTCTATGTATAATATCATATCATCCGCAAAGAGGAACAGTTTAACTTCTTCATTACGAATTTGGATGCCCTTTTTTTCTTTTTCTTGCCTTATTGCTGTAGCTAGGTGTCATAGTTTGAATTATGTTTCAAAAAAAATGTGTTTATCAATTTGGCTGGGCCATGATTCCCAGAATTGTGTGGTTGGCCTCCATTTTGTGATTGTAATTTTGTTAAAGAGGATTAGGGTGGGATTGTAACACCACGTTTACCCAGGTCACATCCCTGATCCAATGTAAAGGGAGTTTCCCTAGGGTGTGGCCTGTACCACCTTTTACCTTACAAGACATAAAGGGAAAGGGAAGCAAGCAGAGAGTTGGAGACCTCATACCACCAAGGAAGAAGCACCAGGAGCAGAGCGTGTCCTTTGGACTCAAGATTCCTGCGCAGAGATGCTCTTAGTCCGGGGGAAGACTGATGATGACAAGGACTTTCCTCCAGAGCTGACAGAGAGAAAAAGCCTTCCCCTGGAGCTGACGCCCTGAATATGGACTTTTAGCCTACTTTGACTGTGAGGAAATAAACCTCTCTTTGTTAAAGCCACCTACTTGTGGTATTTCTGTTGGAGGAGAAATAGGTGACTAAGATACTAGGACTTCCAGCACAATGTTAAATAGGAGTGGTGATAAACAGCATCCTTGTCTTTTTCCTGTTGGTCAAGGGGAATGTTTTCAGCCTCTCTCTATTAAGAATGATGTTGGCCATTGGTTTTGTACAGATGCCCTTTATTATGTTGAGAAATTTCCCTTCTATACCTATTTTATTGAGATTTTTTGTCAGGAATGGGTGTTGGACTTTGTCAAATGCCTTTTCTGTGTCGACTGAGATGATCATGTGATTCTTTTCTTTCCTTTCCTTTTATTTATGTGGTGGATTACATTGATTGATTTTCTAATATTGAACCATCCTTGCATACCTGGTATGAGTCCTACTTGGTCATGGTGTGTTATTTTTTTGATATGATGCTGAATTCTATTGGCTAGAATTTTGTTCAGAATTTTTGCATCTATATTCATGAGACTCAGTGGTAATTTTCTTTTTTTTTTGTGGTGTCTTTGCCTGGTTTTGGTATCAGGGTTATGCTGGCTTTATCGAAGGAATTCGGAACGATCTCTTCCTTTTCTATGTTCTGAAATAGTTTGAGTAATACTGGCGAAAGCTCTGCTCTGAATATTTGGTAGAATTCTCCAGTGAAGCCATCTTGGAGGGCTTTTTTTTAATTGGGAGTTTTTTGAATTATCCTTTCTATCTCTTCTCGTTATGGGTCTGGTCAGATTTTCAACATCATTTTGTGTTAGTTTGGGTAGATAGTGTGTTGTTAGAAATTTATCCATTTCCCCTAGGTTTTCAAATTTTTTGGAATATAGTTTTTCATAATACTCTGTTATGATCCTTTTTATTTCAGCTAGGTTCATTGTAATGTCACCCATTTCATTTCTTATTTGGGTTATTTGCATCCTCTCCTATTTTTCTTTTGTTAATTTGGCTGGTGGTTTGTCAATTATGTTGATCCTTTCAAAGAACCAGTTTGGTTTTGTTGGTTCTTTTTATTGATTTTCTATTCTCTATTTCATTTATTTCTGCTCTCATCTTTATTATTTCCTTTCTTCTGGTAGCTGTAGGCTTCTTTTGCTGTTCTCTTTCTATTTGTTCAAGTTGTGTAGCTAACGTTTTGATTTTGTCCCTTTCTGCTTTTTTGATGTGTGCATCTATTGCTATAAATTGTCCTCTGAGCACTGCCATTGCTGTGTCCCAAAGGTTTTGGTATGATATGTTTTCATTCTCATTTGATTCTAGGAATTTTTTGATTCTATCTCTGATTTCTTCTATTACCCAGTGGTTTTTAAGCAAGTTGTTATTTAGTTTCCATGCAATTGATTTTTTCCCTTGCTCTTCCTGTTGTTAATTTCTACTTTGGTGGTGTTGTGGTCAGCGAAGATACTTTGTATTATCTCAATGTTTTAGATTTTTTGTGGGTCTCTCTGTGGCCTAAGATGTGGTCTATTCTGGAGAATGTTCCACGTGCATTGGAAAAGAATGTGTGCTTTGCAGCTGTTGGGTAAGGTGGTCTATATATGTCTATGAGGTCAAGTTGACTGATTGTGCCCTTTAGATCTTCTGTATCTTTGTTGAGTTTCTTTCTAGATGTTCTATTCTTTACATGGTGGTGTGCTGAAGTCTACTATTATTGTGGAACTGTCAATTTCTCTTTTCAGTGCTGTTAGAGTTTGTTTTATATATTTTGGAGCCCTGTCATTGGGTGCATAGATATTTATTATGGTTATTTCTTCATGGTGGATTGTCCCTTTAATCCTTATATAGTGACCTTCTTTGTCTTTTACGGTGGATTTTGTTTTAAAGTCTATTTTATCTGGGACTAGTATGGCCACCCTCTCTTTTCTGATAGCTGTTTGCCTGACATATTTTTTCTTTTAATTTTTAATAAATTTACATCTTTACTTCTAAAGTGTCTCTCTTGTAGACAGCATATTGATGGATCCTGTTTTTTTAATCCATTCTGTCACTCTGTCGTTTTATGGGTGCATTTAGGCCATTTACATTCAGTGTAATTATTGATAGGTGTGAGTTTAGTGCTGTCATTTTGTACATTTTGTAGTGCTTTTTTTTTGTTGTGATGCAGACATTTTCTTTGTTCCTGTTACTCTCCTGTGCTGAATTCCTTTCGTTTGAGGATTTTTTTTTTTTCATTTTTAGAGATTTTGTTTTTACTGAGACTTTATGTTTTTCTTGTTTATTTTGATGAGTATGTTTGTTAACTTTCTTTGTGGTTACCTTGAAATTTACCCTTATCTACCTAGGTTTGAACCAGTCTATTATTACTTGGTATTGCCTTTCCTTCCTCTCCATTAGAAAATTTTGTACCTACACCCTTTATTCCCCCTTTTATTGTTCTAATGATGTTGTCATTTGCAGATTAACCTCCCTGTTGTAATTCTTTTGGTTTTGAATAGTCCTTGAGAGTTCATTTCCTAGATTAGTATCTGGCTGGTGCAATCTTGCATCTTAGATTCAGGCTGTGGTCTGATGTTGTTTGTTCTCAAACCAAAGGACTCCCTTTAATAATTCTTATAACTTTGGTTTGGTTTTTACATATTCCCTGAATTCTGTTTATCTGGAAATGTCCTAATTTCACCGTCATATTTGAACGAGAGTTTTGCAGGATATATTATTATTGGCTGGCAATTTTTTTCTTTCAAGGTTTTATATATGTCATCCCATTGCCTTCTTGCCTGCATGGTTTCTGTCGTCGAGTAATCAGAGCGTAGTCTTATTGTTTCCCCTCTGTATGTGACTTTTAGTTTTTCCCGAGCTGCTGTCAGGATTCTTTGTTTGATTTAGGTTTTAGCAAGTGTGATTATGATATACCTTGGTGATTTTCTTTTGAGGTCTATCCTATATGGGGTTAGTTGAGCTTCTTGATGGTCAGCTTTTCATCTTTCATGATATTAGGGATGTTTTCTGTCAGCAGTTCTTCAATGATCCTCTCTGTTTTTTCTGTTTTATTTCCCTGTTCTGGAATTTGGGTCATTTGCAAAGTTTTGCTTTTGATTGTATCCCATATAATTCTCAGTGTTTTTTCATTTTTCTTCATTCTTTTTTCTGATTTTTCTCCAACAAATTTGTATTCAAGTGTTTGTCTTCAATTTCACTGATCTTGTCTTCCTTTGTTTCAAACCTGTTCCCTAGATCTTCTATGACACTATCCATTTCTGAAATTTTGTTGTTTATCTTTTGGGTTTCTAATTGCTGTTTTTGTATGATTTCTAGTTGTGAATTTATTTTGGCATTTTGTTCCTGAATTCTTCCATTTTTTTGTCTGTGTTTTCCATGAATTTATCCACCTTTTCTATGAATTTGTCTATTTTTTCCTCATTGTTATCTGCTTTTTGCTTCAATTCCTGGACAGCTCTGAATACTAGAGATTTGAATTCCCTATCAAGTAGTTCTAGTGCCTTTTCTTGCACTAGAAAGTCATCTGGTGTTTTATTTTGGAAGCCTACTGGAACCATCTTGTCCTGTTTTTTTGTATGTTTTGATACTGTCTGCTATCTTCGGGACATTCAGTAGTTATTTTCTTCATTTATTGATTGTAGATTTGTTTATTTTGTCCTGCTTTTTTGTTTTATTTGGTTATGTCTGTGCAGGCGGACTGTACATTCTTTGTTTACTTGTCTGTGGGCATGATAATTTTCACCTCCTTGTCCAATGGGCAGGGCCAGTCACTCAGCTATTGTGCAGTAGGGCAGGTCTAGAGGGTGCTCTGTCTCCTGTTGGAAGCTCCATGAAGCTGCTTTCCCACACTCCCTGTCTGCTGATCTCCAATGTGGGAAGGGCAAATCCAAGTGGCATGGACCCAGCACCTCCCAGGTGGCCAAGCAACAGCAGCCAGCTAGGAAGTGGTGGAGGCCAAGCAGGGGTAAGAAAGCATATATGCTCTGTCTCCTGCTGGGAGCTCCATGAAGCTGTTTTCCTATACTCACTGTCCACCAATCTCTGACAGGAGTCCAATTTGGGAATCCGTGCTGCATTAGCTAATAGGGAATCTCCGCTTGTATCTCTCCTCACTCTCTCTTCTCTGTAAGTTTCTTATTCCATTCTGTGCTTGACTGAGTTCTTTATCTCTTCATTTGACGCTTAGGGTTCCAGGATTGACGTTTGTCTGTTTTACTTAGTTTTTCAGGTCTTTGCTGTGGAGGAACAGCATGGTGGTTCTGTCTATAGCACCATGTTGGTTCCTTCATCCAAATCTTGTTATTCTTAATGAGGCTGCTAGTTTAAAAGGGAGATGATCTTGTTGTTGTAAGCAATAAAGGGGATTCACAGTACCCAATAAGAGATAAAAGGCAATTTCCCAGAAAGCAGATTAGCCTCCTCCCACCCAGTAGGAACCAGGTTTCAAGATGCTACTGGGGACAACCTTTTTCTTTTTTTTACATACACTCCACTGACATATTTTTATTTAATTTTTAATTGCCCATCTCCCTCCCCTATAATATATGGTTTATGACTGCAAAAACTGTGGTTTTTTCCACGCTGTCAGTAAACATTTTTTTTTTAATTTTTTTTTATTGTTCTTTAGGTGAAGGTTTACAGATCAAAGTTTCTCATTAAACAGTCAGTACATACATTATTTTATGATATTGGTTAACAACCCCACAACATGTCAACCCTCTCCCTTCTCGACCTTTTTTTTTTTTTTTTTTGGTGAAAATATACATAGCCATAGTCAAAAATACACCATTTCAAAAATTTATATATGCACAGTTCAGTGACATTGATTACATTCTTCCAGCTGGGCTGCTATTCTCACTTTAGATAAAGGCTTACAGAACAAAATAGTTTCTCATTAAACAGTTAGTACATATGTTGCCCTATGACAATGGTTAACAACCCCACGACATGTCAACACTGTCCTTACTCAACCTTGGGTCCCCTATCACCAGCTTTCCTGTGGGGACAACCCTCTTAAAGGTGAAGTCAGAGACTTCATTGTAAAAGTGGTTACAAATACTTCCCCAACTACTCAAACCTAAACTCAAAAGTTATGCATTGGACAGATTTGAGAAGAAAAGATCAGAAAGTCCCATGAGAATACAGACTTTAAGAAATGCTGAGTTAGCTTCAAGGTTATAATATTATTGAGGGTAGCATGCAATCACTGAGCATGTCCTGAGGAATTATGCCTCCCCCAAATTTGGAAATACGATCATGAATGTAGACACAGCTAAGGCGAAGCAGATTAAGGAAGAGATGAGAAAGAAAATAAATTGAGTTCAGGCCTGGGTTAAATATTGGTCTAATGAAATAATAATTCCTTTGCAAAATTATGCAACTCAGAGAAGTAATGCTGACAAGATTTGTTTCATTGCTGGTTGCTTTTGGTATGCCCAGAATTCCTCGGTTTCATATTTCTCACTATATGACTATCCAGAAGACAAAATCAAGAGGAATATATAGAAAAGCTAATGTCTTGGAAGAAATAATAGCAAAGGCAAAATGAAAGAAGGCTTTTGGTTCTAGCTAAAAGTGCTTGCACTCTGTGTGTTAGAGAAATTAAGAAACCAATCCAAGAAGCAGGTTAAGCTATTACAAATACAATTAAGCCTTCTAAAAAGGTGTGTGAGGGAATAGCAGAGAAAAAAAATAAAACATCAAAATAAAATCTTATTATTACAGACAGGCTTAAAAAGTTTTTTTTTTTTAAAAAGTCACTTGATTAGTTTAAATCAGAAATTTTGGTCATCACTAGGCCCTTGGGAGAAGAGGCTTAGGAGAGGGGAGTCTGGCAGGAATCTTTCTAAGGAAGCAGATTTTTCTGGCATAAGTAACTTCATAGCAAGAATAACTTGACAGCCACCATAGCACAAAACTGAAAACACCTGCTCATAAGTAATAAGGAAGTTGTCATTAAACAGATCCTATAATAATTCCAGCACTGGTGCCAGAAACATAGGGGTCAAAAACAAAATGAAAATTAAGAAGTTCTGAATATACTAGATGAAAAAGACACCTCAAAATAAGACCTAGTGATTGGGACTGTAGCCATTGCCGTTACTAAATGTGCAAAAAAAAAAAAAAAAATGCAGCAATGTCTCAACCATTATTTTCTGGTCCAGGGGTTGGAATGTACAAAGAAGCTTTTCCCCCAGTATGGTAATTCGCATCCTCCTATAATTATCCTCCTGATCGGAGATTTCTCCCAATTGAATTTTTGTTCACAGCTTGTGCTTGTGCTCTGAGGACAACTGGCTTAAACTGCCTGTCATCCAGAAGTAGCCAAAAACAAGATCTGCTCTGTCTTCACTGTTAACTTCACATAACTTCCAGTATCTTCTTCAGGTACTAGGAATATTATTTTGGCTCCAGAGGCCATGGATAAACCTTTGTTACTAGTCTGAAAAATTGAGATACCTGACTAAAAATTTATTTCAGAGGTTTCTTCTTCTGGACATGATTGAATAACTATTGTACTAACTCTCCCACTGTAAATAACTATAAAATAGGATAAATATATGAAGCAGTCAGTAGATATTCAACAAGAAGCAGCATAGGACTATAATCCCTGAAATAGGGAAACATAAGAGGTAAGGCCACAGTCATCCTGGCTTGCTGTGTGGAGGTATTTTATATGCTGCAGCATAGGGAGAGAGAGCCCACCCAAAGCACGTTATACTCATTAAGTTAATGAGGCAGAGATCTTAGTTGTGGGCTGCTGAGGCAGCTAGAATGCGTAGGACATGATACTGAAGAGAAAAGTGCTGTGCAGGATAAGAGTACCCAAAACCTATAAAATCCATTGCCATCAAGTCATTTCCAACTCATAGCAACCCTATACGACAGAGTATAACTACCTCATAGAGTTTCGAAGGAGCAACTGGTAGATTTGAACTGCCCACCTTTTGGTTAGCAGCCATAGCTCTTAACCACTGTGCCACCAGGGCTCCACCAAAAACTTACAGTGGTTTCCTAATGTATTTGGTCAAATACTAAGTTGGACATGAGCTGAGAAATTGTTGAAGCATGAGAAAACACAAGCTGATTGGAGATTCAGGAGATCATACAGTGTTGAGAAAAGTAGGTGCTCCAAACAGGCAGAATAGATATTACAGAAAATCAGTAGTGCTACACTAGCCCTAAGGTAAGGTTTACTCTAGACTCACATTAAAATGAACAAACAACTTTTAAAAATGTGTCTCAGGCTGATTCGTCAGGAAATTGTTTGCCAGACAGAACAAAACATAACACTCTAAAGAAAGTTAACACAATCAAGACCTCGTACATCATAGGATCATGGATACCCATCAAGCAATAAAAAATAACTACTACATGCAACGAAATTAGAATATGTTACTGTGATGGTTAAGACTGTGTGTCAGCTTGGCTGGGTCACGATTCTCAGTGTTTTGGCAGTCGTATAATGTGATCGCCTCCCTGTTGAGATTTGATATGTGATCACCCCCATGATGGAATCTGCTGTGAGTAGCCAGTCAGTTGAAAGGAAGTTTCCTTGGGCATGTGACCTGCATTTGAATACAAGCAGATGTTCTGGCTTTTGCCTGCTCTGGATCTGACCTCCGGTTCTTGGAATTTGAGTTAGCAGCTTACCTGCAGTCTTGCCTGCAGATCTTGGGATTTGTCAATCTTCACAGCCTGTGAGCAAGAGCCCTGCTCTCCATCCTTCCCATCTTGGATTCACCAGCCTCTACGGGTACGTGAATCAGGAGAAGCCTTTATCCTGATCCACGGACTTGGGACATTCCAGCCTCTACAACTTCGTGAGCCATTTCCTTGATATAAATCTGTCTATATATATGACATAAAACATTTATAAGTTTTACTAGTTTTGCTTCTCTAAAGAACCCAGCCTAAGAAAGTTATCTATAATGAAGAAAAAAAAAAAAAAAAGCAAAAAACTAGCAATCAAAGGAAACAGACACAGAGATAATGGAAATGTTGCAATTAGCAGACAATAACCTTAAGAGAGCTATTATAAATATTTTAAAGATTTAAAATAGACAATGAACAAAGTAAGTGAACAGCTACAGGATATCAATAGAAAAATTAATACACTAAAATTTGGTAATTTTTTTTATTGTTGTAGTCTAAATGAAGTTTACATTTCAAGTTAGTCTCCCATACAAAATTTTATGCATACATTGTTATGTGACCCTAATTGCTCACCCCATTCTGCAATAGCACACTTCTCCTTTCTGTCTATGATTCCCCATGACCAATCAACCAGCTACTAACCCCCTCTGCCTTCCCATCTCACCTCTGGACAGAAGCTGTCACTTTGGTCTCTTGTACCTACTTGAGCTAAGAGGCACACTCCTCACGAGTATCACTTTATGTCCCACAGTCCAGTCCAATCCCTCTCTGAAGAGATGGCCTCAGAAATTGTTTTTGTTCTGGACTGATAGAGAATCCAGACGCCATGCTTTCCGGGGTATCTCCAGTCTCAGACCTTTAAGTCTGGTCTTCTTACTAGAATTTGAGTTCTGCACTCCACTTTTCTCCTGCTCCATTAGGGAGTCTCTATTGTGTTCCCTGTCAGGGCAGTCACTGGTGGTAGCTGGGCAACATCTAGTTCTTCTGGTCTCAGGCTGATGAAGTCTCTGATCTATGTGGCCCTTTCTGTCTCTTGGGTTAATATTTTCCTTGTGACTTTGGTGTTCTTCCTTCGGCTTTACATCAGGTGCTTGGGACCAATTGATGCATCTTAGGTGGTCGCTTGCAAGCTTTTAAGACCACAGATGCCACTCACCAAAGTAGGATGCAGAACATTTGCTTAATGAACTTTATTATGCCAGTTGACCTAGATGTCCCCCAAAAGCATGGTCCCCAGATCCCTACCCCTGCTACTCTGTCTCTCAAAGTATTTGATTGTATTCAGGAAACTTCTTAGCTTTTGTTTAGTCCAGTTGTGCTGACTTCCCCTGTGGTGTGTGCTGTCCTTCCCTTCACCTAAGATGATTCTTATCTACTATCTAGTTAGTAAATAGCCCTCACCCTCCCTCTCTACCACTGTAACCATCAAAGATTCTCTCTTCTGTGTTTAAACCTTTTCTTGAGTTCTTATAATAGTGGTCCTATACAGTATTTATCCTCCTGTGATTGACTAAATTCGCTCAGCATAATAAGTTCCAGCTTCCTCCATGTTATACGATGTTTCACAGCTTCATCGTTCTTTATCATTGAGTAGTATTCCATTGTGTGGATATACCACAATTTGTTTATCCATTCATCTGTTGATGGGCACCTAGGTTGTTTCCATTTTTTTGCTATCATGAACAGTGCTGCAATGAACATGGGTATGCATATATCTATTCGTGTGAAGGCTCTTATTTCTCTAGGATCTATTCCAAGGAGCAGAATAGCTGGATCGTATGGTACTTTTATTTCTAGCTTTTTAAGGAAGCACCAAATCGATTTCTAAAGTGCCTTGTATCACTGACCAGGATCACAACAGATGGTTCTGGACAGAGCTGGAGAAGGATGTAGAACAAAAGTCTAACTCACAAAAAAAAGACCAGATTTACTGGCCTAAAGGAGACTGGAAAAACGCCGAGAGTATGGCCCCAGACACCCCTTTAGCTCAGTGGTGAAGTCATCTCTGAGGTTCACCGTTCAGCCTGGGAGTGGACAGCCACATAAAACCAAATGGGACTAATGAGACACAGCAGTCCAGGGACAAGGATTAGAAGGCAGAAGGGGACAGGATAGCTGGTGATAGGGAACGCAAGGTTGAGTAAGGATAGTGTTGATGTGTTATGAGATTGTTAACCATTGTCAGAGGGCAACGTGCGTACTAACTGTTTAATGAGAAACTATTTTGTTCTGTAAGCCTTCATCTAAAGTGAGAATAGCAGCACAATTGGAAGAGCGTAGTCGATGTCACTG
>NW_004443939.1:16028380-16044583 GCF_000243295.1 Trichechus manatus latirostris | reverse complement strand
ACTCTCTCCATTTAGGATGATGTTGGCTGTTGGCTTTGTATAAACGCCCTTAATAATATTTAGGAAATTCCCTTCTATTCCTATTTTGTTGAGAATTTTTATCATGAATGGGTGTTGGACTTTGTCAGATACCTTTTCTGCATTGATTGATAAGATCATGTGGTTCTTGTCTTTTGTTTCATTTATGTGATGGATTACATTGATTGTTTTTCTAATATTGAACCATGCCCGCATACCTGAAATAAATCCCACTTGATCATGGTGAATTATTTTTCTGATATGTTGCTGAATTCTATTGGCTAGAATTTTGTTGAGGATTTTTGAGTCAATGTTCATGAGGTATATTGGTCTGTAATTTTCTTTTTTTGTGATATCTTTATCTGGTTTTGCCAGCAGGGTTATGCTGGCTTCACAGAGTGAGTTTGGGAGTATTCCATCCTTTTCTATGCTCTGAAATATCTTTAGTAGAAGTGATGTTATCTCTTCTCTGAAAGTTTGGTAGAATTCTCCAGTGAAGCCATTTGGCCAGGGCTTTTTTTTAGTTGGGAGTTTTTTAATTACCTTTCCAATTACTTCTTTTGTTATGGGTTTATTATCTGTTCTACCTCTGTTTGTGTTAGTTTAGGTAGGTAGGGCGTTTCTAGAAATTTCTCTATTTCCTCTACATTTTTAAATTTGTTAGAGTACAATTTTTCCTAGTAATCTGTTATGATTCTTTTAATTTCAGTTGGGTCTGTTGTGGTATCACCCATCTCATTTCTTATACAGGTTATCTGCTTCCTTTCCTGTTTTTCTTTTGTTAGTTTGGCCGGTGGTTTATCATTTTTGTTGATCTTTTCAAAGTACCAGCTCTTGGACTTGTTAACTCTTTCAATTGTTTTTCTATTCTCTATTTCATTTAATTCTCCTCTGTTTCTTATTATTTCCTTCCTTCTGGCTCCTGAGGGCTCCTTTTGCTGCTCCCTTTCTACTTGTTCCAGTTGTAGGCTTAATGTTTTGATTATGGCCCTTTCTTCTTTTTGGATGTGTGCATTTATTTCTATAAACTGACCTCTGAGTACTGCTTTTGCTATGTCCCAAAGTTCTGGTAGGATGTGTTTTAACTCTCTTTTGATTCTATGAATTTCTTTATTCTATCTTTAATTTCTTCTATAACCCAGTAGTTTTTGAGCAAGGTGCTGTTCAGTTTCCCTGTGTTTGATTTTTTTTACTTGCTTTTTGTGTTGCTGATTTCCACTTTTATGGCTTTATGGTCAGAAAAGATGCTTTGTAATATTTCAATGTTTTGTATTTTGTTAAGGCTTGCTTTATGGTCTAATATGTGGTCTATTCTGGAGACTGTTCCATGTGCATTGGGAAAGAAAGTATACTTGGCTACTATCAGGTGGAGTGTTTGGTATATGTCTATGAGATCAAGTTGGTTGATTGTAGCATTTAGCTCTTCCATGTTTTTGTGGAGCTTCTTTCTGGATGTTCTGTCCTTCACCAAAAGTGGCGTGTTGAAGTCTCCTACTACTATTGGAGAGCTGTCTATCTTTTCAGTGCTGTTAGAGTTTGTTTTATGTATTTTTCAGCCCTGTCTTACAGTGCATATTTATTATAGTTATGTCTTCCTGGTGTATTGACACTTTAACCATTATAAACTGTCCCTCCTTATCCTTTGTGGTGGATTTTTTTTTAAAGCCTATTTTGTCAGAGATTAATATTGCCACTCCTGCTCTTTTTTGAGTGTTGTTTGCTTGATATATTTTTTTTCCATCCTTTGAGTTTTAGTCTGTTGTGTCTTTAAGTCTAAGGTGCATCTCTTGTAGGCAGCATATAGATGGATCATGCTTTTTTATCCAATCTGCCACTCTCCGTCTCTTTATTGTGCATTAAGTCAGTTTACATTCAGCGTAATTATTGATAGGTATGAATTTAGTGCTGTCATCCTGATGTCTCTTTTTGTGTGTTGTTCACTATTTCTTTGTTCCCCTTAATTTTTTGTGCTGAGTGGTTTTTCTTTATGTATTTTTTTCCCATATTTTTCATTGTTGATTTTGTGTTTGCTGAGTCCTTATATTTTTCTACTTTTTTATTTTGATTTGTAGAATTGTTAGATTCCTTTGTGGTTACCTTAATATTTACTCCTATTTTTCTAAGTTTATACCAGTCTTTTATTTCTTTATATTGCCTTTACTTCCCCTCCATATGAAAATCTATGTCTGCATTTTTTTAAGTCCCTCTTTTTTGTTTTAGTGTTGTCCTTTTTCACATATTGATATCTCTCTTTCACTATTTTCAATGGTTTAGGTTTGATGTACTTTCGACTTCCCTATCTGATTCAACATCTGGTTGCTCTGTCCTGTGTTCTAGTCTTGCATCGTTATCTGATGTTATTGATTATCTAACGGGAGGACTCCCTTTAGTATTTCTTGCAATCTTGGTTTGGTTTTTGCAAACTCCCTAAACTTCTATTTATCTGGAAATGCCCTAATTTTGCCATCATATTTGAGAGACAGTTTTGCCTGATATATAATTCTTGGCTGGCAGTTGTTTTCCTTCAAGGCTTTATATATGTCTTCCCATTGCCTTCTTGCCTGCATGGTTTCTGCTGAGTAGTCTGAGCTTATTCTAATGGACTCTCCTTTGTAGATGACTTTTCTTTTATCTCTAGCTGCTCCTAAAATTCTCTCTTTATCTTTGGTTTTGGTAAGTTTGATTGTAATATGTCTTGGTGACTTTCTTTTGGGATCTACCTTATTTAGGGTTTGATGAGCATCTTGGATAGATATCTTCTCATCTTTCATGATATCAGGGAAGTTTTCTGTCAAAAAATCTTCAACAATTTTCTCTCTATTTTCTGTTATTCCCCCCCGTTCTTGTACTCCAATCACTCGTAGGTTATTTCTGTTGATTGAGTCCCACATGACTCTTAGAGTTTCTTCATTCTTTTTAATTCTTTTATCTGATTTCTCCTCATATAAGTTGACATCAAGTGCTTTATCTTCAATGTCACTAATTCTAACTTCTACTGTCTCAGTTCTGCTCCTATGACTTTCTATTGAGTCATCTAATTCTGACATTTTATTGTTAATCTTCTGGATTTCTGATTGCTGTTTCTCTATGGATTCTTGCAGCCTATTAAATTTGTCATTATGTCCTTCAATAACTTTTTTAAAGTTCCACTACTACTTTGTCTGTATGTTCTTTGTAAGTTTCTGCATTTTGTAGAATTTCCTTTCTAATTTCTAGAAGAGTTCTGTATATTAATCTTTTGTATTCTGCCTCTGGTAATTCCAAGAAATTCTCTTCCTCCAGACAATTTATTGATTCTTTACTTTGGGAGCTTGCTGAAGCCATCATGGACTGCTTCTTTATGTGATTTGAAATTGACTGTTGTCTCCAAGCCATCAGTAAGTCTTTATAATTTTATTTTATGTTTCTTTAGTGTGTCCTAGCTTCTTGTTTTGTTTTGTTTTGATATGCCCAAAATGCTCGTGTGCACTAGTTTCATTATTGGCATCTTTGAAGCTCTAACGTCCTGTCTCCAGGTAGTTATTTCTGTAACTAAGTATGTGCACACAGGAGTCTGTTCAATTTTGCTGTATGGGTTCAGCTCAGGTGTCCAGGCAGTTGGTCACCAAGCATGTGGTGTAGGTTCTCACCTACAGTCTTAGAGAGGCATGGGTGATTGGCGTAGGCACAAGTATCTGGCTGCATTAGAGAGTCACGTGCTGAGCAAGGCAAGGGGCTGACGGCTGCCCCTGAGTGTCTGAAAGGAAAGCGTGTCTCTATTACCTAGAGTGAGTAGGTAGGTGAGTTTTGTGGCCTGACTATGAGCCCCCACTCTATTGGCTGTAAAGACTCAGGGGCACCACTTCTTCTTGGACCCTTGTAGCAGGTGACTAGGTGACATAGGTGGAGCCACCAGTCCTCAAGCCCCTGGTGTGGACCTGTAAATGTGCGTGCTTAAAGGGTAGCGCTGTGTCACGGGTTACAAATCTGCTACTTCACAGCTGAAACAGTTGAAGTCAGACTTCAGATGCATACCCTGTTGTACTGTGGTAGTGAGGGCTCACGCTGTTGAGATGGGTCCACACAAGTCTATACAGGGGTATAAGGCACTCAGAGTCTGCAGACCCCTGATACCTGTGCCTAGCAAAGGAGCTGTGCCGACCCTGAGTTCCTGGCTTAGGGGAGCCAGTAGCTTATTTCGTCCCTCTCCAGGGCCAGGAGAATGGGTCAGGGCACCTTTTGGGATCTACTTCCGGCCCAGAGGACTCAGAGACTTCAGAAGGCAGGACCCGTGCAGAGTGGGGAGGGAGGAGGTAAAAGGGAGAGAGGTTTTTCCCAAATGGGCTTTTTTTTTTAAATCCCTATGAAAGGCCACACGCATGTAGTTATCTTTAGCTGCTTGGGAGATGCTTTTCAGTGGTTCAGAGTGTCCAAGCAGAATCTCTGCTGCCGGATCTCTCTCGAGGTGGAAACTGTCTCCCAAGTGAGTACACGGAGCTGTTTGCCGGCTTCTCTGTGCACCCTGAGCCCTTCCGGGCTGAAGAGCTGCAGTCCAGCTGCTGCACTCTTCGCTTCTTCTGGACAGTCTCCCTCTCCCCCTGCCACTCAGTCCAGTTCCTCAACTTTGCCTTGTTCAGGGCTCCTAGATTTTCATATACAATCAAATCACTCGTTTTTCCAGGTCTTTGTTGTAAGATGGATATAGGAAGCCATCTCACTACTCTGCCATCTTGGCTCTGCCTCCAAAATTTGGTAATTTTTGAATCAAACAATATGATATTTGACATAAAAACTTTAATAAATTAGTTTTACAGCAGATTGGGCAATGCAGAAGGAAAGATCAATAAATTTAAGGCCAGAAAATATCAACTATCTGAAATGAAGCACAGACAGAAAAAAAGCTCCGAAAAAAAAATAACAGAGCAATATGAAGCAGTCTAGCATATGTGGAATGAGAGTTCCAAAAGAGACGTAGATAGTGCCATAAAAAATATTTTAAGAAATAATGTCCAATAATGCATAAATTTCAATGAAGAATGTCAAATCACAGACACAGGCAGCTCACTGAAACCTAAACAGGTAAAAAGAATAAACATCATGTCTATGTATGTTATAGTAAAATTGCCAAAAACAAAGATAAAGAGAAAAATTTAAAAGCAGTCATGGAAAAATGACATATTACGTATTTAAAAAGAAAAAAAACAAGATAAGAATTGATGAATTCCGATCAGAATCAATTCAAGGTAGAAGATAATGGAATGACACATTTAAACTGCTACAAGAAAAAGTAAGTGCTAGCCTAGAGTAAAATAAAATACCCTGAAAAATTGTCCTTTAAAAATGAAAGTGAAATAAAAAATTATTACGATAAATAAAAGCTGGCAGAGTTTGTCTCCAGCAGATAGATACATACTACGAGAAATGTTAAAGGAAGTTCTTGGGTCAAATGGAAAATAACACCATGTGGAAATTCAAATGAACACAAAAGGATGCAAAAATAAATGAAAATTGTAAATATATGGATGACTATAAAAGACTCTTTAAAAACTCATATTTTAGTTTTCTTACAAGATAATTAACTGCTTAAAACAAAAAATAATACTAATGCAGTGTGGGTTATGTAACATACGTGGAAATACGACAACAACAGCATAAAGAACAGGGAAAGGTAAATGAAAATATACTGCTGCAAGGTCTTGCAAAACGTGAGGGGTTATAATGTTAATTAACTATGGACTGTGATAAATTAAAGATACATATGCAATCCCTAAAACATCCAGCAAAAAATAATAAATAAATAAAGAGAGATAGTTAATAAGTCAATAGAGAAGATAAAACTAAATACTGAAAAGATTTAATTAATACAGATGAAGACAGGAGAAAAAGGAACAAAAACAAATTTGTCAATAAGAAAACATAGCAAAATTGTGTCTTTAAACTCAATCATATAAATAATTAAATGTAAATAGGCTAACATTGCATTTAAAAGATTCCCATGCTGGGTAAAAAAGGAAGACCCACACTTTTTAAGTATATGCTTATATATAAAGACACATATTAAATATAAACACTTTTAGTATAAGGAGAAAAGTAAAACAAAAAAGATAACAAACAAAAAGGTAACAAGCAATTTGTATCCAGTATATACAATGACGAAGCCCTGGTTGCATAGTGGTTAAGAACTCAGCTGCTAACCAAAAGGTTGGCAGTTCGAATCCACCAGTTGCTCCTTGGAAACCCTATGGGGCAGTTCGACTCTGTCCTGTACTGTTGCTATGAGTTGGAATCGACTTGACGGCAACTTTTTTTTTTTTTTTGTATATATAATGAAGTCTTATAAGTCACTAAAAAGAATACTAGCCCCATTAAAAAAAAAAAGCAAAAACTTGAAACTTCCTTTGTAAAGAAAGATACATGAATGATCAATAAGCCTATGAAAAAATTCAACATCATTATTCAAACATTAGAATAATTAAAATTTTAAAGACTGAAAGTCCTGTGAGGATCTGGAATGGCCAGGTATCTCACATATTTCTGATGTGAATATAAAACAGTGCAATGATTTGGAGGGAAAAATAGGTATAACTATCCTATGAGTCAGCACATTTATTCCTAAGTATTTATCCAAGAGAAATGAAATTTAGTTTCCACAAACGACTTGTACAAAAATGTGCATAGCATATTTATTCATAATAGCCAAACCTGGAAACAATTCTCAAATATTGCTCTACAAGAGAATTAATAAAAGTGTAATATATATATACATAATATACTAATATATTTATAAAGATATAATACTCATAAATTAAAAGATATTAACTAGTAAAAACATACAACAATAGAGCAGAATCTCCAAAATATTATTCTGAGAGAAAAAAACATACACAAAAGTATACACACTGTTTGATTCCTTTCATATGAAGCTCTAGAACAGGCAAACCTACTCTATGGTGAAATAAACCAGAATATCAGTTGTTTTTTGGAAAGGAGAGATTACAGATTGACTGGGAGAAGGTATAAAGGAAGTTTTTTGTGTGATGACAATGTTTATATTTTGATAGAAGTGTAGGTTACATGGATGATGGTATTTGTCAAAACACATAAAACTGTAACCCTTAAGATCTGTGTATTTCACTTTATGTTAATCATATTCAATAAAATATTTTAAATAATTAACTTCAGAATTAGCCTTCTGAACAAAGTTGAAACAGGTACACTGTAATGTTGTTTCCAGATAAATTTGTAGCTGATTAAACTGAAAAATATTGAGTAATAGATTGAGATCAAGCTGTAGTGATGTGCCCAGTAGTTCTGTTCTGTTTTCTCCATTATTTTCCAGTGTTTTTGAATAAATACAAAGAAGGCTGCTTCTTTTTATCTGAGCTACCCACAGCTGAGAAATTTGGCTTATATGTTGGATGATGCAATTGAGGTTGAAAAGATTATTATGGGAGTGAAACAAACACAGTAACATTTTAGAGGGATGAAGCCTCGCATTTACAGTGAAAAAATAATTATCTAAAGAAAGGATGATAGGAACACAACTTCATGCAATTCATTTCATGAAGAATATCTGATTGGTTACAGATTATGAGGAGACAAATTTTATCCAGTTTACGGAATGATTCAATATTTGATCAGTGGGAAAAAAGTTGGAAAAGACCACCTTAACTCTCCACCTTACCCTAGCTCAAAGTATTTTGAGATATTATGACAGAATTTATTACACTGAGGGAGAGACTGGACCAGGTGTTATTCAGCATTTTTCTAACAGTACTTTTACTATTTTCTGATTCTAAGATCTGTTTTTATTTTGGCGATGACAATTGTGAATGACATAATCAGAAAAAGCAGTCATATCCTTTTACTTTAAGAGTCTATAATTAGTGACAACACATTTATTTGGAATCACACTAAAATATATTAAACACAGTTGAATTAAATTTAAAGAATCATCCTATTAGTTGTTGTTGTTGTTAGGTGCCATTGAGTCAGTTCAGACTCCTAGCAACCCTATGTACAACAGAACGAAACACTTCCTGGTCCTGCACCATCTTCACAATTGTTGCTATGCTTGAGCCCATCTTGCAGCCACTGTGTCAATCCATCTGGCTGAGGGTCTTCCTATCTTTCATTGACCCTCTATTTTACCAAGCATGATGTCCTTCTCCAGGGACTGGTCTCTCCTGATAACATGTCCAAAGTACATGAGACGAAGTCTGGCCATCTTTGCTTCTAAGGAGCATTCTGGTTGTACTTCTTCCAAGGCAGATTTGTTCATTCTTCTGACAGTCCATGGTATATTCAATATTCTTCACCAGCATAACTCAAAGGCATCAATTCTTCTGTCAGTAGATGATATTAATATTGATATTTATACTCAAACAGAAGTATAAGAGGACACGTGTATCTCTATGAGGCACAGAGTGGAAAAGAGAAAAGTGGTCCATAATTTTTGCATGTTGTCACGGGAAGAAGGGCAGAGACAGTGGTGAGGAGATAACCTTTTATTTTTCAAATAGCCTGAGAGTAAAGCACATGACACATGTCTCAGGAAAAGACAACTTTCAGTGCAGTCAGTGAGACAGGCCTAATATGCCGACCATGCTGTCTAATTTTAATCTGGACTTCTAGACTAATATCTATGTTTTTGAGAAAAACATGTTTTTCCTCAGTGGCCAAAATCAGAACGTGAAACCATATGCCCTGAGAGGTCTTGACCAAGTGACCATTTGCACTTCACAAAATAAGCATACTTAGGAAGAGTGCTGTCTGGTGCTGTTGCCAACAAGGTATTTTTGCAAAACAGACAAAGAAAATACAGCTAAGTATCTGTGACCATGATCTAAGCATCCTGTGAAACTATCTGTAATCACTAATCATAACTATTAATAATCAGTAACCAGAGTGTGATTATTACAATATTCATTGATTTTCCTGTAATTGCCCTCCCCATGGTTTGGTTCTTCTTTTTATCCCATAAGAATACTTGTATAACAAAACTGCCCTGGGACTACCTGGTTCCATTTTCAATGGGCTATGTGGTTCCCCAATTGCAATTGTTTTAAACCCTTAATAAACCTCTCTGTTTCAACTTCAAAGAGCGTTCAAGTTTTTCTTTAAAGCACGTCTATTGTCTGATGATGATTCCACTCCACATTTAAAGTTCTTCCTTTTACCACAGGGAATGTAAAAACGGCTAGATATTATAGATGTTGCATAATCTTGAGGAATTTGTTTCATATTTGGCAGGTAGAAGAAAAGACAAAGCCATTATTTTTCAGTAGCAGCAATGAACAGGTACATGGATTCAAGATATGGCACATGTGGGGTTTTGCGAGCAGATTTCAGATGTCCTCCTGAGAATACCTCACCTAGATTGTGAAGAACGGTGTGATTACTGACCACACATTCTCCGTAGTTCTTTCACTTCTGGATTTCTTAAAAAATGATAGTAGTTCTCACAGCTCCACTCCTCCACAACCTCAAAAGTTGTTACAATTCTATAATTCCCTGAAATCCTTTCTTTCTTGAAATGCTTGCAGTGGTTTCCATTTTCCTTAACAATCTACGAGAAGAATTATGGACTTCAAGGTGTTTTGTAATTCACCAGGTATTTATTAAGTACCTTTTGTATGCTAAGCACTAATCTATTGGGTGTAATTGTTTATTCCGAGATAGTTTGATCCTTGTTCTCATGATTATTATATTTAGTGGGAAAAAAAGTGATTTTAAGAGCATCGCAGATGGTTCTAACAGTGTTGAGAACCACAGCTAAAGTTTTCATCTTTCCATCAAATCTGCTTTTCATCTGAATTACTCATCTTTCTGAATGGCACAATCTTTCTTCCAGGCACTAAAGCCAGAAAACTAGAAAGCATTCTGGACTCTTTTTCCTCTCCTTCACTCCCTACCCTAATCCCATCAAATGTTAAGCTTTATTTCCCAAATAGGACCTGCATATTTTTTTTTCTCTCCCATTCCATTGCATCTGAATTATGTTGAAGAAAAATCAAAAGATTTGGAACCAGAGAAACCATAATTTCAAACCCTGGCTATGCCATTTCCTGGCTGTGAGAAATGGAATACATTATATAATTTTTCTAAGAGATAAAAATAGTAATGCATAAAAAGACTTTTTTTGAGAATTAATATTTTTAAAGCATCTAGTGCAGTTGTCTGACTCATAAGTAGGTGCCTTCCTCTCTACCTATGCCCCACCCACTTGTTTCATTTATAATTGTCACTTATGTGGACCACTTCAGTAAGAATAATATCCTACCTGCCCTCTCTGCCTATGTCTTATACTTCTTAAATCTATTTTTCATAATGACTCCAGAGCTACTGTTCCAAAATACAAATTTAAATATGTTATTCCCCTGCTTAATAACTTTCAATGTTTCCAAAATCTACAGGATGAAGTTCAATCTCTTTAACATAATATTCAAAGACTGTTATCATCTTCTTCCTATATATTTTTCATGCTTTCTCTGCCTTTCCCTTGTACGTATCTTCCATCTCAACCAACCCAGAATCTTTTCATTTCCATGAACAAGGGAATAAAATTAATATAACAAAAGTCTCAGTAAATATGGTATCCAGTTCTAGCTTTTCAAGCTGTATGACCTTAGGAGAAATCACTTGGATTCTCTGTTTTACTTTCCTCATCAATGCAAAGGGGATAATAATACTGTACCAACTTCAGCTGGTTTAAATATTAAATTAAATAAGATGATCAATATGGCTATAAGATTCTAAGAAAACAATAAGATTAATGCTGTTTGATTTTGTCATTATGTTGTGATAGCTGTTATTTTTACTTATCAGTGTGTGGAGATGTTTTGGGTGGCTGAACACTACATGCATTTTTTCCTAAGTAAAAAAGCTCTGATCTATTTGCTGAAATCTGTCTTAGAAGAAATACAGCTAGAATGTTCCTTAGAAGAAAAGAGGGCGAGACCTCGTCTCAGGTACTTTGGACATGTTATCAGGAGGGACCAGTCCCTGGAGAAGGACATCATATTTGGTAAAGTAGAGAGTCAGCTTTACTGAACCTCTTGGAAAAAACAGGAAGCTCCTCAATGAGATGGATTGACACAGTGGATGCAACAATGGGCTCAAAAATAGCAACAACTGTGAGGATGGCACAGGACCCAGCAGTGTTTTGTTCTGTTGTACATAGAGTCACTATGAGTCGGAACTGACTAGATGGCACCTAACAACAATATTTGCTCAATGGCTGAACAGTATGAAGAGTAAGAAAGATTTAGGAGAAACATTGGATATTAGTAAATATGGTGAGTACTTGAGTCTTGAAATAAATTTAATGGCCTCTATGTTTGTTATTCACGCATACATACATCTGTTTTCATATACTCAAAAGAGAAATCTAATCACTGAATATAAGACCAAGTTTAGGTAAGCCTCTTTTTGGCCAGATTTTCCTTGAGGAGTTTTCTGCTTCTGTGGATCACATCTATGAACCATAAATATCTAAAGCCTTCCCACACACTTGTCCTGGGAGACCATGGTTTGAAAGCTGTGATTTCCCATTGTTACAAAAGCTCAAGTTTAGATTTATGAGTGTTAAAAAGATTAGGTGTAATAAAAGTTCATCAGTGATACAGATAAATCATTTTAGATCCCAATCAAAGAGTTTTTCTAAGTCTTTAAAGGAGCAAGAGGTCCACAGAGGTAGACTTGATAAGCTAACAACACAAAATCTTTGAGAGGATTTAGAAAAGGATTTAGGGTGTCAACTACGTCATTGCTGTGCTCTACCCGTGGTTGCCAAGGTAATGAGGAAGTTGGAATTCCCGGATTTTTTTTTCTAAACTAGCATACAAAAAACCAAACCAAACCCATTGCTGTCAAATCAATTTCAACTCATAGCAACCCTATAGGACAGGGTAGAACTGCCCAATAGAGTTTCCAAGGAGCAGCTGGTGGATTCAAACTGCCAACTTTTTGGATAGCAGCCAAGCTCTTAACCACTGTGTCATCAGGGCTCCAAGCATAAGGAATAGCACAGTTATTAGCCAACTAACTTTCTGCCACTGTGTCCACATTAATGTCTAGATGCTAATCTCAGAAAAAAACTTAAAGTTTTACTGTGCCTACTCCCAAAAGAAATATATGTGCATTATAAATAAATTACCTGCTGCTTTCCCATTTAACATCTTCATTTGTCTCTAAGTTATACCAGGAATTTTATTTGTGGTTTATCACTGGTTATTGTCTGTGACCCATTTCATTCATATAAATGCTCAAATATACTCTAGTTTTTTCAGAGAAGAAAAATTACCCTTGGAAGAATTCATAAAGGGGTGACCATCACACAATGCTCTAAGGTAGAACATTCATTTATTCATGTATTCATTCAATATTTGGTAAGAACCAACCATGTGCTAAGCCTGTACTAGAGTCTGAGAGCACCTCCCCCCAACAGAAAAAAGATTAAAAAAACAAGAATAAGACATAAAAAACATGGTCTTGGCCTCATCAGCTTTCATTGTAGTGAAGGAGACCAACATTGAAGTAATAAAGCATTTGTTAAAAGTTGTAAAAAAACAAAACAAAACAAACCTTCTTTTTTTTCATTTTAGTACTAATGATGCACTTTCCCCTGGGAGGCAGCTCTAGCTCTGAGAAGAGGCTAGTGTGGGATATAGGGTGACTTTAGATTTTAATGGAAAGGTGTAGAGTTAACCCTGGTACTTCTTTCCAAGAGTTCATTTTATGCTCACCCAGAAAAAAATAACACCAGGAAATTGGCAGAGGAGACTTTAAAGGAAAACAAATACATGTTAGACTAAATTATCCCTATATTGCATCTTTTCAGAACTTATACAAGCAGACACCAATATGGATGAGAAACAAGTAACCAAATCCAAATATTAATGCCAAAGTAAGAATAATAGCTATTATTTTTGGAGCACATCTTACAAATCTTGTACCTGCATCCAAATGCGAGACTTTGAGGAACGGGATTTACCAATGAGAATAATAGCTACATTTATTAACCATCCATATGTTCATCTAAATAAATGTAAAGAAAACATCTGACAAACATTCAACATTCATTTGTAATAAAAACTCTCAGCAAACTAGGAATTAATATGAACTTCCTCAACGTGATGACAATATGATGTTTACTATTTAGGCTATGTCTTCTGAAGAGAACTTTGATAGTTTGTGTCTTCTGAGGAATTTTTCCATTTCATCTACGTTGTAAAATTTAACCATATAATATTATTCATAATATTTCATGTTACTATTTTTTTTACTCTTTTACTATTTGGAGGCTCTAATGGTGATGTCCTTTCTTTTATTTGTGTATTTGTAATGTGCATCTTTTCTCTCTCTCTCTCACAGACACACACACACACATTCACTTGTCATCACTCTCGTTTTTTTTCTTGATCATTCTGACTAAATGTTAATCAATGGGATACAACAAGAGTCCCATCAAACTACCAGTTACTGATGGCACCAGGGCAATTGGACTCTTTACGTTCAGGAGCCAGCAGTCAAGAAGATAATTAACCACGTGGACAGAGGAATTGTCTATGATCAGTAGAAGGAGTTAGGGTTGGTTTAACTTTTTATTTTACAATAAATTTAGATTTACAGCGAAGTTACAAAAATAGGACAGAGAGCCCCTATGTATCATTCACTCATCTTCTCCAAGGTTAACAGCTTACATAATTATGGTACATGTATCTAAACTAAGAAAATATTAGTATAATACTGTCGCTAAAGTATGGACTTTATTCAGATTGCCCAGCAACAGTAGCTGTAGTTTGTCTCACTAACCTTTCTCTTCTAAGATTTTCCTCAGGAAGAGAGGTCCATAAGAACCAAGAAGGAGCTATTCCCCAAAACTGTGTGGAGAAGTAGATCTGTGGAGCATAAAGGGTGTAGTAGACTTCCATGAAAATGTGTTATTCAGGACTTGCGGCAAAATGGCACTCTAGGCAGAAGCACCACGCCATCCCTCCACAGCAAAGATCCGAAAAACTAAGCCGAACAGAGAATACAACAATCCTGAAACCCTAAAACATCAAATGAAGACATAAAGAACTCAGCCAAACACCAAATGGAGTGAGAAAACTGACAGAGAACGGAGAGCGAGGAGAGACTCATGCAGAGGTCCCCTACCAGCTAACACAGCGTGGATCCACCATCTTGGATTCCTATCAGAGACCAGCAAATGGGGGTACGCGAAAGTAGCCTCACGGAGTGTCCAGTGGGAGACAAAACAACCGGTAATTTGCAGTGTGCGCTTTCCCACCCCCCAGCCCTCTTCGCCCCGGCTCGGCCTCCTCTGCTTCCCGTGGCCACGGTCTCTTGACCGGGAAGTGTCGGCTGCTTGGATTCCACACACCCAAGCGGGCGGCTCTCTGGGTGCCATTTGTTGGCTGCTAGTGTTGCTTTTTTTTTTCTGCTTCTTTTGATTTCTTGCTTGCCTCTTGCCGCCTCCCCCTCCTTTCACTCGAGTTCCTGGCTCCGTGCGCCATCTTTGCTTCTTCCTGAGGGGCTGCAGAGTGCTGGCAATTTCTGATATATGCTTTCCCACTCTCTACCCTTCATCACCCACACTCAGCCTCCTCTGCTTCCCGTGGACACAGTCTCTTGTCCAGAAACACCAGCCCACACTAGCTGGCTCTCTGAGTGCCATTTGTTGGCTGCTGGTGTTACTTTTTTTTTTCTGCTTCTTTTGATTTCTTGCTTGCCTCTTGGCGCCTCCCCCTCCTTTCACTCGAGTGCATGGCTCTGTGCGCCATCTTTGCTTCTTCCTGAGGGGCTGCGGAGCTCCATTCAAGTATGGAGCTGCTTCCTGGTCTGGGCAACCGTGCTGGTGGGATCCTGGGGCTTTTGTTCCTTTGTTCGTTTTGAATTGTTTGTTTATTTTCTTTTCATTTTATTGAGTTGGGAGCCCTTTATGGCCAGGCAGAGCTGCGTGGCAAGGAACTCCCCTTCAGCTTCCACAGACGAGCAGAGGGATCCCTGACAGCATTTCTTTTTTCGTTGGTTTTATTTTTTGTTTTTTTGGGGGGCCTTTCTTGTTCTTTTTTTTTTTAATTTGTTTTGTTTTCTTTTCCCAATTTTACCCTTTTTGTCTTTCCTCATTGCTCAGTTTCTCGTCCCTCTATATCTTCCTTCTCTTTCTGAAACCTGAATACCAGGCATTGTATACCTCTACGCCTTCTAGCCAGGCTGTATTGTAACACCTGAGAGCGACTTCCCCAGACCCCATAGCTGCACTGGTGGGATCCCTGGGAACTTCAAGGTTCTTTAACCTTTCTGATTTTTATTTATTCATTCTTTTCTTTTCTTCCTCTTCCCCTTTCTGTTTCTTTCCATTTCATAGTCTCTCATCTCTCCATTCCAACGGCAAGCTCCCCTAGCATTCTTGTTTGTTTGTTTGTATGTTGTTGGCTCCTGTTCCTCTCTCCTCTCTCCCATATCCATCTTAGCTCCAAACATAACAATCTCCCCGCTGCATCCTGCCTACCTGCACCGTGCACTTGACATCACACCACCAAGCAGCACGGGCACAGCCTACTGGAACCTGCCCTGCACTGATTACCGACCCGCTCTGGTGGTTAAAGTAAGTGCCACAAACAACGCATCCCAGTAACTCCTCTTCAGCTAGACCTACCCTGCTGTACCATATCTGAGTGACTGACCCTACCAGTTGGAGAAGGAGGTGAAAAGTATTGAGTGCACGGATGAGCAAACAACAAAGAACACACGGTCTGCCTGCTCAGACATAATCAAAAATTTTGTTAAAAAAGGGACAAAACAAACAAATCTACAATCAATAAAGGAGAAAAATAACTACTGAATGCCCCTAAAACAGCAGACAATATCTAAACATTTACAAAAACAGGACAGGATGGTTCCAGTAGGTGTCCCAAATAAAACATCAGATGACTCTCCTGTGGAAGACAATGAGCTAGAACAATCTCATAGGGAATTCAAATCTCTAATACTCGGAATTCTCCAAGAACTGAGGCAAAAAGCTGACAAACATGAGGAAAAAGTAGACAAATTCATGGAAAATAGAAATAAAAAATTGGAAGAATGCAAGAAAATAATGCAGGAACAAACTGCCAAAATAAATTCACAACTAGAAATTATACAAAAACAACAATTAGAAATTGAAAAGATAAACAACAAGATTTCAGAAATGGATGATGT
>NW_004443939.1:15987817-16018523 GCF_000243295.1 Trichechus manatus latirostris | reverse complement strand
GCCAAGAAAGGAGAGGGTTGACATGTTGTGAGGTTATTAACCAGTGTCATAAAACAATATGTGTACTACTGTTTCATGAGAAACTATTTGTTCTTCACCTGAAGTACAATTAAAAAAGAAAAAAGTAAATGTGTTATTCAGAGCTCCTACTTGGGGAAGTATAACTGATGAATGAACCAGATGCTGCCTGGTCATTTCACCAATGCATTCATGTCAAGGTCATACTACCATGAGCTGCTTTTATCCAATGACTGCACATGGCAGGAATACTAAGGAAAGCAAATTTCTGTAAGGCATAGGACACCTCTGATAGTTAGCTTTGGCTTGAAGACTTCCTGCTAGCCTGGCTGAAACTTTCTTAGAATTGCTCTGTAGTCTGAGAATGCTGTCTTATCTCTCTGCATTTTCTCTCACATAGGTTAAATGTTCACCACAGTTTGACGCTGGTCCCCATTTCCTCTGGCTCCTTCCCCTTTTTCCCTCAGGAGCAGTCCCTCCCATAACGTTCTTGCTTGTCTAATCCCATCTTGGGGTGTGCTTGTGAGAGGTACCAAAATAATGAAAATGTATGTTCTGTTATTTTCAATGTCAACTAGATTGTGTTAGTTTATACTATTGTTCAGGTCTCCTATATCATCGTTCATTTTCTGTCTACTTGTTATATAGATGACTGAGAGAGGAGTGTTGAAATCTCTATAATTATGGATTTGTTTATTTATTTTATATTTGTATTTATTCTTATAGCGCCATCGGTTTTTGGTTTCTATATTTTGAAGTTCTCTTGTTAGATGCATGCACATTTAGCATTGTTAGGTCTTTTCGGTGAATTGACATTTTTATCATTATGTAATCTCTCTCTTTATTATTGGTAAATATTCCTTGTACTGAAATATACTTTGTCTGATATTAATACAACCACTCCATCTTTCTTCTGGTTAGTTTTTGATATCATTTTTCCATTCATTATCTTTACCTGTCAATATCTTTATATTTGTAGTGTGTTTTTTTATTGTTTTTTGTAGATAACACATGGTGTGGTATGCTTTTTCGATTCCATCTAATAACCTCTATCTTTTAATTGGGATGATTGGACCTTTAATATTTACTGTAAATATTTGCAGGATTGGATTTAAACCTACCATTTTGTTCATTGTTTTCTATTAGCTTGTTATTTATTTCTCTTCTTTGTTTTTTGTTTTTGTTTGTTTTTACTTTTAATGCCTGCTTTTGGATTTGATTCTTTTCTATGATTCCATTCATCTCAACTATTACCTTATTACCTATATCTCTTTTTTTAATTTAATTTATTTTAATATTTAGGGTTTACAATATTCATCTTTTATTTATCTCAGTTTGCCTTCAATCAATATTTACCACTTCATATACAGTGTAAGAACCTTATAGCAATATACTTCCATTTTTTCCCTCCTCTCATTCTACTTTGACGTATGTCACAATCCAATAATATAATGTTAAAATTTTTGCTTTTGACAGTCAATCATCTTTTGGAGTGATTAAAAAATAAGAAAAATTATATCTTTTATATTTACTTTCACTTTCATCATTTTGGGAGTTCTTCATTTTTTGTGCAGATACAAGTTTCTGTATATTCGTTTTGCCTGAGGAAATGTCCTTTAACATTTTTGTGGCACAGATCCTGGCAATAAATTCTCTTGGTATTTTTACTTTCTCCCCCCACCCCCACCCCCCAAAAAAAACAACACTTTATTTCATGAATTTATGAAAGATATTTTCACTTGGTATAAAATTCAGAGTTGAAAGATTTTTCCGTACTTTAAAGATGTTACCTCTTTGTCTTCTTTTTTGAACAGTTTCTGATGAGAAGTCTCCCATAATTCATGTTTCACTAACTGTCTGCAATGTATCTTTGTCTGTGCCTACTTTCATGATTTTCTCTTCTTGTTTATTTACCATAATTTTAAATATAATCTATTAGATGTACTTTATCTCGTATTTATATTTCTTGTATTTCTCAGAGCATATAAGATCTGTGGTTTTGTATCTTTTTTTTTTAAATTTTGGAATATTCTTGGCCATTTTCTCTTCAAATATTTCTTCTGCCCTCTTATCTCTCTTTATTTCTTCCAGAAATCCAATATCATGTGTATTACAACACTTGATATTAACCAACAGCTGTTGAATATCTGTTCTCTTTTTTTTTCTTTGTGATTCAGTTTTAGTAATTTCTCTTGTTCTAGCTTCAGGTTCACTGATTCTTGCCTCAACTATGTGCAGTCTATTGATGAGCCCAGAAAATAAATTCTTCATCTTTGATACTATGTTTTTTACTATTATTATTTCTAACATTTTCATTTGACTCTCTTGTAGTTTCCATTTCTCTGCTAAAAATCCTCATCTGTTTATGCATGTTGTCTGCCTTTTTCCACTAGATCATTTAACATAGTAAACATAGTTATTTTAAGTCACCGTCTGATAGTTCCAATATCTAGGTCATCGTTGAGTACGGTTCCAATGATTACTGTGTCTCTTGAAAACAGGTTGTGTTTTCTGTGTGTGTGTCTTGTAATTTTTTTTTTTTAATTATCAAGTGCCAGGCATATTGTGTAGAACAGTAGAGACTGAGGTAAGTAGTATTTATGCTTGAAACTCAACATGCCTCTTCTTTAGTCAGACCATGGGAGGTGGGATTAATCAATCTTGTCATGAGTTAAGCTGGATTTGAGTTTGGTTGTTGCTATGGCTACTCCTAGGGCATCACAGTCTTCAAATTCTTCTGAGATTTGGTCTCAATGTTTCTGCTCCACCCTCAGCTTTCTACCATCCCAACATGCCTACACCACAGAGAGGGGTCTCTCTTATAACTTTTGCCCCTCCTCTGTATTAGACTGCTGTTGCTTCTTATCCGTTTCAAGATCCATGGGACATAAGGTATCCCACCCACGTTTTATGCTTCTCAAGTTCTTTGGAAAGAAGATAGCCAGATTGTAATGCATTTAGCCTCAAGGGTGGAGCCTTTTGATATGTGAAAAACTCAAAATTCCTTAGTGGGAACCTCATTTTTGTGTAGATTGAACATTATCTTAGGTGATGCCTCCCAGATGTGTGAATTTTCTAAACTTTTGACAGATTTGCCTTTACTTCTGTGAGATAAGCCTCATCACTATGTTTCCCAGTTACTATGTTCTTGTGAGAATGTACTTATCATGAGAATAAGCTATAGCCAGTCTTCATTCAGTCACAGTGGACATTTTCTTCTTTATGCCATTCATTGTTTCCAGATGTTACTGGCTCTTTTCTTTTCTGGCTTCTGAACAGTAAATAATGCCTTTCCAATAAGGAATAATACATTGCAGTGATACTTTTCAAGAGACTGGAACTCCTATAAGTTATTATTATGTTGCATTCAATCTTAGGGACCAATCTTTGCTTCCACGTGTAGCAGGCGGAATGCACCCCTATGAGCAGTTCTGCAGTATTCCAGGGCAGCTGTTTCTGCTTCTTAGCTGCTCGTACTGCTTATGTTATAATGATGAATACATAGTAATGGTAATTTTCCTGAGATTCAAATTCCTTTAGCTTTGTTTATTTGGCCTGTAAGTACTGCTTTTGCAGTAATGAAGACTGCATTGTAGTGGTAATTTTCTGGAGATAAAAAGTCCCTTGACTTTATTTATTTGGGCTGTAAGTACTGCTTTGACAGTAAGGAAGAATGCATTGTAACATGTTTTGAGAAGTTTCCTAAAAAATAATAAAAAAGGCTAAGAAGAAGGAGACTAGAATAAAAATTTATGTGCAGTCATTGCCAGGTGCCTTCATGTTTTACCTCATGTTCTGCAAATTTTCAAGAAATTAAATAGATAAATAAAATGCTTTTATCATTGACTCATATTGACAGGATATACATCATCCATGATCTGCTGGGACATATGTGATCCCAGATAATGGGTATCAAAACCCATAACTCATAACAAAAATTCTGAATTGGTCCTTTAATCAGCACACTTTCATAAGTGAAAACACATAGTATTATCAAAAACTTCAAAGAAGAAAATAATTGGGTCTTGAAAGGGTTATTCAGTGCTTAGTAGGCTGATGATAGGTTGCAGGGAAAGTTCTATATTGCCTAGTCCAGCCTCAGTGTAAGTAGGCTCTGTGTGTCTGAACTTAAGGGATGGGGCTTTCTCAATGTTCCTGTCTTTCCTCTACATGGTAGTAAAACTCTGTCATGTGTGGATGGGAGTTTCCTGCTCCTTCCTCTGTGGTAGGAGACCTCTAATCGTTTTGCAGGATCCTGAGTCAAGGACTGCTTCACCATGGGTACAGAGTTTTTTCCAACACTTCCTTCAGCAGCAAGGGTCTTCACTTGAGCCTTGGTAGTGACAGAGTTTACTGTCCTTCCCCTAAAAGTTTAAGGTTTTTGCCCAATTGAGAGAAAAGACTGAACAGGGAATGGGGCTGCATATCTTTTTTTGCAGTGGTGGCAAATTCCTTCCCGCACATCTACATCAACTGAGGGAGACTGTGTCTGTTCTCCTGACCTGTTCCCAATCCTGTTTATGAACTCAGTGGAAGTTCATGGAAAAGAACTTGTGAGTGAATGCAAACTTCCTTTGTACTGGGGCCTCCCTGTAGTTCTATACCTAGGGGTAGCCCATACTTGATTTTAGCAATCATGAAAATTTTAGCTGATTTTTTCTTACTTACATTCATGGCTGCCATATCTCTTATTTTCTGCCACTGGCGATCCAGGCCTAATGTCTCATCTCTCACTGGGGAGGCCTGTCCATTCTCGGAATTCAGGCTGCTTGGTTGCCCTGCAACTTTAGCTCACTGATGGGTTTAAGAAAAGTTATGATTTTGTTGTTTATCTTGCTTTGTCTCATTACTATGAGAATAATGCTCTTTCCAGCTTTCTACATCCTAGGTTGAAGCTTACTCTGACTTTTTAAAAATAACTTCTCCTGGGTTAGAAATAACTGGCAGTGTGTTATGGATTGAATTGTGTTCACCCAAAAATGTGTGTCAACTTGGCTAGTCCATGATTCCCAGTATTGTGTGATTGTCCACCATTTTGTTATCTGATGTGATTTTCCTATGTGTTGTAACTACCTCTATGATGTTAATGAGGTGGGATTAGAGGCAGTTATGTTAATGAGGCAGGACTTGATCTACAAGATTGGACTGTGTCTTAAGTCAATCTCTTTTGAGATATAAAAGAGAGAAGCAAGCAGAGAGAGAGGGAGACCTTATATAACCGAGAAACAAGAGCTAGGAGAATAGCATGTCCTTTGGGTCCAGGGACCCTGTGGCTGAGAAGCTCTGTGAGTGGATAAGATTGATAACAAGGACCTTCCTACAGAGTCAACAGAGAGAGAGAGAGCCTTCCCCTGGAGCTGGCACCCAGAATTCGGACTTCCAGCCTCCTAGCCTGTGAGAGAATAAATTTCTCTTTGTTAAAGCCACTGCTTGTGGTATTTCTGTTGTAAGAGCATTAGATAACTAAGACACAGTGATAGTACTGAAATGTAATTTCATCACCTTATTTCATATAGTTTCAGTGTTCATCAGTAGTAGCATTAAAACTGTGAGATGTAACTTTTTTTTTTTTTTTGACACAGACTTCTTACAGAAACTGTGAAAGCATTTTATGTTCTACTTGTTGCAATGAAGTGAAATGTGTCTTTCTGGGAAAAGTACACACAGATCTTGGTGTAAGATCCTGGCAAAAAATACCTAACAGTTACATTTTGTTATTCTCATTGTTTACGGAGGAAAGAAGGAAAATTAATAGCGTGTATGGTGACTGTCAGGGGCTTTGAGACCTAAATAGAGGACTGACCAAGATCTCCCAGAATTATCACACTGAGTAAGGAAGTGATGAATTAAAGATTTAGACTCAGGTGAGAAGAAAAGGATTACCAGCAAGCATGTGACCTATTTTCTCCATTACCAGGGACACCTGGGAAAGAACAAGATGACCTGGACAAAGTCCCTTGCAAACTTGCCAGTAACCGGGTCTCCTGGTAAACACACTAATGGTTTTTACTAGCAGAAAGATAATGGAGAGTCCTTTACGTGAAATGCCTTTAGCAGAATGTCTTTACTCTGTCTAGGTTGCTTATTATACATAACCTGGGAATCCATAGATATATGAGGCAGGGTCTCCTAGAAAATGCCACATAATCCATGCAATTAATGAAGTATAAAAAGGAGCCATTCCATAACCAAAATGGCTCCTTCTATAACAAGCAATGTTGTGCATGCATTGCTTATAACCAAAAACAAAAACAAAACAAAAATCATTGCTGTTGAGTTGATTCCAACTGATAGCAACCCTATAGGACAGTGTAGAACTGCCCCATAGGATTCCCAAGGCAGTAATCTTTACCGAAGCAGACTGCCGTATCTTTTTCCTGCGGAGCAGCTGGTGGGTTCCATCCGCTGACTTTTCAGTTAGTACTTAATTACTGCACCATGAGGGCTCCTTTGCTTATATTGGAACTCGGTATGTCCTAATGATGACAGAAAGGATCTAGGGAGCTGTGCTGGTGATCTTAAACTTCTCTAAGGGAAAAAGAACACATTGTTTTCCTGTCACTCATATCCTTTGAATTACTATCAAAATTTATTACTAAGTGAGATATCTGATTCCTGTGAGTCAGCTTTAACAATCTGAGCCATTTTTTTAAATCTCAATAGGTATCTCTGACTTCACAGTAAATACATGTTTCACTGTCTAATAGTGCCTGGTTCCACCTGGTCCATGAATTGAATGTAAACCAGAATTGTTGAGTCAAAATTCAGAAACCATGTCCTTTTACCACACACATTTTTTAACTATATTTAGGAAGTTTTTAATTTGATCTGAGTTTTGCAGCACAACTGCTGGATAATGATGGTATGATGTGGTAGAAATTCTAGAAAAAAATATCTCAGGGTACCACATGCAAATACAACAGGAAAGAAATATTTCATATTATAGCTAAGTATAGAGAACAAAAAACATCAAATTAACAACAGTGGATTTTTCTTTGAGTATCAGATATTGATGTTGGCTATTTTGTGATGGATCATTGGTCTGCTTTCAATAACAGCAGTCACAGAGAATGAGTCTATGCAATTGGCATTGTCCTAGGTACTTCTTTCTTTATGGTTTTATTACAACCAAGATAAATAGACACAAGAAACAATAAATCTCTTGAATGTTGCTCAGAGCTCTACCTAAGCACAGCCAACACTAGCCCTTGGCCAGCCACACCCTACCACCTGTTTCATCATAATTCTGATATTATACTGGTCTTCATCAGGGTTGGCTCAGTCTGGAAAGGGACTGAGTTTGCAGATTTCAGTCATCAATTTTATGGAACACAGAGAGGGGCTACTCAGAGCAGGTACTGACCACAAAGCCAAAGCTGAGGAAAGTCTTCATTAATTAAGGTACAACTATAATTAAGACCTATGCATATACGTTATATTATTTATGCTTTTAAATAGGACCACTTGCTTTCCACATCCATTGGTCTGAATTTCTTTGATTTTTCAAGGTACCTAAATCAATGCCTTTGGATTTAACTAATTCTCTTCTATATTTAGTTTAAATATTGTTTGCATAGAGTTCTCTATTACTAAAAATTATTTTGGTTATTCTTGAATTATTTCATTTTTAAAATTTTTTCCTAAGTAATTACTCGCATCTATTGCATACAAATTTGGAAGGTCTTCTAAATTTAGTAAATGTCGTGGCTTGTTCTGAGGGCATTTGTTTTCCAAATATTAACACACACACACGTTTATTTTAGAAACTCTCATACCCTGACCCATATTTCTCAGCCCCTGGCTTCACATACAATTTTTTTTTTTAACACTAATATAGGCTGTTCAAATAACTTCAAAAACAAATACAAAAGACAAACTCATTGAAATTTAACCTTGAGACCTTGAGAGCCTGGTAGAAGGGAGGTTTTATCTGTGGAAAATTCAGAAGCATAGCCCTCCAGAAGTGTGAACCTCAATGTTCTCTTCTTTCCCAGAGTGGCTCTGTCTGTCCTAGGTAAACCAGTTGCCATCAAGTCAACCCTGACTCATGGTGACTCGTGTGTTCAAGTGGAACCGTGTTCCATAGTGTTTTCAATGGCTGATTTTTCAGAAGTCACCAGGCCTTTCTTCCAAGGCACCTCTGGGTGGACTAAAATTTCCAACCTTTTGGTTAGCAGTCAAGTGTGCTAACCATTTTCACTACCTGGGGACTCCTTCCTAAGTAAGCAGCATAATGTTTTCTGTTTTCTTGTTTAGTGGTGGGACTTAACATGAGCACCCCAGAATGGCTTTTGAGCAGTTTGTTTTCCAGACTAATAATTAGTCAATATTTTGACAATAGTCCTGGAAAACAACCAGTTTTCCTTCCTGAGTCAGAAGACCTTTTCAGTTGTCTTGAATAAAGATCACCCTAGAATCATGTTTTTCATCCCTAATATCTTCAATTGGTTTCTTATCAGGGAAAGGGAAGGCTGACACATTATATTTTTCAATCTTAGGAATCTTTTGTACTTATGGTCTATAGATCAATCATTTAGGTCATTAGAAAGAGACTACTAAAAAGCACTGTGGTTCTATACAAAAAGCAAATAATTTTGAATCAGAAGGCTAATCCTTTTCTATTTATTAGTTTTTTGATCTTAAGTAAACCTCTACCTTCTCTCAGTTTTGTTTTTTTTATTTATAAAATGATGTCATGGTTTGAATTATGTCCCCCAAAAATGTGTGTATCAATCTGGCTGGGCCATGATTCCCAGAATTGTGTGGTTGGCCTCCATTTTGTGGTTGTAATTTTATGTTAAAGAGGATTAGGGTGGGATTGTAACACCACCCTTACCCAGGTCATATCCCTGCTCCAATGTAAAGGGAGTCTCCCTAGGTTGTGGCCTGCACCACCTTTTACAAGAGACAAAAGGGAAGCAAGCAGAGAACTGGGAACCTCGTATCACCAAGAAAGCAGTGCTGGGAGCAGAGTGCGTCCTTTGTACCTGAGGTTCCTGTGCAGAGAAGCTCCCAGACCAAAGAAAGGCTGATGCATCACAAGGACCTTTCTCCAGAGCCGACAGAGAGAGAACGCCTTCTCCTGGAGCTGATGCCCTGAATTTGGACTTGTAGTCTACTGGACTGTGAGAGAATAAACTTCTCTTTGTTAAAGCCATCCACTTGTGGTATTTCTGTTAGAGCAGCACTCGATAACTAAGACAAATGAGAAACAAACAAAAAAATCTGCTCTGCCTATTCCATGGCATTTGTGTGAATAGCAAATGAAAGAAAGTACATGAAAGTCCAGGTAACTGGAATGTATTTAAACATGGTAGATCAATCCAACCATGTATTTCCACTCTCCTTGAGTCCATCACTCATTTTTCTGATGTGTTCTTAAGTTAGAGTTTTGCCCAATTAAATCATGATGTCTCTTAGAGTAAGGATGGAAAAGAGGTTTCACCTCACCTATCAACATAATAATTGATAATGGCTGCCTTAAATGCTATATTGAGAAGGATTCTGAAGAAGTTTTGGGTTTAAGAGGAACAAGTATTGTTAATAACTAGTGGTATCTCCCATGGAGACTGGTATGGGAATACAAGCAGCCATGCCACACACTTGGTGTAGCATCCTTAAAGCTGTAAACAACTATTCCATTAACTACTTACTCCTTGCCAACTCATTGACCAACTTTAATGCAGGAACAAAAAAGTTTTATGTTACTTTGCATCAGTCTCTCTCACTTGGCAAGACAAACCTGACATGGTTTTTCCAAAGGTATTTGATAGTGCATCTTTTGTATGACCTTCGTAAGTTATTGATGCCCTTTTTTCTTTAGTTTTGAAATAGAAATGGAATGTTGGATGCTAGGATGATCTAATTGACAACTCATTAAAAAACAGGGTGAACTCGGATGCTATGACCAGCAAGGTAAGTGCCCCCATTTCTCTTCATGCAAAAAGAGGACTTTCCATGATAAAGAATTGTTCTTCAGTAAAGGTTATGAATATGTGTGGATCTCCCAGAGAGGACCTCGTAACCTGTTGTCAGGGACCACAAATTAAAATCACTGTCTCTTTCATAGTTACAAATTGCTCCTGATGATGACAAATCATGAGATGTTTTTCCCTAAGTGATGGTCTGAGGAAAAAGTATATTTGTGTTATTGTTAGATGCCGTCGAGTCAGTTCCCACTCAGACTGACCCCATGTACAACAGAACAAAACACTGCCCAGTCCTGTGCCATCCTCACACTTGTTGCTATGCTTGAGCTCATCGTTGCAGCCACTGAGTCAGTCAATCTTGTTAAGGGTCTTCCTCTTTTTCACTGACCCTCTACTTTACCACCCTATCGTCTACGGAACATTCTGGCTGTACTTCCTTCAAAGCAGATCTGTTCATTCTTCTGGCACGCTATTCAATATTCTTCACCAACACCGTAATTCAAAGGCATCAATTCTTCTTTGGTCTTTCTTATTCACTGTCCAGCTTTAGCACGTATATGGGGTGACTGAAAACACAATGGCTTGGGTCAGGTGCACCTTAGTCCTTAAAGTGACACCTTTGAAAAGGTATAACAATGTATAATTTGGCCAATTAGCTCTTAAAGTGAACTAAAGTGAATGGAATTTCAGTGTGTATATAGAGATAGTTTGGACTCCAGATCATAGATTCTAAATAACTGCAAAAGTTCTGGTTCATACGTTTGTCTTTTTTAATGTTTATTCATTCATTCATCCATTCATTTAGTCAACAAATAACATATGAATACTGACTATGTGCCTCTCCCTGTGCCGGATGACGGTGATACAATGGTGAACAAGACAAGCATGGTTCCTAGCTTCACGGGACTTATGCTATAACTGCCACACATGTAGTTATAGGTGTCGGGAGTAACAACAGAGAAAGCTAAAACTCAAAGGGTTTAGAGTGACTAAAAAAACAATTCTGGGAATCATGGCCCAGCCAGATTTATACACACATTTTTGGGGGACATAATTCAAACCATGACATCATTTTATAAATAAAAAAACAAAACTGAGAGAAGGTAGAGGTTTACTTAGGATCAAAAAACTAACAAATAGAAAAGGATTAGCCTTCTGATTCAAAATTATTTGCTTTTTCTATAGAACCACAGTGCTTTTTAGTAGTCTTTCTAATGACCTAAATGATTGATCTATAGACCATAAGTACAAAAGATTCCTAAGATTGAAAAATATAATGTATCAGCCTTCCCTTTCCCTGATAAGAAACCAATTGAAGATATTAGGGATGAAAAACATGATTCTAGGGTGATCTTTATTCAAGACAACTGAGTCCCTGGGTGGCGCAAATAGTTATGCACTCAACCAGGATCCAAAATTTGGCAGGTCAAACTCACCCAGAGGCACCTCAGAAGAAAGGCCTGGCAATCTGCTTTTGAAAGACCACAGCCTTGAAAACCTTATGGAGCAATTCTACTCTGCACATAAGTGGTCACCATGAGTAGGAACTGACTTGACAGGAACTAATAACAACAACAAACTTATGAGGGTAGAGAAATGGAAAATATTTTCCAGGAAGGACATGTGAAAAAGGTGGAAGATGAGAGGTGAGGAGCTGAAATGGTCAGCTTAGCTAACTGAGCCAGTCATCCTAGATTTTAAGAAATAAAGACTGGTGTGTAGATTAGTTAGAAGCTGAATCATTCAATGTGTATATTTTGCTGCTGGTATCATCCATGCTTTCACCTAAGACTAGGAGATTTTGAGTGCCTTAAAGGGTTGCTATGAGTCAGAATCAACTCGACAGCAGTATCTTTTTTGTGTGTGTTTTGTTTTTTTGGTTTTTTCCTTAGGCTGGCTTTAGAAGTAAATCCTTTTGTCTAGATTCTTTCTGATTTATTTCCTGAGGAATGAATCATCAAAATCATCATCTACAACAAGAATCTGAAAAAGGCTTTACACATCTCATAGAATAATGGCAGCTGCCTAAAAATCTATCCACACATCCTCAAAATACACACAGATTGCCAAGGAGAGAATAACAAAGACTCTCCTTAGGAGCAGGCTGTATTCAATGACTGGTTGACATGGTAATAAAAATACCTTACCTTAGGACAATTTTGAAAGGTCCTTTTCAGCTTTAGAGCTCCCTGTAGATCAACTGAGGTCTTCATTGACACTACCTCGAAGCCCATCTTCTCTCTCTCTTCAATCCCGCTTCCTTCCCTTCCTTCTAGAAATGTTAAACCTGAGTACTCCCTAATAAACCTGCAGCATGGTAATGCTACCTCAGTTTCTGCTTTCCAAGGAACCCAAGGTGTGACAATAACCCTTCACACCACTTGGCTACGTGACCAGGAGAATTCCTTGTACTCAAATGAAAATGATAAAACTCATTGAAACAAAATTAAATAAAGATTCCAATATACTTAACTGTTATCTGAATTGGAACTTGAGCTTTCCATTTAGAAAGTACCTTTTCAGTCCAA
Organism: Trichechus manatus latirostris; assembly: GCF_000243295.1. Taxonomy (NCBI): domain Eukaryota; kingdom Metazoa; phylum Chordata; class Mammalia; order Sirenia; family Trichechidae; genus Trichechus; species Trichechus manatus. The sequence continues at coordinate 16,006,048 of NW_004443939.1, read as the reverse complement.
ATTACTCCAAGAAGATAACCGCCTGCTGAGCACAAAGCTATTCATCATATTCATGACTTAGGGGGATGTTGCCACTGGTCCCCGAGTTTCTGGCAGGTGGAAATGGAGAGATTGTTATTTCCAGTAAGTCTTGTCCCCAGTGGTGCTGAATTACTTCAAATTCCAGACACCTGCATTGTGCCCCCTAAGGCTTCATACTATCAGAATGCAAGAAACTGCAGAGCTCTGAGACAGAAGATAAGGAGAGCCCACTGAGCCAAGAAAACAACCAGTAACTTTGTAAAAGCCTCTGGAAATTTAGCATTTCCAATCAAAGCCTTGTATGCTCTGAGGAGAACTAAGACCTGCGCTCAAATTATTAGAGAAAGGTAAGATTTTTATGGGAACACAAGAAAACCCAAATCTTGTGTTGTAATCTGTACTTTCTCACGTAAGACTTCTGAGGCAGAGTTACACAAGAAACAACACCAACAAGAGAAATAAAATGCCATTTGGTCATAAAAGTGAGTCATCGCCTGACGTTGTAAGCAGGCCAAATGTGGGCCTTACCCGGCTTGCAAAGAAAGCCAACGACCAAGACATCGGCTCAGAAATAGAAAGCAACGTTTATTGCAAGCCGGCAAGCGAAGAGCCAGGAGAAATTTTCTCCGATCAGGCTCCTCGCTTGAGGATGTGCTACACATTTATGGGGTGACAGAATAAGGAAGTTATACATATTCATTAAACTTCTGGGGAATCATATACATAATAACAGCGGGGCAGCAGCAGATCGCTGGCACGGATGCTGGTGTCAGACATCTTGCTTCCGACTGTCTTCCCCCAGTTCTGCAGTGCAGCACTTTAGTTCCTTCTGGTCTTTTAATGGCACTTTTGTTCCGGATAGGTCATTTTAAGAATCCACGAAGCTTCCCTGCGCATGCGTTTTGGGCCGCAGCTGGTCTTAACTGGTTCGAGCCAGCAGGGTCTAACACCCGGTCTCTAAAACCTAGGCGGGGATTTTCTCCGCCTGTTAGCAGTGCACAGTCGGCAGGCGGTGCTCGGGGGAAAGGGGGCCGTCCTTTGGCTACGGGGTTTAATTCTTTGGAGAAGCAGCTACTGATCTTTTCCAGGGCCCGAGTTGTTGGATGGGGACACCCAGTCCTAATCCTTGTCTCTCACGCACAAAAAGGTTGAAGAAAATTCCTGTGGGCAGTTTGTCCAGAAACATCAGTCACCGTGAGGGATTTTGAAGACAAGGAGCTACTCTGCACATTTAAAACCAAATACGTGGCCCCTGTGTCAACTAAAAAGGCCATTAGCTGGTTTCCCACTTTCATTCGTACCCGGAGCTCCTCATGGGAGGTGAGGATGGACCCGGCTGGCGGTGGAGCCCCTGGGCCCCATCATTCCTGGTCGTTTTCTTCGGCCTGGAGCATCTGGTGAGCCCTCACTGGGGACACCCCCCACCCCCACTATCCGCCCAACGCCCCTTGCCTGGGTCGGCTCAGACGTTCACACTTTAGTGACCATCTTGTTTGCAGTAGGCATAATGCTGAGGGCTCAGCTTTGCTGGGCGTCTCAGTTCTCCCTTCTTGGGGGCTAGTGGACGGGGGCCCAGGGAACTTACCCTTCCACGATGCGTCCAGCTTCCCTGGGGTCTTCCAAAGGGGCTGCGAGTAGGGTTGCTTGTTGCTTCATTTCCTTTTGCTTTTTCTTTTCCTGCCCCTGGTCTCTGTTGTAAATGCTGAAAGTGGCCTCGACCAACTGAGAGGTAGTCATTTCTAGGCTTCCTTCTAATTTTTGAAGTTTACACCTGATATCAGGGGCACTTTGGGAGATAAATATCAGGTTAACCACCTTTTGGAAAGTTGGATCTTCGAGATTGACATCAGCATACTTCTTGCATGTTTCTAGGAGTCTTTCTAAGAAAGCAGAAGGATTCTCCTCCGACTCCTCACGGACCTCCTGGATTTTGTTTAAATTCTTTGGTTTTGGGGCTCCTCACTTCAGCCGCTCTATGATGCATTCTGGATAATACTGCAGGTCCACCCAGTGCTTTACCAGATTCGAGTCCCATTTTGGATGGGCTACGGGCACGGCCAAATCAGCGGGCCTTCTAGGGGGTGTTCCCGTTGCTTCATGGAGCCTATCAGCCTCTTGTCTCGCTTTTTTGAGAACCATTCTTCTTTCCTCCTGAATTAACAAGCCCCGGAGGAGTACCTGAATATCTGCCCAGGTAGGTTGGTAAATATCAAATGTGCTTTGGAAAAATTCTGCCATCTGATTTGGGTCCTCCCTGTATCCTGGCATTGACCTTTTCTTGTTCAAGAGGTCCGTTAAGGTGAATGGAGTGTGCACCCAAACAAAGCCTCGAGGGGCACCTTGGTCATTAATTCCAGTCGGAACCTGTCGGAGTGGGTCGTGCCCTTGCCCTGTCTCTGGATTCGAGGTTCCCTGACTGAATTGCACGCCGCTCCGGTTGTGAGGTGGGGAGACCATTTTTTGAAAGTTTGGGTGAAGAGGACTAGGTTCTCTGGGACAGCACCAGCCTGAGCCAGTGAGGAAGGCGCCGGAGTGGCAGCCTGGGGGGCCGGCAGTGAGGGCGGTGGCAGTGCGGAGGCTGGAGGAGGCATTAGGGAGACCGCCTGAGGGGAAATTGTGAGGGCACCTGCAGGCCGGTGCCGCCGGCCGTCACATAAGGTGGAGGTAACAGATCTAGGGCAGGTTCCTCCTCACTGCTTGGGAGGATGTCTTCTTCCTGTTTCCAGTTCCTAAGAATGCATCCTAAGGAGGAACACAAGGGGATCCATGGTTCCTCATATCTCTTTAAAAGCACAGAATACAGTTAAACGGATAGACTGACACAAAATGGACCACAACACGGAACAAGACAGACAATTTCCAATTCTTACTAGACCAGGACTTGACCCAGATGGGAGTATTAAAATTAATCACCCTCAAGGTCTGGAGTCGATAGCTGAAGTATCTCAGACACTCCTCAACCTCCCAGTCTATACCCCGACCCCATCCTTATCAAGTAATAAACCCAGTTACTGACCTGTCAGACATCTCCAGACCAGGTTGGTTTCAGTTCCTGAAGAGAAGAGTTCGCGCGTCGAGTCGAAGATGCCTTCTGTGGCGCCCAAACTCACCTCTGTCCTCTGGACAGAAACTTATCCAGGTGCACACTGAGGGCGAGGGAGAGGCGACCGCTGCGCTCGGGGCCCTGCTGGCACCAGGCAAATGATGAATGAGACAGTCTGGGCCCCACCTGGGGTGCCAAAATTGTAAGAAGGCCAAATGTGGGCCTTGCCCAGCGTGCAAGGAAAGCCAATAACCAAGACACCGGCCTTTGGGAAATCGAAAGCAACGTTTACTAACAAGGACTCTGGTATTGGTGGGTTAAACTGACATGGCGTAGGCTGCAAACTGAAGTAGTGCCTCCGTTTCTCCCTTAAGCCCAAATCCAGATTTTAAGATTGTATTTTCTCTGGCTAGAAGTAACAAAGAAAGAAATAAGAGATTTGATGGACCCTGCAGATAGTCACTTCTACGCTTCTGCTCATAGTGCTGCCTCTGCCTGGAATGACTTCTTTAGATACTGCCCCCTGCCCTCAACACACATGCACCATCCACAAACCTCCACTTGCTTTTCAAGACTCGCTTGAGTGAAGATTTCCTGATTTCTATAGACAGAGTTAGTTACAAGGTTCTTTTAACCACTAGATAATGAGTTTCTTGGGGGTGTCTTGCTAATTTGCCAGATGAGTCTAACATCTAGAAAGAAGAAGAAGAAAAAAAAAAAAAAAAGCCTATTACTGCCCAGTCACTCCAACTCATAATGTGACCTTTTGGTTAGCTGCTGTAGCTGTTAACCACTGTGCCACGAGGGCTGCAAGTCTAGCACAGAGCCTGACAAGTAATCGGTGTTGTGTATCCATGTACTTGGAATCATACCTCATTTGGCCCCAACCTTGCTTTCCAGCCTCAAATCCTGCTACACTAACCCTCCCTCACCTACATATCTTACTTCTGCTTCATTGAAAACACATAACTCACTGACCTGCAAACATGCCAGGTACGCCCACACTCTTTTGCTTTCACTCATCCTTTTTCCTCTGCCTGAAATTTCCTCCAGTCATTTCAAACTATGAAATTCTTCATCTTCCTATGAGGTCTTAAATACCGCTTCCTCCGCACATTTTCCTCTGCTTTCAAATCATCCTTTTCTGACCACTTTCTTTTGGCATGCGTCGTATTTCATCTGCACTTATCAACATTCTTAACCGGCTATAAGTCAGATTATACTCACTTTGAGTCCCAGGGGAATTCAGACTGACAACACAACTCACTGTTGCTGTCTGTTTTAAACCTATTCCACCTGTTGTATCCTCTAAGCCCCAAGACTCTGAATCATCTTGAACTCTATCTCATCAGTTACCAATCTCTGTATATCTTTTTTCTTTTATTGTTGTAGTTTAAGAGAAAGTTTACGGTTCAAGTTAGTTTCTATATTTCTAGAATCCACAATCTATGCCCACTATCTCTACAATAGCTCAACGCCTTTTCATCTTTTCTTTCCTAGAAGTGAGCATTAATTCCAAATATCTCCTTGCCTATAGTTTCAACTACTCCCACTATGGATCTTCCTTCTAGTCTAGACTCTAAGAACCTTGAAAACAGAGACTCTATATTTAATTTGTCTTTCTCTTTAGTTAAGCAGACTTGCTAAGTGCCTATTGTGTGCCAGGCTCTGTGCTAGTTTTGAAGATAGAAACATAAGTAGGACTATGCCTCTGAGATAATGCTTGGCATTTTGTAGGATTGTCATAAATATTTATGGAATGAGCTAATGAAAGAAGGAGTGAGTCATTTTTGTTTGTTTGCTTTCTGAAATGCATATATCATCTTCCTCCTACTTAAAAATCATCTGTGGTTCATATATATATGGTCAACTAATATTTTTTAAAACTTACCAAACCAATTCAGTGAGGAATAAAAAGACATCAACAAAAGTTACTGGATCAATTGAATATCCATACAGAAATAAATAATTGAACAAATAAATACATCATACACAAAAATTAAGTGAAAAAGTCATAGACTTAAATGTAAAACATAAAATCATAAAACTTTTAGAAGAAAACACAGAAAAAAATACTGGGGACTTTGGAGGAGCGAACATTTTTTAGATACAATACATAAGCACAAAACACAAGATAAAAAAGTGTTAAACTGAACATCAAAATTACATCATTTGTTCTTTAAAAGATACCGTAAGAGAAATGAAACTGTAATATATAGACTTGTAAAAACATTCTCAACACATACATCAGGCAAAGAACTTGTATTCAGAATACACAATCAACACTTAAATTGTAAGATAAGTAACTAATTAAAAAATGGGCAGAAGATTTGAACCTGTTGTTTTTGTTGTTAGGGGTCTGTTCCGACTCATAGCTACCTTATGTACAACAGAACGAAATACTGCCTGGTCCTACACCATCCTCACGATCGTTGCTATGTTTGAGCCCATTGTTGCAGCCACTGTATAAACCATCTCGTGTAGGGTCTTCCTCTTTTCATGCCCCTCTACTTTACCAAGCATGTTGTCCTTCTTCAGGGACTGGTCTCTCCTGGTAACATATCCAAAGTACATGAGATGAAGTCTCCACATCTGTCCTTCTAAGGAGCATTCTGGCTGTACTTCTTCAGAGACACGTTTGTTCGTTCTTCTGGCAGTCCATGGTATATCAATATTCTTCGTCAACACCATAATTCAAAGGCATCAATTTTCCTTTAATCTTCTTCATTCCTTGTCCAGCTTTTGAATGCATATTAGGGAGTTGAAAATACCATGGTTTGGGTCAGGCCCACCTTAGCACTCAAAGTGGCATCTTTGCTTTATAACGCTTGAAAGAGGTCTTTTGTAGCAGATTTTCCCAGAGCAGTGTGTCCTCTGATTTCTTGACTGTTGCTTCCCTGGGCATTGATTGTGAATCCCAGTCAAATGAAATCCTTTCCGTCTTTTCTCCATTTATCATGAAGTTGCTCATTGATCCAGTTGTGAGGATTTTTGTTTTCTTTATGTTGAGGAATAATCCATATTGAAGGCTGTAGTCTTTGATCTTCATCAGTAAGTGCTTCAAGTCCTCTTTGCTTTTAGCAAGCAAGGTTGTCATCTGCATATCACAGGTTGTTAATGACTCTTCCTTCAATCCTGATGCTTACATTCTTCTTCATATAGCCCAGTTTCTCAGATTATATGCTCAGCATACACACTGAATAAGTATGGTGAATGGATATAACCCTTACCCACGCCTTTCCTGATTTTAAGCAACACATTTTCCCCTTGTTCTGTTTGAATGACTACATCTTGGTCTACTACAGGTTCCTCATAAGCACAATTAAGTATTCTGGAATTCCCATTCTTCGAAATGTTACTTATAGTTTGTTATGATTCACACAGTCCAATGCCTTTGTGTACTCATAAAACACAGGTAAACATCTTTCTGGTATTGTCTGCTTTCAGCCAAGATCCGTTTGACATCAGCTATGATATCCCTTGTTCCATCTCCTCTTCTGAATGCTGCTACAATTTCTGGAAGTTTCGTGTTGATGTACTGCTGCATCCGTGTTTGAATTATTTTCAGCAAAATTTTATTTGCGTATGATATTAATGATATTGTTCAGTAATTTCCGCATTCTCTTGGATCACCTTTCTTTGGAATGGGCACAAATATGATCTCTTCCAGTTGATGGGCCAGGTAGCTGTCTTCCAAATATCTTGGCATAGACAAATGAGCACCGCCAGAGCTGCATCTGTTGAAACATCTCAATTGGTATTCTGCCAATTCCTGAAGAACTTGCTTTTTGCCAATGCCTTCAATGCAGCTTGGTCTTCTTCCTTCAGTACCGTAGGTTTTTGATCATATACTACCTCCCAAAATGGTTGAACATAGACCATTTCTTTGTGGTACACTGACTCTATGTATTCCTTCCATCTTCTTTTGAAGTGTCCTGTGTCGTTCGATATTTTGCCCATAGAATCCTTCAGTATGGCAACATGAGGCTTGAGTTTTTTTTCTCAGGTATTTTAGCTTGAATAACACCAAGTGTGTGCTTCTCTTTTGGTTTTCTAATTTCAGGTCTTTGTACATTTCATTATAGTATTTACTTTGTCTTCTGGAGCCACCCTTTTAAATCTTCTCTTCAGCTCTTTAATTCATCATTTCTTCTACTTGTTTTAGCTACTCTACATTCAAAAACAAGTTTCAGAGTTTCTTCCGACATCCAGTTTGGTCTTTTCTTCTTTCCTGTCTTTTTAATGACGTTTTTGATTTCTTCATGTATGATATCCTCTCACAATTCATCTGGTCTTCAGTCATTAGTGTTTAATGTGTCAAATCTATTCTTGAGATGGTCTCTAAATTCACATGGGATATACTCAAGGTCCTACTTTGGCTATCATGGACTTATTTTAATTTTCTTTAGCTTCAAGTTGAACTTGCATATGAGCAATTGATGGTCTCTTCTGCACTTGGCTCCCGACCTTGTTCTGACTGATGATATTGAACTTCTCTATCATCTCTTTCCACAGATGTAGTCAGCTGGTCCAAGTGTATAGTTGTTGTTTGTGTTGTTGAAAAAAGGTATTTCCAATGAATAAGTCATTGGTCTTGCAAAATTCTATCATGTGATCTCTGTCGTTTCTGTTACCGAGGCCATATTTTCCAACTACTGATCTTCTTTGTTTCCAACTTTCACATTGCAATCACCAGTAATTATCGATGTATCTTGATTGCATGTTTGATCAATTGCAGACTGCAGAAGTTGGTAAAAATCTTCAGGTTCTTCATCTTTGACATTAGTGGTTCGTGCATAAATTTTAATAATAGTCTTACTAACGGATCTTCCATGTAGACATAATGGATATTATCCTATCACTGACATCATTATACTTCAGGATAGATTTTAAAATGTTCTTTTTGATGATGAATGCAACACTATTCTTCTTCAAGTCATCATTCCCCAACATAGTAGACCATGTGATTGTCTGTTCAGATTGGCCAATACCAGTTCATTTCAGCTCACTATTGCCTAGGATATCAATCTTTATGGGTTCCATTTCATTTTTGATGACTTCCAATTTTCCTAGATTCATGCTTTGTACATTTCACATTCCACTTATTAATGGATATTTGCAGCTGTTTCTTGTCATTTTGAGTCATGCCACATCAGTAAATGAAGGTCCCAAAAGCTTGACTCGATCCACGTCATTAAGGTCTACTCTTACTTTGAGGAGGCAGCTCTTCCCCAGTGGTATTTTAAGTGCCTTCCAACCTGAGGGGCTCATCTTCTGGCACTATATCAGACAGTGTTCCATTGCTATTCATAAGGTTTTCACTGGCTAATTTTTTTCTGAAGTAGACTGCCAGTTCCTTCTTCCTAGTCTGTCTTAGTCTGGAAGCTCAACTGAAACCTGTCCACCGTGGGTGACCCTGCTGGTATTTTAAATATCGGTTGCATAACTTCCAGCATCACAGCATCACACAAGCCACCACAGTAAGAAAAACTGACAGGACTGGCATGGTTTGAACATAGACTTAACAAAAGAAGTTATACAAATGAAATTAAGCGTATGAAAAGAAGACCACTATACATCAGACAAATGCAAATTAAAAACACAATGACATACATACCTTAACACACCCATTCATTGTACTTGATAAAATTGAAAATGTTGAACATACCAAGTGTTAGGAAGGATATAGAGCACCTAGAACTTTAATATACTGCTGCAAAGTGGTATAAGCACACTGGAAAATTGTTTCTTAAATAGTTAAAGAGTTAAAAAATTAAACAATTAAAAGTTAAAAAGCTATGACCCAGGCATTGCATCCTAGATATTTACTCAAGAGAAACTGAAACATATGTCTATAGGGACTTGTACATGAGCTTTATATGTAATTAGTTCCCAACCTTGAAATGGCCCAAATATTCATCAATTGGTGAATTGATAAACTATGGTATATCTGTACAATACAATGGAATGCTATGTAGCAATAAAAAGCAATGACCTGTTGATACTTGCAATAACATGGATAAATCTTCACATCATTATATTGGGTCAAAGAAGCCAGCAAAAAGAGAAGAAAAGAAAAAGAAGTACATACTGTATCATTCAATACATATAAAATCCTAGAAAATGGAAATTAATCTATGGTGACAGAAAGCAGATCAGTGTCTGCTTGTGGCAAGGTGGAGAAAGGGATGGATTACAAAAGGGCATGAGAAAACTTTTGGAGTGATGAAAAATGTTTATTTTCTTGAGTGTGGTTTTGGTTTTTCATGGGTGTATAACTATGTCAAAACTCATCAAATTGTGTACATTACATACGTGCAGTTTATTATATGTAGTCACTTGAATAACGGTCCCCAAATATATCTAGATCCTAATCCCTGGAAACTAACTGTTACTTTATATGCCGTCTTGGTTATCCAGTGCTGCTGTAACAGAAATACCACAAGTGGGGGGTTTTAACAAACAAATTCATTTTCCCACAGTTAGGAGACTAGAAGCCTGAGTTCAGGGCACCAGCTCTAAGGAAAGCTTTCTCTCTCTGTTGGTTCTAGGAAAAGGTCCTTGTCTCTTTTCAGCTTCTCTAGCATTCTTCTCGGCATTCTTTGGAGATCTCCACGTGGTGGGTCATTTATCTTCCCCCATCAGTGCTTCCTTGTTTCTGTGCCTAATCTGACTTTTTGTATCTCACGAGTGATTAGGTTTAAGACATAAGGTACACTGATATGGCCTCCTTAGCATTACAAAGAAAACCCAGCTTCAAATGGGATGACATCTACAGGTATAGGGGTTAGTATTCCAAAACGTAATTTTTTGGGGGGTGGCACAACTCAATCCATAACGTGGTAAAAGAGACTTTACAAACATAATTAAGTTAAGGATCTAGAAATGGGGAGATTATCCTGAATTATATGGGTAGAACTTAAATGCAATCATAAGTGTCCTTATAAGAGGGAGATTTGACTCAGATGAGAAGGCTATGTGAAGATGGAGCAGAGAGAGTTTTGAAGATGCTATGCTGCTAGCCTTAAATGGAGGAAGAGGCCATGAGCCAAGGAATGCAGATCCAGTATGTGGAAAAGGCAAGGAACCAAATTACCCCTAGAGCCTCCCAACAGAGCATGGCTTTGCCAATACCTTGATTTTGGCCCAGTGAAACTGATTTTGGATTTCTGACCTCCAGAAGTACAAGAGAATAGATGTGTATTGTTTTAAGCCACCATGTTTGTGATTCTTTGTTATATCAGCCTTAGGAAATTAATACATTGTTCTTCAAATGTGCCTCAGTAAAACTGAGGGATAAAACCCTTAGTGATTCTCTATCACCAAAGGGTAAAGTAAAACCTGTGTGGCAGAGAATTGGTAAGTCAGGCCCCTGCCTCACTGTAGCTTCACCTGCCATTTCTCTTTCATACTTCATATTCTAGCAAGACTGAACTGCTTCTCAGTCCTTACACACTTCCTGTTCTTTGCCATTTGTTGGACACATACTTTTTCATGCGATGTCTCCTATGTCTGGAAAGACCATTCATACTCCTGTTCATTTAGGAAAAATCAAATCATCTCTCAAAAATCAGCTCTGTGTCTGGCACACAATGGATGCTCCATAAGTGTTCAGTGAATGAATGAACTCAGGGATTGCCTCCTCTAGGGAACCTACTCTGACCCTCTGCACATAACCTCTGGAGTTAGTCATGCTTTCAATAATTCATTAGTACCACCTCTATTCCTTTTAAGTTTGTGTATTGTTAAATTTATTGTCCTCTATTTCTTTATGTAGACTCTAAGTGTTTCCCTACTATGAACTCCTTGGCAATTGTGGTAAGCAGAATTCTAAGTTGACCGCCATTATTTCTGTCCTGTGAATACATAAATCATCTGCCAGTTATTCAGTCAAATGTTAATCTAGGAACAGTTTACCTTAAGATAGGGAGATTATCCCAGTGGGCCTGACCTAAGCACATGAGATCATTAAAGCAGAGATTTTCCTCCAACAGGCCATAGAAGAGGAAGACATAGATTCCAAGCATAAAAAGGATTCAGTGCTCCATTGCTAGCTTGAAGAGCCAGGAAACCACATGGCAAGGAATGTGAGTGGCCTCTAGGAGCTGAGAGAAACCCCTGGCTGTGAGCCAGCAAGAAACCAGAACTTAGTCCTACAGCAAACAACTGAATTCTGCCAGTAATTTGAACTAGCTTGGAAGTAGATTATTCACCAGAGCCTCCAGATGAGAACTCAGCCTGGCCACTATCTTGATTCCAGTCTTACGATACCCTGAGCACAGAACCCATCTATGCTATGCTAGACTTCTGACTTACAGAACTGTTGGCTAATAGCTAAGTGTTGTTCTAAGCCAGTCAATTGGTGTTCATTTGCTAAAAAGCTACAGAAAATTAATACAGGGCCAGAAATAACATCTTATTTATCTTTATAGCACATGGCTTTTCATCTAGTAAGTCTTCAGTCATGATTTTAAGAAAGAATGAAAAGAAAGATGAGAGAGAAGGAGGGATGAAGGTAAGAAATTAAAAAAGGAAAGAGAGAAAAATAATTTCGCTTCTAGAAGGGAGTTTCCCAACGTGAGCTGCACATTGTCATCTTACAGGGTACTTTAAAATTACTAGTGACCAGCGCCAGTTATTTAATTAGTGTCAGTGTGGCCTGGGCATCAGGATTTTAAAACTCCCCAGATGATCCTAACATCCAGCCAAGGTTGGGAACTATTGTTGTCATTGCTTGTATGTGAGTGGACACCCATCAAATTGTAGCTTAGCCAGGACTATAGTGGACTGAGGCTCCTGTGGAGATAGGTTGGATCCTCAGGGTCAATCTCTAGAAAGCTGTTAGTTCCTAGCTGTGCTCTATTCCACAGTTAGCTCTTCTCAAGATGTTAATGGACCTCACTTCAGGAGATGCTCAGTCATTCTTTGCTCCATTCACACTTTCCTTAGTTTAGGTTTAAATAATGATCTCTTGGTATTTTAATAACTTCTCAGCTTCTTCCACATTATATCCTCCCTGGACCCTGCTGATCACATGACTTTTTCTCTGCGGGGGTCTCAATTGCAATCCAAAGAGAGAACTTCAGTAATGCTCTGATTAAAGATGGTGAATGCCATTATCTTATCTGGGTACTGTTTTTGTCTATCACCGACACCTAAACATCTTTCTCAGTTAAAAAAAAAAAAATTCAATTGCTAATTAGAGTTCTTTGAGACAGTGCTGTATATTGGAAGGAAGACTATACCAGATTCTGAGCTACAATCCTAGTTTTGACCCTTATTAGCTGAATGACATTAGGCAAGATAGTCAACCACTCTGAATGGTAGTTTGTCATCATTAAATTGGAGGGGTTTATATTTATCCCAACCATTAATATTAGACTAATAGCATGATAATGTCAATATTTGTTACAATGGCTTCTCATTAAAAAAACAAACTCATTGCCATCAAGTTGATTCCGACTCATAGGAACCCTACAGGACAGAGTAGAACTGCCCCATAAAGTTTCCAAGGAGCAGCTGGTAAGTTTGAACTGCCGACCTTTTGGTTAGCAGCCAAGCACTTAGCCACTGTGTGCTCTTGAGCTAATTCCAACTCATAGCGACCCTATAGGACAGAGTAGAACTGCCCCATAGGTTTTCTAGGTTGTAATCTTTATGGGAGCAGATCACCAGGTCTGTTCTCCAGTGGGGTGGCTGGGTGAGTTCGAATGGCCAACAGTTTGGTTAGCACTGCACTACCAGGGCTCCATATTTATATATACATATATACATATCAAAAAAAACCAAACCTATAGGACAGAGTAGAACTGCCCATAGTTTCCAAGGAGCACCTGGTGGATTCCAACTTCCGATGTTTTGGTAAGCAGCTGTAGCGCTTAACCACTATGCCACCAGGGTTTCCCAGATACATATACATATATATGTGTGTGTATATATATATATACACACACACGTATATGTGTATATATATACATGTATATGTATATGTTTATACATATATATATATATATATATACAAAAAAAATATTGCCATAGAGTTGAGACCCTATAGGACAGAGTAGAGCTGCCCCATAGGGTTTTCAAGTGGTAGCCGGTGGATTCAAACTGCTGACCGTTTGGTTAGCAGCCAAGGTTTTAACCACTGTGCCACCAAGATTCTCTCTCTCTCTTTCTCTCTCTCTCTCTATGTATAATATATAGTCAGCTATAAATCAGATTAAGCAAATCATTTGAGGACCTAGTATGTTTCTGCCCCTCTACTAGGAACTATTTTAGAAAAAAATATCAAATGTTTCAACAAATGCTTGTTTTGGGGGGGATAAGAAGGATGAATGAGTAGAGCATTCTATCTAGTTTGAAGGTACCATATATCTTCAGGCTGCTGATTCTTAAGTCCAACTAGCCTTTATAAGATATCAGCAAGGGGAAAGGGAAAAGGGACATCCATGTAGGTGTTAAATAAGTCTCTTATGAAGTATATTCTACGTTTCAGAAACTAGACCTATTATCTAAACTAATGATCCAATTAAATAGGCATCACAACTCGGTGAAGCTGGTATTTTTACCCCCATTTTGCAGATGAAAACGATGAACCTTAAAGATGAATTTTAACTTGGTCAGGGGTGTGCTTTTAGTAAGGCAGGGGCTGAGATTTGAACTCTCAAATCAAACCTAACTGGGGAAGAAGATAGTAGTGGGTGGGAGCCCATGGCTAGGTGGGAGCAGAGTTCCATGGGAGAAGGATGGAGTTCTCAGGTAGCTGAAAGGAAGATGAAAGGAAAGATTCTTAGAAGATTGCAGATCTTTTTTCTGTTGTCCCTAGGTATTACTGCAATTGTTCTCAAACTTGAAGGTGAATCAGAACTCCCTTCGGGGCCTATTAAAACAGATCACTGGGTCCCTTTCCCAGTTTCTGATTCTTGGTTTGGGTGGGGCCAGATAATTTGGATTTCTAATAAATTATCAGTGATGCTGATGTTGCTGATCTGAGGACCATATTTTTTTTTAAATTGTGCTTTAGGTGAAGGTTTAAGAGCAAATGAGTTTCTCACTAAACAATTAATACACATATTGTTTTGTGACATTGGTTGCCAACCCCACAACATGTCAACACTCTCCTCTTCTCAGCTTTGGGTTCCAAGTTTCCATTCATCCAGCTTTCCTATTCCCTCCTGCCTTCTCATCCTTGCTCCTGGGCTGGTGTGCCCATTTAGCCTCCTATACATGGTTGAGCTACATGTATTATAGTTTGTTTTGGGGGCCTCTCTAATCTTTGGCTGAAGGGTGAACCTCAGGAGTGACTTCAGTACTGAGCTAAAAGGGTGTCCAGGGCCCATACTCTCAGGGTTTCTCCAGTCTCTGTCAGACCAGTAAGTTTGGTCTTTTTCTGTGAGTTAGAATTTTGTTTGACATTTTTCTCCAGCTCTATCTGAGACCCTGTACTGTGATCCCTGTCATAGCAGTTGGTGGTGGTAGCCGGGCACCATATAGTTGTACTGGACTCAGTCTGGTGGAGACTGTGGTAGTTGTGGTCCATTAGTTCTTTGGACTAATCTTTCCCTTGTGTCTTTGGTTTTCTTCATTCTCCCTTCCTCCCAACGGAGTGAGACTAGTGGAGTATCTTAGATGGCTGTTCTCAAGCTTTTAAGACCCCAGACGTTACTCACCAAAGTAGGATGTAGAACATTTTCTTTATAAACTATGTTATGTCATTTGAGCTAGATGTTCCCGGAGACTATGGTCCCCACAGCCCTCAGCCCAGTAATTCTGTCCCTCAGGGAGTTTGGATGTGTCTGTGGAGTTTCCATGACCTTGCCTTGGACAGGTTGTGCTGGCTTCCCCAGTACTTGTACTGTCTTACCCTTCACCAAAGTTACCACCTATCTATTGTTTATTTAGTGTTTTTCCATCCTCACCCCTTCCCTCCCTCATAACCATCAAAGATTGCTTCTTTTTGTGTGTAAACCTTTTCATGAGTTTTTATAGTAGTGGTCTCATTCAATATTTATCCTTTTATGATTGCAGAGAGCTTGGTGCAGAGACTGCCTCAGTTGCAGAGAGCCATCCTTTCCAAGATCACGTCCTCCGGGGCCAGGCACAGCCAGTGACGATTGAGGAAGAGATATAAAGACCTAGTCATTTTAATCCAAGACAACTCTGCAGTCCATTTTAATCCAGAGCTTTCTAAGAGACAGCTGAGGCTTCCTGATCTCTGTTCTCAGAGAGGTGTTGGTTCCCAGGAGCCTTCTGTGTCAACATCCTGTACACTAACCTCCTTCTCACTGCCAGCTGCCTGGAGAACGCAATCTGTGAACTTTGGGATTTTTAAGCCCTTTGAGGTAAAAAATGCAGAGTTTGGGGGAATGGAAAACAACATAAAGTCAAAACTCTCAGACCCAATTCTTGTATTTTGTGTCTAATTTTATCTAATTTTTATATTACTGATATAAACAAACAAAAAAATTGCTGTTAAGTCAATTCCAATTCATGGCAATCCCATAGGTTACAAAGTAGGACTGCTCCATAGGGTTTTCTTGGCTGTAATTTTTACAAAAGCCGATTGCTAGGTCTTTCTCCCATGACACCACTGGGTGGGTTCAAACTACCAACCTTTAGGTTAGCAGTTGATTGCAAACCGCTTGTACCACCCATGAACTTTACTATTAATATAGCCTTCTCTTATTGCCACTTAGGATGTGCAATGGATTATGCATTTCATCATCATTAAACCCCCATGAGGTTACTGATATCATCCCCAATATAGCAATGAGGAAACAGATTTGTCAAAGTCACGTAACTTATATTCAAGGTTGTTACCTGTGTCGTGAACAAAACCTGGATGCGTCTGACTCTAAAGCTGAGCTCTTATATACAACCGATCCTGTTTTTCATTAAAGGAAAGTGCAAGCAGCATTTTTCACAAGGTGAGAGACTTAGGGCTGGGAAGCGTTTTCCTGATTCAAGCAGGTAAAGTTCTGTGAGAAAAGCTGCTATATTCCTTACAAAGTAAATTGTTGTTTAGCCACAGGAGACTTTAGTAATTGCAGGTGCTAGAGACTCGAGATTAGGTTGGACGCTTCTCACCACAAAATCTGGAAATGGCAGTGGGAGGGCTGTACTAGTCACTGAGATGATATTTGACAAGGACCCAGGATCTGTGAATTTTTTTTACCAGTTCTATGATGTTAAATCAGACCCCACCCCAAAAAAGAAAAGGAAAGATATGTAGAAGGTACACTCTAACCAAATGCACACTTTTTATTACCCTGTGGAATGTTAGTCACTGACCGTATGAAAACTCTAGCACTGTTGAGCTGGACAAGGTAGAGGAATAGGGACAACCCTGGCTTGCAGTGAACAGATCTGAGTGACCCAGATCAAAAGCAATGCTGTGGCTCCCTTGGCACCTTTGCCCAGGCGCACATCCTAATCTTGGCCCTCTGAATGTTACCACTCCAGTGGTGAGAAGGGGCAATGAAATCTAAGCCCAGGGGAAGAGATTTGCTCCCTGAAACCTGGGGCAATTGGCTGAATCTTCCTCCCTTCTTCCTAAACCTTCTCATAATGGAGCAATCCAGGCTCAGTTCATTCTATTAGCTGTATGGTAAGAAGACAGTATTTCATCATATTTCCATGTAAAGCTCGGGGAAGAAAAGAGAAAAAAATAAGCCATAGAGATTAGCCCTTCAAAATAGACTCTCCACAGAAAACTTAAGTTTGTAATCCTTTTGCCCATCACACCAAAAGTTCTACTTACTAATCACCATGATCTAATCATGTACTTGATCTTGGCTCTCCCATATTGGCACTCTTTCTCCTTGGGGAGGGAGAGAGGAGTGATGTTTGAGCAAGATCTAAAAGATAGCAACCCCATAGGTGTCGGAGAGCTAGGACATATTGTTGACAAGTGGCCAGAAATAGATATTCGCACCTTTTGAAGAGAAGACAGGTCTGAGTTGATTTCACGGTGGGCTTGCGTTTCTACTTTCATGACAGCAGTACTCCCCTTATCTTCCTCTCCCCTTCCTACTCCCTTTTTTCCTGTTCCCCTGCCTCCCTCAGACATCCTCTTTTTCATCCTTGCCTCCTCCTATCTTTCCTTTCTTCTTTCTTCCCTATTACCCCTCCTTTCCTTCCACAAACATTAACTGAGTAGCTCTAAGGAGTGCTGTGTAGTGTTTACAGCTAGACCTAGAATCAGAAGAAAATATGACTCATACATTTAATGTGAGATCCAGAGAAAATAGCAGCCTGACTGACCCTTAGTTTCCTTACCTGAAAAACGCAGAAGATAATTTGGTGCCTAACTTCCTAGATTGTTTGGAGAATTAAACAAGAGAATATGCATAACTTAGTACGGTGTCTGGTAAAATAAATCAGTTCATGATAGTAAATTATGACCATTATTTTGAATAGTAAGAGTAGTTATAGTACTACTGTTACTGACTTGACACCTATCTAGGTACTTACAAAGAAAGAGGAAGAGCGTATAGAAATGACTTAACAAAGCTTCTTCTTCAGACCCTCTTTAACAACTCTCAGACAGCACGATTGTCTCACTGGCAGCATAAGCTATCTTATGATTCAGTGGTGATTCTCAGTCTTTCATGTGCGTCAGAGTAACCTGTAGCACTTTTAAAACTGTCTTTGATAAGAGTCGTCACTCGAATAGACATATGCACACCTATGTTCATAGCAGCATGGTTCACAATAGCAAAAAGATGGGAACAACATAGATGCCCATCAGCAGATGAATGGATAAACAAACTGTGGTACATACACACAATGGAATACTATGCAACGATAAAGAACAACCATGAATCTGTGAAGCATCTCATAACATGGATGAAACTAGACGACATTATGCTGAGTGAAATAAGTCAATCACAAAAGGACAAATATTGTATGAGACCTCTATTGTAAAAACCCATGAAAAAGTTTCCACACAAAAAGTAACAATCTTTGTTGTTACGAGGGATGGGAGGGGTGGGGAGAAATACTAAACAGGCAATAGATAAGTGGTATCTTGGGTGAAGGGTGAGACAGTACACAATACTGGGGAAAACAGCACAACTTGTAAAAGGAAAGGTCATGGAAGCTCCATAGACACATCCAAACTCCCTGAGGGACTGAATTGCTGGGCGGAGGGCTGTGGGGACCATGGT
>NW_004443939.1:15965972-15987145 GCF_000243295.1 Trichechus manatus latirostris | reverse complement strand
GTTGACATGTTGTGGGTTTGTTAACCAATGTCAAAACAATATATGTACTACTATTTAATGAGAAACTATTTGTTCTGTAAACCTTCACATGAAGTACAATTAAAAAAAATAAAATCAATCACATTTGAACCCTGGACTGGCAGAGCAAATTGCACTAAAAGATGTTTTTATTGTAAAAAAAACAAAAACAAAAAACTGTCTTTGCCTGAGCTCCATATGTCCCGCAACCCCTCAGCCCTGGGAATCTGATTCTGGGATGGGTCCAGGCATTGCTATTGCTAATAATCTCCATGGGTGATTATGACGTAGAACCACAAATGTTCCACCAAGAGTGAACCCAACCAGCATGAGTAACGTATCCAACTGTGCCTGGGGTAACAATCTCCCTTCACATGTTTTTGTATGTTTATTTTAATACTCAGTGTTGTTGTGTTTTTGTTTGTTAATTTATTTCTTATTCTGTAAACTCTTTGGTCATGAGTATTTTGGGCTTTAGATTAGGTTTGCCTTCCAGATCTTACACCTACTAAACTTTTGTCTTCATCTGTGAAATGGGAATAAGAGTAGTGCTTATGTCATAGGATTATCATAAAGATCGAATACAATTCATTCATTCAAAGGCAGATATTTACTGAGTGCCTCCTCTATGCCAGAAACTGTTTCAGGTCCAGAGGATACAGCAGTGAATAGAACAAGTATATTCCCTGAAGCTGACATTCTAGTGGGGTGTAGGAGAAAACCCAGAATACATACAAAGCACTTAGAATAGTATGTGGCATGTAATACATATTTAACATAATGTTACTCATTATACAGTTTTTTTTTTTTTCTTTTTTACCATAGATTATGTGCCAGGCTGTTCTAGACACAGAAAATACAGAGGGGCAAAAGACAAGAGTATCTGATCTCAGAGATCCTGTATTCTAGTAGACAGAAAACAAGTAAATAAAAATTGTATAGGATAATCTCCAATACTTTAGCTATGAGAAAGCTAAAAGAGAATAATGTGATAGCAATTTATTTGTTAGGATGCTTTCCATTGCAAGCAACAGGAAACCCAAATAAAACTAGCTTAAAATTGTATAATGATTCTATTGGTAACTTAAAAATCTGGTGATAGAGCAGGATGCAAGTAAGATAACTCAAGAACCTGGCTTTGTCTCTCTGTGGTGCTCTTTGCCTGCCCTGCTTTGTGTGTCTGCTTCACCTTTGGGCTGGTTCTTCTAATGGTGACAAAGTGATTGCCAGGAGCACCAAAGCATGTTTCCCATAAACATTGAATAGATGTCCTATGCTTGGGACTGCCGATGAACAAACCCTTGTTGCTAGGCAATGCCATGGGTTAAGTGCTGTTGCAAGGAATGAAGTTGTCCTGATGGACAATTTAATTCTGTCTTCCTTTCCAGTTTCCACATTCGTTCATGATTGGGGCAGGGCAAAATTTAGGGTAATCAGGTCATCTCTAAGGAGATGACCATTGAGTTGTGACTTGAACATCAGAAAAGAATCTAGTCCTTTGAAGATATAAGAGAAGAACATTTCATGTAGAAAGAAGCAAGTACAAAAACTCCTGATGGGGATAAATAAACTTACTATAAGTTCAAGGCTAAAGTGACTGGAACAAAGTGAACAGGGAAATGACAGTACAAGGTGACATCAGAAAGGTAGTGTGATATGCAGGGTTCCATCCATCTAGGGCCTAGAAAGACATGGAGTGCATTTGAATTTTAAATTTTTGGTCATTATTACATCCAGAAGACAGTGTATGAAAAATTAGGTGTTCTAGCTGAAGAAAGAAATACGAACCATGTTTTCATCAAAGGAGGAAGTCTGTATTTATAGCAATTAAATAATTCCCTCAAACTGTTTGACAAGGTAGAGGACTAGGAGACTGTACTTTAAAAAGCCCAGCTGCAACTCTTTGAAATCAGTTGAATGTATGAATAACTTAAATACAAAAATGGAGAATAGCAGTTCTCTTCTAACCTACCATGCAGTACCCCCCTGCCACCCCCTACACTTGCTGCCAAGCCACCTGTGATTGACACATTTCCATGGTAACTGTCATGGTATTTACAGTGCTGAATTGTGTTGTTAATATGGTGATTTCACATTTTCTATGTGGGTTAAACTAGATACAAAAAGCTGAAACAGCTTAGTCATGTAGGATGAATTTTATAGAGTTTCCAATAGTTTCACTGAACCGTGCTTCTTCATAATTTTTAAAGAAATTTATTGCTGAAATCAAGAGTTTAGCTCACAGTGATACTTGAAATGTGCTTGTCTCCTAGTGGAGATTTATTTCAAAATGGCAGTCTGGTTTTAGGCATATCCTCACCCTTTTGAGAGAGGTGTGATGTGGTACAGCCAGAGGCCTGGCAGAAGGTGTCATGATTGCAGACATAGAATCAAGGGTCTGCTGCTAATGAAATATGGACGGGAACATAGTTGAAAACATCTCCCAAATGATGGTAATCAGACTGGTCATATCAAAATCATCTGTTGTTGTTATTATTGTTATTTGCCGTAGAGTCGATTCCGACTCATAGTGACCCTATAGGACAGAGTAGAATTGCCCCGTAGGGTTTCCAAGGAGTGGCTGGTGGATTCAAACTGCTGACCTTTTGATTAGCAGTCAAGCTCTTAACATTGCGCCACCAGAGCTCCAAAAAATCATCTGGAGAACTTTAAAAATGTACATATTTTCAGGTCCCATCTTTCACCCATTCCGAAGATTCTAATTCAGTGGTCCTGGTGGCACAGTGGTTAAAGAACTAGACTGCTAAATAAAAAAGGTCAGCGACTCGAACCCACATGCCACTCTGCGGGAAAAAGATGTGGCAGTCTGGTCCTGTAAAGATTTACAGCCTTGGAAACCCTATGAGGCAGTTCTACTCTGTCCTATAGGTTGCTATGAGTCAGAATCGGCTTGCCAGCAGTGGTTTTTCTTTCTTTTTTTGAGGAGGGGTAAGACTTAGAAGTCTATATATATTTTTGAAAACTTCCCAGGTTATTCCAATGTTGTCCACTTTGGGAACCACTGCCTTCTATAGTATAAACTGAAGTATGGTGCCCAAACCACTTGAATAGCAACACCCTGGGAAACTGATCCTGAGCCCCATCCTTAACTTAGTAAATCGAAAAGCAGGACTGTAGAACAGGCACCTGAATTTTAAACAAGCATCTCCTGGGTGATGAGAAATTTTGTACAGAGTTGAATTAATTTGATGGACTACTTTTAGAAATAAGCAATGGTGACCCATGCAAAATTAGGTGAGTTGCCCAAAGACACACGATTATACAGTGACAAGGTCCAGCCCTTCTTGAATATTCTTGGAAGTGTGACTCATCTATGTTCAAAAACATTTGATGAACATGTATGCAGTTAGCTGTCTTTAGGTGTAGTGGCGATAAAAAAGGAACAAGAGGCAGGTTGGCTTCTCAAGACCTCTGAAAAGATAAGCTTAGAGAAGTAAGACATACTATAACAAAACAGGGACAAATTTAAGGCCATATGAGATTAACTACACTTGTAATTCTCAAAAGTAGTCATATAGGAATTCTGGAGAGAAAGATCAGTAGGGGTTGGACTAGTTTGCTAAAGCTTCCTGGAGGAAGTGATACTTAGGCTGAGTTTCTGGATAAACAGAAAAGTGGGTACAGTAAGTATAGTTCACATATGGGGCATACAGGAGCAAAGTGATATAGGCCTAGATAATGACCTGGTTCGAAACTTGGCAAGCTACTTTAAAAAAATTGCCAATTACTTACCAAAGAATATGTTCTGTCTCTTTAGTTTCCCCATCTATAGAATATAAGCATTGAATGAATGATGCATGAATGTGCGTAACAAAAACTTCAGCCCCTTAATGAGAGATCAACAAATGCCGGTCCTACCCTCTACTTCTCCTTCAAGATGAAGACAGCACACACACATAACATGAACTATAACTTTTTTTTTCCTTACCCCATATGCCTGAGAGAAGATGGTCTACCAGAGTCTTCATCACTCTTATCAAATGTCCTTGGAAAGACGAAAACAAACTATTTTATTATCTTTTTAAATACTTTTATGATAACAACTATGGGAGCTTTCTGAACTACCATTTTCAAAAACTAGATGAACTTGCCTTCTTAAATCACTTCTTTCAGAATCAGAATTACTACTCAAACTATTTCAGAACAAAGAAAAGGAAGAAATACTCCTGAATTCATTCTATGAAGCCTGCATAACCCTGATACCAAAGCCAGGCAAAGACATCACACACAAAAATAATAATAAAATTACAGACCAATATCTCTCATAAATATAGATACAAAAATTCTCAACAAAATTCTGGCCAATAAAATTCAACATTGTAACAAAAAAATAATACACCACAACCAAGGGGATTCATACCAGCTGTGCAAGGATGGTTCAACATTAGAAAGTCAATCAACATAATCCACCACATAAATAGAACAAAAGAAAATAATCACATGATCATCTCAATCAATGCAGAAAAGGCATTTGATAAAGTCCAACACCCATTCCTAATAAAAACTCCCAATAAAGTAGGAAGAGAAGGGAAATCCTTCAGCATAATAAAGGGCATCTATATAAAACCAATAGCCAACATCATTCTCAAAAGAGAGAGGCTAAAAGCATTCCCCCCAAGAACAGGAACAAGACAAGGATGCCATTTATCACCACTTCTATTTAACATTGTGCTGGGAGTCCTAGCCAGAGCAATAAGGCAGGAAAAAGAAAAGGTCATCCAAATTGGAAAAAAAGAAATAAAACTATCCCTGTTCGCAGATGATATGATTCTATACATATAAAACTCCAAAGATTGCACAAGAAAACCACTAGAACTAATCGATTCAACAGAGTAGCAGGATACAAGATCAATATACAAAAATCAGTTGGATTCCTATACAATGACAAAGAGAACTTCGAAAAGGAAATCAGGAAAACAACACCATTGATAATAGTCCCTAAAAAGATAAAATACTTATGAATAAATCTAATCAGGGATGTAAAAGACCTACACAAAGAAAACTATAAAACGCTATTGCAAGAAACCAAAAGAGACCTACATAAATGGAAAAACATTCCATGCTCATGGATAGGAAGACTTAACATTGTAAAAATGTCAATCCTACCCAAAGCAATCTACAGATACAAGACAATCCTGATCCAAAATACCAACAGCAGTCTTTAACAAGATGCAAAACCTAATCACCAACTTTATATGGAAAGGAAAGAGGCCTCAGATAAGCAAAGCATTATTGAAGAAAAAGAACAAAGTAGGAGGCCCCACACTACCTGATCTCAGAACCTACTACACAGCTACAGTAGTAAAAACAGTCTGGTACTGGTAAAATGATAGACACATAGACAAATGGAACAGAACTGAGAACCCAGATGTAAATCCATCCGCCTATGCTCAGCTATCTTTGATAAAGGACAAAAGCCCATTAAAAGGGGGAAAAGACAGCCCCTTTTAACAAATAACAACAGCAAAAATGGATGTCCATCTGTAAAAAAATGAAACAGGACCCGTACCTCACACTATACACAGAAGCTAACTCAAAATGGACCAAAGACCCAAATATAAAACCTAAAACGATAAAGATCACGGAAGAAAAAATAGGGACAACACTAGGGCCCCTAATACCAAAACCAAAACAAACCCTTTGCCATTGAGTCAATTCCAGATATTATGGATTGAATTGTATCCCCCAGAAATGTGCATCAGTTTGGTTAGGCGATGATTCCCAGCACTGTGTTGTTGTCTCCCATTTTGTGATCTGATGTGATTACCCTATGTGTTGTAAATCCTAACCTCTGTGATCTTAATGAGGCAGGACTAAAGGCAGTTATGTTAATGAGTCAGTACTCAATCTACAGGATTAGGTTGTATCTTGAGTCAATCTGTTTTGAGTTATAAGAGAAGCCATCAGAGAATAGAGGGACCTCATGCCACCAAGAAAGAAGCTCTGGGAGTGGAGTGCATCCTTTGAACCAGGGGTCCCTGTGCTGAGAACCTCCTAGACAAGGGAAAGATTGATGACAAGGACCTTCCCCCAGAGCCAACAGAGAGAGAAGGCCTTCCCCTGGAGCTGTCACCTTGAATTTGGACTTCTAGCCTCCTAAACTGTGAGAGAACAAACTTTTGTTTGTTAAAGCCATCCACTTGTGGTATTTCTGTTATAGCAGCACTAGATAACTAAGACACCAACTCATACAAACCATAACTAACAATTCATAAACACCAGAAGATAAACTAGATAGCTGGGAGCTCCTAAAAATTAAACAGTTTATGCTCATCAAAAGACTTCACCAAAAGAGTAAAAAGAGAGCCTATATACTGGGAAAAAAGATTTGGCTACAACATATCCAACAAGGGTCTAATCTCTAAAATCTATAGAATACCTCAACACCTCAACAACAAAAAGACAAATAACCCAATTAAAAAAATGATCAAATGATACGAACAGACACTTCACCAAAGAAGACATTCAGGCAGCTAACAGACATATGAGGAAATGCTCATGATCATTAGCCTTTAGAGAAATGTAAATCAAAGCTATAATGAGATACCATCTCACCCCGACATTACTGGCACTAATCATAAAAACAGAAAATAATGAATGATGAAGAGGTTGCTGGGAGATTGGAACTGTTATGCTCTGCTGGTGGGAAAGTAAATTGGTACAATCACTATGGAAAACCAATGGCATCTCCTTAAAAAAACAAGAAATAGAAATACCACACAATCTTGCAAACCCACTCCTAGGAATATATCTTAGAGAAATAAGACCCATCACACCCATGTTCATTGCAGCATTATTCACAATAGCAAAAAGATAGAAACAACCTAAGTGCCCATCAACGGATGGATAAACAAACTATGGTACATACACACAATGAAACAGTACACAACGGATAAAGAACAATGATGAATCTGTGAAACATCTCACAACAGGATGAATCTGGAGGGTATTACGTGGAGCAAAATAAGTCAATTACAAAAGGACAAATATTGTATGAGACTACTATTATAAAAACCCAAGAAAAGGTTTACACACAGAAAAAAAAAATCTTTGATGGTTACAAGGGAGGGAAGGGCGGAGAAGGGGAAGTCACTAACCAGACAGTAGACAAGTGTCAACTTTGTGAAGGGAAAGACAACACACAATATAGGGCAAGTCAGCACAACTTGACCAATGCAAAGCCATTAAAGCTTCCTAGACACACCCAAACACCTTGAGGGACCGAGTTATTGGGGCTGAGGGCCAGGGACCATGGTCTTGGGGGACATCTAGGTTAACTGGCATAACATAGTTCATAAAATGTTCTGCATCTTACTTTGGTGAGCGGCATCTGGGGTCTTTAAAGCTTGTGAGCAGCCATCTAAAATATATCTATTGGTCCCATCAAGTTCAGAGCAAAGGAGAATGAAGAAAACTAAAAACACAAGGAAAATAGTAGTCCAAATGACAAATGGACCACATGAACCACAGCCTCCACCAGCCTGAGCCCAGAAGAACTACATGGTGCCTGGCTATCATCACTGACTGCTCTGACAAGCATCACAATAGAAGGTCCCAGACAGAACAGGAGAAAAATGTAGAACAAAATTCAAATTCACAAAAATAAACCAGACTTACTGGTCTGACAGAGACTGGAGGAACCCTGAGACTATAAGACCCTGGACACCCTGCTAACTCAGAACTGAAGCCACTCCTGAAGTCTACCTTTCTGCCAAAGATTAGACAGGCCTATGAAACAAGCAATAACACACATGAGGGATGCGTTTCTTAGTTCAGTCAGGTATACGAGATTACATGGGCAACCCATACCCAAAAGCAAAGAAGAGAAGGTGAGAAGGAACAGGAAAATTGAACAAATGGACACAGTAAACCCGGGGTGTAAAGGGAAAGGTGGAGAGTGCTGACTCATTGTGAGAATTGCAACCAGTGTCACAAAACAACTTGTGTATAAATTTTTTTACTGAGAAAATAATTTGCACTGTAAACTTTCACCTAGAACATAATAAAATTTAAAAAAAAAAGAATCAGAATTAAATGGTGGTGGGTTATCAACACACTTTACTACTAAAAAAAGAGCTTATTAGATGAATGGCTATATCTGTTCACTTACATTGGATACATCATCACGAAAGAACAATCACTAGAAAAGAACATCATGTTTGGTAAAGTAGAGGGTCAGTGAAAATGAGGGAAACCCTCAATGCGATGGATTGACACAATAGCTGCAACAATGGACTCAAACATAGCAGTGATTATGAAGATGACACAGGACTGGTTGACGTTTCATTGTTATACGTAAGGTTGCCATGAGTCAGAGCTGATTCTATGGCAACTAACAATAACATATATGTAAAACTTTTTGGTCTTTGGAGTTTGCTGATTCCTATAGGATTGCCCCACCACTTCAGGTATTTGTTTTCTTTATATTTTACCACTAGTTTCCTTACCAATAATGAGATCCTGGGATCTAGAAATCAGTAACGAGTCAGCTACTGGCACGGCCTTACGGGGCATCTGTAGTGATCAGATCACTTTAGACCCCCAAGGCAGCAGGGTACAATGAAAGGCTCAGGGGCTCTAAGGTCAGATAGCACTTGGCTTTAAACCTGGCTCTGCCAAAATTCCCAGCAGTGTGACCTTTCATCAAGGCACTCAATCTCTCTAAGCATAAGTGCAATACCTATAAAACAAAGGAAGATAATGTATATGTTTCAAAGAGTTGTGTTACCAGGAACCATCTCGTTGTAGCACAATGCTATATGTGCCACTCAATAAGCATGTGTTAAAAAGAGAAAGAAGGAAAAAAAAAAAAGGATGGAGCGATAGAAAGACAGTAACCATGACACTTTGGAGATCTACAGAAATGTAAAAGATAGTAGTGATTATTTAGCAGATTTTAGAAGATTTTAGCGATGACATTGACCTTGCTTCCATTATCCTGGTAGTTAGACGAGGGCCCTGGCTAGTCTAAACCTGACCAAGAGACAGGCTATTTCACAAAGCTTTTCTACAAGCCCCAGTATTGAGATATCTTTATCTAGGCCACCCTCTTCCAGCACCATGGCAACGTATCTAACAAAATGGATTGGAAGAGACCTTGCTGATGCTTATCCAAAGGGTGGGAGTGCCTTGTCTCCTTAGATACTCCATGATCCACAATACCAACAAAAATTTTTCCAGCCTCAAGATCTAAAGATACCAAGTTACCTTAATCTGTACTACATCAGTAGGAAAATGCACTTTGCCCAGACTACAGTCTTGTTCAAAAAAGGCTATACCTGACCCCAAATAAAAAGCCTTAACTAAGGTATTCTAAGTGATTCAGGGAACTGAAGAACAAAGACAAAGGAAAAACAAGCAAACAAAAAATCCTGGTGTGGCCATTGCCAGCTATTCTGTCTGAAGAGATGATGTTAGGCAATGCAGGTGGGGATCAGGGCTCAAATTCAAATATTCTCTGCCCCTTTATATTCCAATTCAGTTAGAATATTATGATTAACATGAAGTAACATCATTAGGCCTCTGCAACTAATATGTTATCAAGGTAAGAATTAAGACACATAACTATATGTAGTCCTGGAATAAGGAAGGCAAACTGTATGGGTTCTCTTCCTCTTCCAAGAATCCAGACTGGAAAACTTAGGGCCTAGGGAAAAGAAAAAAAAATCATTCCCCAGCTATTTGAATCATACTTAGTAAAATAGCTTTCTATTGTTTCATTAAACAGGCACATATAAAACATTAAGGACTTTTAATTTAAAAAAATTCTAACTGTGTGTGATGTTGTTATATAACTTCATTATATATAATTAGCCTTTACCTTATTACAAAATTATTTTCTTTGTCCTCCCCCTCAAAAAACAGCCTGGCCAAACAATCTAAAAGAGATTAAACAAGCATTTCCCCATCAGAGGCCATGAAAGGACATGCCCATGGAACTAAACAGTAGATCACTATTGCATTTCTGTATTGCTACCAAAAATGAAGATAGCTTTCTCATTCCTCTGTCTCTCTCCAGGTATGAAGGAGAACATCACCCTGGGAAGTAACCGAAGCATTTTTAAAAAGATCTCCTTATGAGGTCCACCACCCATACTCAGGTGGCTTGCATGTTGCTATGATGCTGGAAGCTATGGCACTGGTATTTCAAATACCAGTAGGGTCACCCGTGGTGGACAAGTTTCAGCGGAGCTTCCAGACTAAGACAGATGAAGAAGAAAGGCCTGGTGATCTACTTTGGAAAAGTAGCCAGTGAAAACCGTATGGATCCCAACAGAATATTTTCTGATATAGTGCTGGGAGATGAGCCCCTTAGGTTGCAAGGCCTTCAAAATACACAGCAGCTACAGCAATGAACTCAAGCATACCAACAATCATGGATATGGTGCAGGAGGGGGCAATGTTTATTTCTGTTGTACATGGGCTCGCTGTGAATTGGAGCTGACTCCATGGCAGATGATCAGTACATGGAGCCCAGCATCCTGGCCCACCAGGAACCTTGAGTGCACTCCTCTGTCCCCCAAACTTCTCATAATACATGAACCATCTTGAGGGGGAAAGTTTACAGGGAGGGTGGAATGGAGAGGGCAGATTTCTATTTAGACCAGCTCCCTCAGGTGATGAATTTGTACCCTGAACAATGAGCATTGGCCTCCTCTGCTGCTCAGAGCCATGAGTAATGCACAGGAGCTGAAAGGCTGGGGGAAGATCTTGGTGGTGTGGGCTGCATCCTAGACAAGCCTGCTTGAGTCCTGACTTTTGAGCATGGAAAATTATGCATTAACTTTCAGTGTGCCAACTTCTTATCCACCCAAGAGAATTTCCTTTGAAAGGATACCAATAGAATTTACAGAGTAAAGGATAGAGTCTCTTCTTCAACACTGTGCTTGCTTTTATTCTGATAATACAAAAGTTTTGTCCTGGCGATATAAGAATTTGTTATGCCAATTGATTAAGTAAATAGTACGTGAGTCTATTAGATGGATATGTGGAATACTTAGAATATATACTGTTTCAACTCCCAGCATAGAGAATCAAATCCAGCCATCTGAGAAGAAGCAACCTGACTATTGTAAAAGGAGCTACATTTTTTTGTTTGTGTTTTAAATCAAGGCCTCTTCCATGGAAGAACAACTCAGGAAATATTTAAGTCTCTTCATTTTTAAAAATACTTTAAAAAACTAAATAGCATTTTTTCCCTCCGAGGTTACGGGCAAGACAGAAGAAACAACTGATTGCAATCTGTATTAGCAATGATAATTGCCAGAGGAGAAACAAAGACTACTACTCTGGACTAATGAGAGTAAAATCAGAACTTAGCATTCATGTAAGAGATGAGTTACAGTGTGTCAAATCCTGCTATCTTATATATTAACCAGATGCTGTTGAGTCTATTACAACTCATGGTGACCCTATGTGTTACAGAATAGAACTGAGATCCATAGAGTTTTCTTGGCTTACTTCTTTACAGAAGCAGATCTCCAGGCCTTTGCTTTGTGGCACCACTGGATGGATTTGAACCGCCAACCTGTCGACTAGTAGCAGAGTTCAAAGTGTTTGCTCCACCCAGGGACCTTATATTATATATTATCCCCCAACATTATCAGATCTATCCCAGTACAGAGAACAGCCTGGCACTTCAGTAGGCCAGAAGCACAAACCCAATCTTGCAGGAGAGCAAGTCAGTGAATTATTTCACAGAAGCAATTATATAAATACACAGATTCTTTTTAATGTCTTTGTTGTTATTATTTTTCATTTTCTACTGCACTTATGAATTCTACAATCTGTATTTTAAAGATTAGATATATTATTATTAGCAATTGTATTTCTCAATAAGAAAATGCCTATTTCTAAATAGACCCAACAAATTATAATGATTGCTATCTTTTTCTCATTCTTCATAACTTGGGAACAATATGCTAGCCTGTAAGCTCTGTAATGGCAGGAACCTTGTCCTTTTCTATTTGTTGATTTTTCCTAAGTGCCTAGAGTAGGGCCAGACAAACAGTAGGCATTCAAAAAATAGTCAGTGGAAAGTTGAATAAATAATTATCGGAGAGCTAGGTTGATTTCATTCTGAGTCATTCCATGCCAGTAAGCAAGTCAGAGATTCACTACATTTGGAAAGTGTTTCTCCATATAAAAATGAGGAAGAATCTGCTTGACATCTTGAGGTCCTGCTGTTACCAAATCCAAATGACCGTGTCAACCAGGTGCTATTCTTAAAAGTCCCAGAATAGTAGACAATTTGTTCCAGTGTTATGTTCTCTCTGCCAATACAGGAAGTAACTGGCAGCTTCTATCAACAGAATTCCATATCCAGGCTCATTTAGATGCAAGTAACAGAAACCCATTCCTGCCAGCTTGTGAAAAATGGGGATTTCTATTGTGCAGTTCCAGTGGCAACTTAGAAGAAACAGAGGCAGGATGTATAACCAGGCCTCGCTAGGTTCTGGAACCAGAGCTTTTGTCTCTTTGGAAATGTTTGGAGTTGTGTTTCCTCGCCCCTGTGGATAGGCTTTTATCGTTCTCTCTCAGTCGAGTGGGCTCGGTGCCTATCACAGTGCCAAGTAATGGGTGTGCTGTAAATGTATTTGAATGAATGAATGAATTTATCTCTGCTTCTCCATGAATATGAAGGAGAAATGGCTGCACTGAATGGTTTTCGATTCCAGCACTGCTGACTAACTTACATGTTCTACAATTTAAATTCTTAGAAAAAAATGGATTGACTCAACTCAACAATGGATTGACTTCTTCTAGGTTAGGGGCCTATGTGTTGTCTGATCAGCTCTTACTACAGTGCAGAGTTATGTAGCTCTGTACACAGTAGGAGGTAGACAGACTTTTGGAAATGGAGGCATTACCTGAGCAGGTATTCTAAGGCCAAAACCAAACCAAACCACTTGCCGTTGAGTTGATTCTGACTCATGGAAACCCAATGTGTTTCAGAGTAGAACTGTCCTCCATAGGGTTTTCAATGACTGTGATCTTTCAGAAGGAGATTGTCAGGCTTTTCTTCTGAGGTACCTCTGGGTGGATTTGAACAGCCAACTTTTCAGTTAGTAGTGGAATACTTAACTATTTGTACCACCCAGGGCAGGAGTCTATTAAAATGGTGGTAGAGTGTTTACAAAGATAGCTGCAATAATTCCTATCCACATGCCCATGTGCAGTGTGACTTTGCTGTTCATCCCATGAAGAAGAAAAGTCTGTCTTCCTGCCCCTTGAATCTGGGCTGGCTTTATGAATTGCTTTGGGTAACAGAATGTGGAGGAAGTAGTGGTGTGGGAGTTCCCAAACCTATGCCTCAAGAAGCCTGAGCACACTGCCACCACTGTGAGAAGAATCCTGTGTTTGCCTATTGGATACAGGGAGTCCTGTCATGAGCCAGCAACAAATGCCAGATCCGAGAACAAAGCTATGTTAGACCTTGCAGCCTCAGTTGGGGTGCCAGATGACTGCTGCCATGTGAGTGACCCCATGTTTTAAGCTAAGTTTTGGGTGGTTTATTATACAGAAATGAATAATAGATGCAAACTTTCATAAATTTCGGTTAGTCTCCTTGTTCCTCATCTAGCCAAGAAGGTACTAAAATTGAAATCTTGAATTGGTATCAAGAATTTAATTCACAGCTAACTACTTATCCAATTCAGCCTGATTAAAACAAACAAACAAACTGGGAAAGAATTGAAATTATCTATTGGCATTTCAGGAGCCCTGGCGACACAGTGGTTAAGAGCTATAATGAGCTACGGCTGCCAACCAAAAGGTCAGCAGTTCAAATCCACCAGATGCTCCTTGGAAACACTATGGAGTAGTTCTACTCTTTCCTGTAGGGTTGCTGTGAGTCAAAATTGACTGGATGGCAATAGGTATTGGCATTTCAATAGAAAGAGATTGGTTTCCATCCTGGTTCCAGTGTTTACTAGTTATTCCAATACTTAACCTCTCTGGACCTTAATTTAATTATCTGTTAAATGGGAACAATCATATGTATATTGCAGGCAGGGATGCAACTGTCAACTACTATACAATGTACACAACTATTCTCATAGGCGTCCTGTGAAAATTAAATGAGATAATTTATAAAATATTTATATAAAATGTATGGTGCAGTATAAGTGTTCAATACAGGAGTAAGTGCCATCTCTCAAAGTACAAGATAAAGCTCAATTTGTCTTTGATCAGATTTTAGGAACCATGAAGCAAGTGGGAAGTTTGGGGAACACAGATGTGCAGATAGCTTTTTTTTTTAAAGACTATTTTTTAGAGAACTTTAGGCTTGCATAAAAATTGAGCAGAAAGTACAAGGAGTTCCCAAATACTCCCTCTCACCCCTGCCCACAGATTCCCTTATTACTAATATCTTGCATATATGGTGCATTTGTTACAATTGATGAACCAATGCTAATATTGGTTATTTAATTAACTAAACATTGGTTATTTAACCAATAAATATTGGTTATTTAACTGAAGTCCATAGTTTACATTAGGGTTCTCTCTTTATGTCGTATAGTATTATGGGTTTTGGCAAATATGTAATGTCAAGTGTCCACCATGTCAGTATCACACAAAATAGTTTCTCTGCCCTAAAAATGCCCTGTGATTCACCTATTCATCCCACTGCAAAGAGACTTTTAACCAAGAAAGCATACATGTGTGCTCTTCTATCCCACCAGAAGATAAATCAGCGCTGCCACTCCACCCCAGGTGTTCTTCACAAACAGAAGCAGCAGCCCAGCTCTCCTCCAGACAAATGATCTCTAGACACCTTCTAGTGTAGTATTCCCCTGAGGTCTGTCCTAGGAAACTCTATCCCACAAGAGACTCATTGAAAATGTGGTTTGGTGACCAATCAAGTTTGGGAAGCGCCACTGAGTGTATCAGTGAGAGATCAGTAATTTATATTATATATATAGATAATTATATATATATTTTATATATATTTATAATATATTTATATTATACTATAAATTTATATAAAGACCCTGAAAAATTCTGCATAAAAAACAAGCAAAAGATAGTGATAATAAGCAAATGAAGTTGTCTAACCTAACATATCCCTTTTTGTTATAAAATACTTTTCATCATATAAATGTTCCAAAGTATTACAGAACTAGTGGAGTCCCTGGGTGGTACAAATGGTTAGCGCACTTGACTGCTAACCGAAAGGTTGGAAGTTCAAGTCCACTCAGAGGTGGCTCAAAAGAAACTTCTGGTAATCTACTTCCAAAAATTCAGCCACTGAAAACCCTATGGAGCACGTATCTACTCTAACACACATAGAGTCACCATGAGTCAAAGTCAACTTGACAGCAACTGGTTTTACACTGGTTTTAATGTACCACAGTACCAGTGTGCCTCAGGATACACTTGGAAAGTCCTGATCTAGTGTGACACCTCCACCTATTTATAGAGGAGGACACTGAGATCCAGGGATGCAGGGACTTGCACACAGATCCCAAACTTGACTCTATTATTCAGACACAGCATTAGTAGTTTCTCATTCCCCCTCTCTGGTAATGACTTTCCCAGTAAGTCCCTTTAGTGGTATCTCCTACATCCCATTTATCCTCCCGCGTGTCATCATCCTCTTAAAGCATGTAAAGGCCATGGAATTCCTTCACCACCCTGCTCTGCTAATAGAGAAGCATCACAAACAGAGCAGTAAGTCCATTTTGCCAAGTGCAGAGTGATGGCTGGGTTGGCTTCATCTATCTCTGTTAATGAACCAAGCACACTTCTGTGGCTTATTTATTACAAACAGGGTACAAACGGAAACCACAGTACTTCCTCTCGGTGTGGATAGTTGAATAACCCCTGAATCTCCCAATGGAGATGTTTTCTTTGGCCCAGCTGGGTTTTCCTGAGCAGTCAGACATGACAAATACTTTCAACCCACTGGGGAAAGAGTAAGACACATCACTTAGGGAAGATGATGATGGTCTTGGGGGGCATTTGAGAGGCAGGACAGCCTAATGATTATAGACTCTGTAGTCAGACATACCTGGGTTTGAATGCCAACTCCACCACTAACTTGGGCAAGTTACTTAATATCTCTAATCTCTGTTTCCTCATCTGTGAAATGGGTATTATGAAAAATTCTACCTCATGTAGTCACTGAAAGTATTAAATAAAGTCATGTATATAAAATACTTAAGACAGTGCCTGACTCAGTAAATGATAGCTATTGTTATTAGTAGTAACATTATTATTAAAGGAAGATTCTAATTACCTTGGAATAGTCATTCATTCATGAAATAAATGCCCAAGTCCTCTCCACATGCCTGGCAAGATGTTTAGATCCTGAAGATACAGAGAAAGTACTGTGCTACCTCTTGGTTCAAAGAGCTCACTTCATAGTAGAGACAGAGAAGCAAACTGACGATGACCAAACCTGGTTACAGGTGTTCTGATAAAGGAAAACTTGCAGTCAGGGAAAGTGTGCTTCAAGAAGGTATAACTTTAACTGAGTCTTGGAGGATTAAAGAATTTAAGAACCTAGTAAAGAACTGGACCCATAGAAGGTGCTTCATACCTATTAGCCATATATAAGAGAGGAGGAGATAGGCAGGTGAGGAAAAGATGAAACCAAATCAGGGAGATGGCCTGGCTTCAGGGAAGGAATGAGGTCAAGGAGAGCAAAACTGAAGATGCAGGATGCTTCTTCATAGCTAAGGCAGATGGAGATGAGGCTAGGGCAGTACCCAGCATCCTGGTCAGACAAGACTTTTATCCTATGCAGGAGGGTTTGTGATTTGATTTAAAAAGTGATGGGGAATTTAAGCAAGGGCCCATTGCTGCGGAGTTGATTCTGACTCTTAGTGACCCTATAGGACAAAGTAGAACTGCCGCATAGGGTTTCCAAGGAGCACCTGATGGATTCAAACTGCTGATCCTTTGGTTAGCAGCCAAACTCTTAACCACTACACCACC
This sequence comes from Trichechus manatus latirostris, assembly GCF_000243295.1. NCBI lineage: Eukaryota > Metazoa > Chordata > Mammalia > Sirenia > Trichechidae > Trichechus > Trichechus manatus. The sequence continues at coordinate 15,970,165 of NW_004443939.1, read as the reverse complement.
AGGCTTTTCTAAGCAAGGGCAAGGATATATATACTTGCATTTTGGGAGATCATTCCAGCAGTAGTATGAAGCTGAGATGATAGAAGGGAATTGTAGAAATGAGACTGGGTCACATCCAATGCCCAGTTGGAGTAAATGCTTCCCCAAGAAGCCTTTCCTGCATCCAGGCCAGACGAAATCTCCCCCAGCATTGTATCCCCTACCTACTACAGCTTAATATCATAATGGCTTTATGTACTTTGCTTTGCTCTTCTACTAGACTCTAAGTACTGAAACAGGATTAACTGTGTCCCACACATTTCTCTCTCCTTCACAGTGCCTTGCATGGGACAGTTAAAAAATAATAATCAAATAGAAATTATTGAGTGACTGAAAAGATACGAAGTCACACAAACTTGTAACACTTTTAAATGACCTCTTCAAGTATAACTCCATTCTCATCACTCTAGGTACTACCTTATATATAGGTCAAACCAGGATACAGTTGTCAGATAAAATAGAGGATGCCCAGTTTATTTTTAAATTCAAATAAATAACAAATAATTTTTAGTGTAAGTATGTCCCGTGCAATATTTGAGATATACTCATGCTAAAAAAAAGAATTATTGTTTTCATAAATTCAAATTTACCTGGTGAGCTTGTGTTTTTATGTACTAAATCTGGCAGTACTACCAGGGCACAGAGGGTTAATGTTAATTACATCATTCTGGAAATGGCGGATTCTTACTCCTTCCCTCTCTGATAATTTATTTTCCCCATTTAACTCCAAAAATCCTGAGTGTTCTCCCTCCTGCTGTAGGTCTATGGTGATGAATAACCATGTTTACAAATATAAAATCTGAACACACTATATGGTATGTGAGCTAGAGTATAGGCTATTTCCCAACTCTGCCACTTACAAATTTTGTATGGCCTTTCTCTGAATCTCAGTTTTGCTATTGATAAAAGTAAGTTAATGATACTTACTTCACAAGGTTGTGATAAAAATTAAGTAATATAATAAAGTGCCTCACACAGATCCTGAAACACAGATGATTCATTTGACTGATATTTCCTAGGCACCTACTCCGTGCTAGGTAGGCACTGGAAATCCTCTTTGTTCTCATGGAGTTTAAAGTCTGGGCTAGGAATGCTTATAGAAACTATGATTATATGGAAAGAAACATTGAAAACAAGGAGCCCTTAAAATATTTGGGGTTCTTGATTACTATACCCATTGATGTTCCAATACTCACACTTGTCTTATTTTTATACATGCATACATGCACATGCATGTGTGCAAGCCCAGACACATACACACATGCTATAGCTGCGACAGCAGGTCAAAGTGCCTGGCATAGATAAATGAGCCAAGAAACAGCAAAAGCAACAGACAAGGGAGCACTCAAACTTGTCAGCGAGCATCCTGGGACTTCATTTCTAATCTGCTTTGTCCCTTATATGAGATGGGTTTCAGATGACTCTATTCTGTTTCAAGCTGTTTCCTGAACACCAACAATCTTCTGCCCTACTCAGATTTTGTAACACAGGATCCAAGTACAGTGCCATTGAAACCTGTGCTCCTGGCTCCTGGGACCTGGATTCTAGGTGGCTGCACCAGCTCCTGGCAAAGGTTGGAGGCAGGCGGGCCTGCTGGCAGTGCTCATCCCATTGCTTCTCAGGCAGCTGCCGTCATCATCTACCAGAGAGGCTAGCCTGCTTTGCAATGCCATTGTCTATTCATCCATGGGCTCCAAGTGCCCCCTGCCCAATTCCTGAACCAAATTTGACTCAGGTAGGGAGAGCATTAGCAGCCTCTGATCTACTGGCTAGTGAAGTCTACAGTCTGTCTTGTCTGATTGTCAGGTATCTCTGGGAGCCCTAACACTGTCGTCTCCTGACTTTGGCTCACTCTGCTTCATCTGCATTTTTATTCTTCTGACCTTGCACTTTATTTCCACTGATTTGTACCTCATTTCCAATGCTGAGAACTTAACCTAAGTCACTAACTGTCATCTGCCCACATCCTGTCACCTCACCTTCTTACTGGGGTCTGAACCGTATCATCTGTTATAGATTGAATTGTGTCCCCAACAAAGATATGTTGAAGTCCTGCACTGGGGACTGTGATCCTTTGGAGACAAGTTATATTCGGGTAGAGAGGTTCCTAATCCTACATGACTGGCATCTTTATAAAAGAGGAGAAAATGCACAGTGACAAGGAGATAGAGGAAGGACACTCTGCGCAAGCCAAGGAATGCCTGGGGCTGCCAGAAGCTAGGAGAGAGTCATGGAGCAGATTCTTCCTCAAAGCCTCAGAAGGAATCAACTTGGCTGACACCGTGATCTTAGAGTCCCAGCCTCTAGAACTATAAGACAATAAATTTCTCTTTTCTAAAGCCAAATACTTTGTGGTAATTTATTACAGCTGCCACAGAAACTAATACACTACCTAATGTGAGTAACTATTGAGTAGTTGGTAAAGTAGAAAGGGTCAGTGAAAAAGAGGAAGACCCTCAACGAGATGGATTGACGCAGTTACTGCAACAATGGGCTCAAGCATAACAAAGATTGTGAGATTGTGAGGCTGGCGCAGGACCAGGCAGTGTTTTGTTCTGTTGTACATAGTGTCACTACGAGTCAGAACTGACTCGATGGCACCTAACACACACAACACACTTTACTGAGTGTCAGATTCAGTGTGTTTGGTTTAGATTACCATATTTAAATATCATCACAGCTTTATAAGGTGATAATCATTTCCCTTATTTCTAGATAAAGGAACTAAGGCTCACAGAAATCAAGTTGTCCAAAGTCAGAGAGCTAAATCAGGAATCAGGCAGGGATTAGAAGCCAAGTTGTTTTAACTCCAAAGCCCAGAATTCTTTTTCATTATGCTTAACTCACTGAGTGCCAGACTTTAGAAAGGATAGACTTCCCTAAACTGTACAAATCACTTTCATGGACAAAGCTGTCACCAGTATAAATGTTACCACTAACCAGAACTCTAACCTCCATGCACTGTCCATCAGATAGAACCATCTTAGGCCTTGATGTTGGCTCCCTTCCCCAGGCTCCTGTGGGAGTATGATATGGCTTGATGGCCTTTCTCTTCAGTGGTCAGCCCTGCAGTCCTTCTCATTCCCATTTCTACTCCCATCCCAGCATGCCTCCTGCTGATCTATTTCCAAAAATTTGCCTGCGAAAACCCTATGGATCACAATTGTCGGATCCTGTTGTACATGGGGTTGCCACGAGTAGGCGTCAAGCTTGAGAGCAGCTAACAACAACAACCACCAGCCTGCCTGCCACTGAGCTCCAGCATGGCTTACTGCAGGGTTTGCTAGAACAGTGTGGTCTGGATTCTGATCTGGGGTGGGTCTAGAAGCTGATGCGGGTCATTGGCTGTGGGAGCTAAAGCTAGAGCAGAGAGGAAATGAAGTCAGCATCTAGAAATGATGATTCAGTTTGAAGAAAAGTTTTAATCTAAAGATGCAGAGCAGAGATGAGAAAATTAGAAGCTGAAGAACTGCTGTGGAGACATAGAAGTTGAGACTGTGAGTGTAGCAAGGTAGAGAGAAATTCCTTGTGTCACAGGAACAGTTTTACAGGAGGCCTGTGGCCTCAGCTTTTGCTGAGGAGAGACCTAGTCTGTAAAATGTATCTTCATTTGTCCTTTGAAATACCAGCAAATATAAAGCAGCAAAGACCATAGAGGAAGGTTCTCTGAGTCTCAGACAAATTTAACTCCCAGAGGGGCAGGACTGAAGGAAGGTTCACATTTTTCACCTATCACATAGTCCAAGTCTTCTGTGGCTCTTAATGCAGTAACTGAATGCCTTGACTAACATTAGCACTGTACTGTGCAGCCCATAATGCTATTCTGCTGCCACCCCCTCCCCCCTCTTAGAAGGGACAGACACAATGTACTATTAGCACTGTTCCAGCGAAACATAGAAATTATGCCATGAAAAGTTAATTGCCACTTTATTCAGTAATCAGCATTAACATTGTGAATATTTAAAGCTACAACAGATTGTGTGGAAGCCAGGAGTTAGGCAATACCAACATCTAGAAAATTAAGACCTATGTGGACTGAGGCTGACTGAGTTTTTCAGGCCCTATATGATCTGTGTGGGAAAATGCCCATACTGGAGCCCTGGTGGCACAGTGGTTAAGAGCTCAGCTGCTAACCAAAAGGTTGGCAGTTTGAA
>NW_004443939.1:15938069-15965872 GCF_000243295.1 Trichechus manatus latirostris | reverse complement strand
CAAAAGGTTGGCAGTTTGAATCCACCAGCCACTCCTTGGAAACCCTATGGGGCAGTTCTACTCTGTCCTATAGGGTCGCTATGAGTCAGAATCGACTTGATGACAATGGATTTATTTTGTTTTTTTCTTTTTTTGAGTGAGGTTAGCCAATCTAAAGGCATGTTGAGGCCACCAACTCCTTTGCCTTCCCTATTCCAATGTCTCCTAGCTACAGTTAAACTGAATTAAACTCAATCAATTCAATTCCACATATAAATACAATGTGGCCAGCACTGAAGTAATAAGACATAGACCATGTCTTCAAGAAGTCTGTGATATATTACTTGGGACAAAACTAGTACAAAGATTATTATAATCAGGGTAACATAATCAGGGAAGAGCTCAGGCTTGGATTTGATTCCTGACTCTCAAACTTTGGCCTTGGGTAAGTTACTTAATTTCTCTGAGTTTCATTTTCCTCATATTTAAAATGGAGATAAGATTATTGCCCTAACAAAGATAGTGGGAATATTAAATATGATCATATATTACCTATCGCAGTGCTTGGCTAGGTGTTCACTAAATGGTTTTAGTCAAAGTATAAGACAAAACAAATAAAGAAGAGTAACATAAGAAAAGTACAAATAAAATACTGAGGAAATTTAAAAGACATGGAAATGGTATTGCTTTAGAAAGACAAGAAAGGCATTATGGAGGAGGCTATATTTGATTTGGGACTAGAAGGACAGGTAGACATTTTACAGGCAAGAGATTTTGAAAATCTTAGTAGGTGTTCAAAAAGTAATGGTTGAATGAATGGATTAAGGTGCGGAAATTGTATTTCAGGTAGAGGAAACCAGCTAAAAAGACACAAAGTTTTGAAATGTAGGGTTTGTTAAAGGAATAGCAGAAATATTCAATTGTCTGGAACATAAAATAATTTAAGAGATAAACGCAGTAAATCATAAAAGGCAGATCGGGCACATACACTAGTGCCAACATGAGTGCTGACTGCTTAATGGCATAATCAGTGAAAGAGCATTGGAAATTTCCAAGCAAAGAAGAGGCATATTTGGAGGTGGCACTAGTGTGGAGAGATTTGAATGAGGGGAGATGGAAGGCAGGAATACCAGTGGAGTACTGTTATACCAATAACAGTACCCCAAGACACATGAGCCCTGATTTGGGGTGCTAACAGTGAAGATAGAGAAGAGTAAGTAAATGTGAATGACACTGTGGAATAGAACCCACAGGAATTGGTACATGGTTGGGTATGAGGAGCAAGGCATGCTCTGCTTGGAAGTACTATGGGTGCCTTGCACGGTAAGCCGAAGAAAACAGCAGTGAACCCAATTGCCAGAAAGTGGTGAGGGAATCACATCATTAGAGAGAGAGAGCAAACTGTTATGAAGGGACTGGGGACCAAGGTAGAAAGAGAACCCCACTGATCTTTACAAGTCAGCACTTATGAGATCAGGTCAGGCATACTCCGGGTGGCTTATTCACAGCCAGGCTGATCATATCTTTCTGGCATGCACACAGGGTCACCTGCAAATGTGGATTTAAAGAACTTGAGTTGGACTGTGTACAGCCCTCAGCTCCTAGAAACCAGATCTCTGATCACTGAGCAGCTGCCCCCATTACACACTGCCTCTCTCCAATGCCTCACAGTCAATGCGAACCACACAGAAATCCAAATGTACAAGTGACTCCTTCTAGAGAGGTCAGTGGGGGCCCACTCACAAGGCCCATCTGCAGCCTCTAAAGTGGCATGTTCAAGATGAGCCACTGGAAATGGGAATTGAATATGAGAACTTTTACTTTTTTAATGTAAAAAGAAGAGAAAAATGTACTAATATTTATTATCCTGATTGAGACCAGACTCTTCACTGGAATGCATAGGTCAGTAGAAGAAGTATCTGCTGGAAGAGTGGCACTTCCATAGTGAAGAGAGGCTGGCAGTGGTGCCTTCATTCAGGGATTGCTTTTGGGATATTGTCACATGTTACTATTTACAAAATAGGTAAACAGATTATATTATCTGACATCAAACTAACACTCACAAGATCCTCTTGTGACTAAGGAACTGCACACTGATTTATGTAGTATCTAACTACAAGCAAATACTAGAACTAAGACATCTCCTAGTCCTGCATGAGCTCTTCATTGGCTACATTAAGAAAGTAAAAACTGACCCTCAAATCAGATACGACAAGTTGGTCAAAATTATTGAAATTGTCAAGAAGACTAATTGAACTATTTGCATCTACCTTAATTAGTTATTAGTATTTCCCTAAGTGTATACTGGAGTCCCTGGGTGGTGATAACCATTAAGTGCTCAATTATTAGCTGAAAGGTTGGCAGTTTGAACCCACTCAGAGTTGCCTCGGAAGAGAGACTTGGCAAACTGCTTCTGAAAAATCACAGCCTTAAAGACCCTATGAAGTGTTGTTCTACTCTGAAACACATGGGATCACCACAGTTGGAACTGATGGAATGGCAGCTGGTTTGTTTGTTTTAACTTTGTGTCCCTGGGTGACACAGTTAAGTGCTTGGCTGCAAACCAAAAGCTTGGCAATTCAAGTCCACCCAGAGACACCTCGGAAGAAAGACCTGGTGATCTACTTTGGAAAAATCAACCATTGAAAACCCTGTGGAGCATAATCCTACTCTGATATACATGAGGTCACCATGAGTCAGAAACTACTTGATGGCAATGGGTTTTGGTCTGGCTAAGTATATACTATGCATATATATTTTATAAGTAACTTAAATTGTGAGTTTCTGCTCATTTTTATATATGCATGTGCATAGGTATGTATACATATGCAAATATGTAAATACATGTATGTGCGCATTTATTTTACTAAAACAAGTACAGTCCAAAAAGTTTGGAGATCATAGCTATCAATGATTTTCCAACACTGAGGCCGTATAGTTATTTTAAAAATACTGAGATTGAATTTTTCTGAGAGAATATTTTGTTGGAGGAAATAAAGAAGGTGTAGAAAAAAATCTGGTAACTGCAGTAGACAAATGGAAGAAGCATGTTATTATTAATGAAGGGAGGACAAAATGCAGAGAGTGGAGCTAGGAGCATTGAAATCGACAAAAATCTCTTATCTTAATTTTACCCAGGACACCTGAGTGGCAAGGAAGGGCTCGCTCATCTGCAGGAGCAGAATGTCTCATGGGGGGCTCTCCTAACAAAGCTGCCCTTTGGCCGAAGCGCTGCCATTTCATCACCATTGTTTTTTTTTTTTTTTTCTCCTCCCACCACCCAGAAGCTGTTGCGACAAGCACATTTTTAGAATATTTAAAAATAAATTACAGTTAGTGGTGAAACACATAAGCCAGAGATATTCTGGGCAAGTATGTGCTTCAAGTCACACAGACCAAGGCTCCAGGTATAAAAATACTATGTATCTGCCATTTAGCTAAGTAGGGCTTTAGCAACTGCTAATTTTTGCATGTCACAGTCACTGTTAATTGTTGAACTAGAACATCTGTCAAAAGTGGGGATATTTTCTTCAGAACAGAAAGCAGGGGAAATTAGCTCTTCTCTAAGATGGTACAGACACATCAGACCATTCCCACTGCCAAATCCTAATATTCCCGCACTCTGGCCATTGTTTACAAATGAAAAGTCTACTAAGTGACTTCTGACCACCTGAATTAGAAACCAGGCATGGGTTTTACAGAGAGACTCTTTGGATATCCCCAGAACAATGCCACCTTGAAATGCCTGACAAAGGGCCAAAAGCTGTGTGATTTAGTATATGATTTAGCAATATGCCTCTCTCCAACCAAGGAGGTAGCTATTGTTCCAGCTCAGCCTTGTTTCAGGAGATATGAGTTCTATTTACAGCTTAACTCCACCGAATCAGGAGATATTAATGTATGCGGCTTTGAGCAAGTTGTATCCTCTCTCTGAGTTTCAGTTTTCCCATCTGTAAAATGAAGATTTTCAAACACTAGAGCTTCCTCATAACTGTTTTAGGAATCATCTCTGAGGTGGTTGAATGAACAGGAGCCAGCTCCTTACTTCAATAAGTTCGGTTCTCCTTTTATCTATTATACATATTATTTTATATGCTGGGGTTCAATGGACAATTGGGAGGAAAAGTGATTTCACTGCTAAAATCACTAAAATTCCAGGTCCCCAAAGGTCCCTGCAGAAATCTGCTATGACAGATCAAAGTGGTCAGTGCAAAAGCTAGATCACTCAGAATATTCTATTCATGGCTACAGGAGAGGAAGGGCCTCTTCAGACACACTCTAGTCTACTAACGATCCTCAAAACTCAGCTCTGCCAATCCCTTCAGCTCCTTAGCTCCTTCCATTCTCCCTCGTAAGAATTCCTTTCTTGTTCCTTTCACCTGACTACTTTGTCCGTCTCCTCAAGAACCAGCTAAATTTGTACATGTACCATAAAGCTATTCAGGTCACGCTTGCCCATCTCTTTCAAATCTGAAAACTTGAACTACTGATCTTCTGCTCCTATCATTTGCCCCCAGGCTGCCTTAGAATATTAGCCATAAGTCTTGTTTCCCCACCAAGAATACAAATCTCTCAAAGGGAGTGACCAGTATTATTAATTTTTGCAGCCCCCACAGAGCTAGCACAGTGTTTGGTACATGGGAGAATGCATGAGATTTTGATATTGGAGTGTCTGAGTAATTGCATTGAGTAATTAGACTTATAGGAGCAAAACCAAATCTCTGGTACCTTAAGAGTTCAGAACCAAACTAAACTCATTCAGCATTTACATATCCATATTATCCATCCATTCATCCACCCACCCCCCACACCCCCATCCATCCATCCATCTATCCATCCATCCATCCAAAAAAACTTTTGTTGATCTTGGATTCACCATGAACTTTCTTTCTTTCTTCTTTTTTTTAATTGCCATATTCAGTCACCAGATCTTCCAATGTGAGTCCTCCCATTCCCCCTCCCCCTGGTATATGTTTAAGGAATCCATTCCTTTCTCTTCATTCCGACTGTTATTACTCTAGTTGAGACTTTGTTATCAGTTTATATTACTATATTAACCTCCTAACTTGATTTTCCTTCTTTGGTCTTATTCCGCTCAAATCTATCCTTCATACTGCCTCCAGATTGATTCTTCTAAAGTACAAATATGACCATGTTATCCCTCTGTTTAAAACAGTTCATTTGTCTCCTATCATCTCTCTCTCTCTCTCTCTCTCTCTCTCTCTATATATATATATATACATATACATATATAGATCAAACACATCAGTAGGCATGAAACACCCTATATAATCTGGCCTTTGTCTAATTCTCTTGTGTCATTTTTTGACTCTCTCTGACTCACATCCTACATCTACTAATATTAAATTGCTTTTACTTCCCAGTACAAGCCATGCTGTTGGATGTCATTACAGTTTTGCTCATTCTATTGCCTCTGTCTGGTATGTCCTGTACTCCCCTGCCCCACTTCACTTGGGCAACTCCTCCTCATCCTTTAAGAGGCAACTTTGGACTCTCTTAGCCTTTTCTTAACCTCAAGACTTGGTGAGATAGACTGTCTCTCAGCTACAAATATATTTAGAGCACAGATCTAGCTAAAAGTTTGTTGAAACAAAATAAATACAAGTATAAAAGTAAATTTATAACACACACATATAGAAAACATTTATATAACCATATATGTAAAACATATAAGTAAATACACATATAACAAATACACCTAAAAAACAACCAATTCCTGTCTAGTCAATTCTAACTCATGGTGACCACATGTGTGTCAGAGCACAATTGTGCTCCACAGGGTTTTCAATGGCTGTGATCTTTCAGAAATAGATCACCAGGCCTTTCCGCTGAGGTGCCTCCAGGTGGATTCAAACCTCCAAGTTTTTGTTTAGTAGCTGAGCACTTAACCGTTGTATCACCCAGGGACCCAGATAACAAATATAAGGCATGGTTAAATATTTTATATTTCTGTCGTGCTTCAAAAGTGACAAAGATCATCCACCTTCATCATCTCCTTTGAACTTCAAGATTATTTTGTGAGTAGGTAGAACTGGAAACTCTCCTTCACTTCTTAAGTGATAAGAGATCAAATGACTTTCCAAAAATTATGAGGTGAATAAGTGGCAGATAAGAAGCCCTGGTGATGCAGTGTTTTTAAGTGCCTGGCTGCTGACCAAAAGGTTGGTGGTTTAAACCCACCAGCTGCTATGTGGAAGAAAGATGTGGCAGTCCGCTTCCACAAAGATTATAGCCTTGAAAACCCTATGGGGCAGTTCTGTTCTGTCCTGTAGGGTCACTATGAGTCAGAATCAACTTGACAGCAAAGAGAAGGATTAAGTGGCAGATAAGAGTTCAAAGTTTAAAACAGATGATCCAAGTAAAGTACATAGTGCAGTGTGTGGTACACAGTGAGCACTCAGGGACTGTCAGCTGCCATTATCACTTTTACCCCAGTCTTGGCATTATATAACCTGTCCCCACTCCATTCCATCCCCAACACACTGACACTAATACATTTGGCCAGCAGCCCATCTGGCTTGTTTCAGAGAGATACAACCATCCCAGTACTCCATGGACTAGACTCATGACCCAGAACTAACTTGAAACCACGAACAAGGGTGGAAGATGATTCTTTTAAGGATACACACTCCTGTCTACCTATACTAAGAACTAATTTTCTTAGGGGACATCTGATCTTTCTCATCATTCTACTCTTTTGATCACAGGGGTGTTAATCTAGAACTGGCTTGCCCCTCCCCCTTTTTCCTTTTTTCATAATTTGCTTTAAATTGTGCCTGGAAATGAGAAATTTAGAGGGTGTGTTTGTAGCATATGGCTTTGCACTAGGTGTATGTGTGTTCTCAAAAAGTAATGTGAATCAAATTCTATTTTAAGTGCCCGAAAGGAGCTCCATATTGAAAGGACTCCTCTGGGAAATTATCTCATAAAGTGAAAATTCACTCCCTCCTTCCCAATCTGTCAGTATATTTGGATTTTCAGATAAATTTCTTTATTTGAGCATTCTAAATATACATTTCAAAAATAAATATTTATGAATTGTCTGTCATTTATTGGTGCTGAAAACACAGCACCTCAAGGAAGGAGCTTATATTCTGTTGGGGAAGAGACAGTAAAGCATAATTATACAAGTAACCAGTCAATTAATTACAAGTACTGTATGTGTTACAAAGGAACATACTTGGTGCTTAGGTAGTTTGTAACAGGGAGACGTAGCCTAGATGGGGAGGTCAAGGGAGGTGAGGATCTGTGGTGCAGATTGAGAGGTGGTAGAGTTGAGATTTGAGACTGAGAACCTAAGTAGAAGTTAACTGTTGGTTTGGGATAGATCTCCAATGAAACAGTGTTCAGACTTCTGAGGTCAAATCTTCCCACATGTGAAGCGGCAGTTCTTGACACTGAGCTATGTCTGAAGCTCCTCTCTCCTCCATTTACAGTGCCTGATAAATGAAATTCTGTGAAAAGTTTCAATGCAAATTTTACCGTCTCAGATACTTCAGTGACCAAAGTTTTTAGCCAAAGCCAGCATTCTTTGAAAGTGGCCCATCGGTTGCTAACAATCTCCACTAATATTTAGATTAAAATCCATGCTAAAAATTCTGATCCAAATTAATAAGGTTATTTCTTGAAAGTCTGGCTTGTTTTAAGGGCAACTTAAGGGATTCTACAGTCAGTATATTTTAGGTTCAGAGGTAATATTTTCCTGAACTAAATATCAGGATTCATAAACTAATCAGAATTTTTAAAAAAATTTAAATGTATTAATTTTTATTAGATGAGGGAAAGAGAGCATAGTCTTTGCTGAATGATTACTGTAGCAGATACTGCCCATGACCTAGCCAACACCTCCTTCTTCCACCCAACTTCCTTCTTCCTCAGTGATACACTCCTAATGTTTTTAGTGATCTGGTTGAGATGACTTTATTTCATATAGGTCAGACCCCTGCTCTGGTCCAGGTGATGAATCATAGTAATTTCATTACCCTTGGACATTGATTGGTTTAAAGGTGGGCATGGTGACCCAGTTCTGGCCAATGGTCTGTAAAAAGGTGCTCTGCTAGGGAAGATTCTATTCCTGCATACAAAGACCAAGTCTCCTGTAGAGAAACCTTTTTAATCCTCTTTTCTCTTCCTTCTTAGAACTTCAAGTCTAAAGTTGCAGCAGTTTTCTTGTGATCAGGAGGTAACAGCATTAGGATAAAAAGGTAATGTGCCAGAGCTGGTAGAGAAAAAGAGTCTGAGTTTCTGTCATCATTACTGGGCAGCTGACCCAATACCAGCAACTATCCATCTCAAGAATTTTGTTATCAAAAAAAAAAAAAAAAAGGAGGAAGAAGAAGCCTGTTTGTTTAAGCCACTTATGTGTTTGGTTACTGTTACCTGCAGCTGAAAACATTCCTAAATGATATTCCTACTCACTGCCAGGAATTTTACATGTTATTAGACCTTTTCAACAAATAATTCTTTTTATTTTATTTTGCTTTAGGTGAAAGTTTACAGCCCAAATTAGTTTTTCATTGAAAAACTTATACACAAATTGCTTTGTGACATTGATTATAATCCCCACAATGTGTCAGCACTGTCCCTCTTTCCCTTACACCCTAGGTTCCCTGTGTCCATTTGCCCAGTTTTCCTGTCCCTTCCTGCTTCTTGTCTTTGCTTTTGGGCAGGTATTATCCATTTGGTCTCAGATACTTGATTGATCTAAGAAGCACGTTCCTCACGTGTGTTATGGTTTGTTTTATAGCCCTGTCTAATCTTTGGCTGAAAGGTAGACTTTGGGAGTGTTTCAGGTCTGAGTTAGCAGAGTCTCCAAGGGCCATAGTCTTGGAAATTCCTCCAATCTCTGTCAGACCAGTAAGTCTGGTCTATTTTTGTGAATTTGAATTTTGTTCTACATTTTTCTCCCACTGTGTCCGAGATCCTCTATTGTGATCCCTGTCAGAGTGGTCTGTGGTAGTAGCTGGGCATCATCTAGTTCTTCTGGGCTCAGGCTGTTAGAGGCTGTGGTTCATGTGATCTATTAGTCTTTTGGACTAATATTTTCTTTGTATCTTTCGTTTTCTTCATTCTCATTTGCTCCAAATGTGATGGGACAAATAGATGTAGCTTAGACGGCCACTTGCAGGCTTTAAAGACCCCAGATGCTACTTACCAAAGTAGGATGTAGAACATTTTATTTGTGAACCATGTTATGCCAATTAACCTAGATATCCCCCAAAACAATGATCCCCAGCCCCCAGCCACAATAACTCAATCCCTCAAGGTGTTTGGATGTGTCTAGGAAGCTTCTGTGGCTTTGCCTTGGTCAAGTTGTGTTGACTTTCCCTACATTGTGTATTGTCTTTCCCTTCGCCAAAGTTAACTCTTATCTACTACCTAGTTAGTCGTTTCTCCCCACCCCTTGCCTCCCTCGTAACATCAAATGTTGTTTTATTCTGTGTGTAGACCTTTTCTTGCATTTTCATAATAGTGGTCTCATATAATATTTGTTCTTTTGTGACTGACTTATTTCACTCAGCATAATACCATTCAGATTCATCCATGTTGTGAGATGTTTCATGGATTCATCATTGTTCTTTATCATTGTGTAGTATTCCATTCAGGGTATGCACCATTATCTGTTTACCCATTCATCTGTTGATGGGCACTTAGGTTGGTTCCATCTTTTTGTTATTGTGAATAATGCTGCAGTGAACATGGGTGTGCATATATCTATTCATGTGATGCTCTTATTTCTATAGGATATATTCCTAGGTGTGGATCAACACATAATTCCTATAATAAACACTTGGCATAGATATTATCCTCATTTTAAAGATGAAAACTGAGTCTTAGGGAAAGTAAATAAATTGCACAAGTTCACAACAAGCAGAGAACGATTGTGGAGATATTTGAACCCAGTCCTATATGAATTCAAAATCTAAGGCCTTCGCATTACAAGACAATTCATTATGACAGTACAAAAGTTAGACATTTTTAATTATATAGGTAGTGCATCATATTTATCAAGAATAATTAAATTACATGAGCCCAGAATTATAATGAAAAATATATAATTTAATTAATACAATGGGGAAAAGCCCTTTCTTCACAGAAAAAATAATAATTCAGTTAAAAGAAATCAGTATATTGGGAGAGTTGTTGTTGTTGTTATTGTTAGGTGCCGTCAAGTTGGTTCCAACTCATAGCAACTCTATGTACAGCAGAATGAAACAGTACCTGGTCCTGCACTATCCTCACAATCATGGCTATGTTTGAGCCCATTGTTGCAGCTGCTGTGTCAATCGGTCTCATTGACCGTCTTCCTCTTTTTTGCTGATCTTCTACTTTACCAAACATAATGTCCTTTCTCCAGAAACTGGTCCTTCCTGATAACATGTCCAAAATATGTGAGATGAAGTCTCACCATCCTTGCTTCTAAGGAGCATTCTGGCTGTACTTCTTCCAAGACATATTTGTTCATTCTTCTGGTAGTCCATGATATATTCAATATTCTTCACCAACACCGTAATTCAAAAGCATCAATTCTTCTTTGGTCTTCCTTATTCATTGTCCAACTTTTGAATGCATATTAGGTAATTGAAAATACCATGGTTTGGGTCAGGCACACCTTAGTCCTCAAAGTGACATCTTTGCTTTTTAACACTGTAAAGAAGTCTTTTGTAGCAGATTTGCCCAATGCAATACATCTTTTGATTTCTTGAAGAAAGTCAGGACCTCTCAAAATGTGTTTGACTTGGGTGAGATGGGTCTGTGTGACTACTGGGGCATGATTATAACTGCAAGTATTTGATGTATTCAGCACTTATTACTCTCCAGGCCCTGAACTGAGTACTCTACATGTATGATCACATGCAATTCTTTTAACAACCCTCTGATTAAGTATTATAATTATCTCCACTTTACTAATGAGAAAATTCAGACTCAGTGACCCTAAAACAATTTGCCAAAGGCCATACACATGGTAATTGGAAATATTTAAACTTTGATTTGAATCCAGAGCACATGCTCTTATCCTCTGTGCTCCATAGCTTCCATACTCACAATCACCCTCCTTCTCAGAAGCCTCAGACAACCATTCCAGCTACACTGCTATTTAGTCAGAATGCATCTTGGCATTCATCAATGTTATGGTAGCAGGAAATATAATAAGGTATGTGTGTATTGTATGGCAAAGTGAAAAAAAAAAAAAAAAACATAGGCTTTGGAACCAAATAGATCTGAGTTTGTGTCCTCTGTGACTTAACAGCTGTGTGAGTGACATTAGGGTAGTTATTTCTGCTGAGCCTAAATTCTCCCATTTGTATAAGAAGAGTCATAATGCTGTAGTGCAGAATGGCTGCATGGACCTAAAAAGAAATGTAATTAAATTCTTCTCCCTTTCCACTGTATATGCTGCAGCATTATCTCAGTGGCACTAAAATGCTGAAATCCATTAGAAATACTTAAGAATCAGGCAACATTTGCAAGCCTGCAATCGGTTTACATTTTTCCCAAGGGCAGTTCTGTAAACTGTATTCCTTTCAGTTTTTGCTGCCTGTTTCCCAGAGGTCCATTATGAACATTCATTTTTTAAAATTCACTTTTTTATTTTTTGTGGTAGAATATCTAAAACAAAACATTTGCCATTTCAACCACTTTTATATGTACAATTCAGTGATGTTAATTACTTTCACCATGTTGTGCAGAAATCTTTTTTTTTTTTGTTACCTTTAACAGAAAATACCCCTTAGCCAATAGCTACCCGTTCCCCCTCCCACACGTCCCCTTGGTCTCTATGCATTTGCCTATTATAGATAATTCATATAAGTGGGCTCATACAATATTTATCCTTTTGTGACTGACTTATTTAACTCAACATAAGGTTCAACAGTGTTATAGAGTATACCAGAAATTAATTTCTCTTTATGGTTGAATAATATTCCATTGTATATACGTACCACATTTTGTTTATTCATTCGTCTGTTGATAGACACTTGGGTTGTTTCTACTTTTTGGGTATTGTGAATAGTGCTTCAATGAAGGTTGGTGTAGAAATATGTTTGAGTCTCTGCTTTCAATTCTTTTAGGTATATGCCTAAGAATGGAATTGCTGGGTCATATGGTAGTTTTATGTTTAACTTTTTCAGGAACCAACAAGCTGTTTTCCACAGTGGCTGAACCATTTTACTATCCCTCAAGCAGTGGATGAGGGTTCCAATTTCTATCCAACCTTGCCAACACCTGTTGTTTTCTGCTTTGTTTTGTTTTCAGTTTTTGTTTTTTTTAAAATATAGGACAGATTAGAACTGCCCCATAGGGTTTCCAAGGATTGGATGGTGGATTTGAACTGCTGACCTTTCTGTTAGCAGCCGTAGCTCTTAAACACTGAGCCACAAGGGCTCCATAACCATCCTAGTGGAGGTGAAGTGGTACCTCACTGTAATTTTGATTTGTATTTCCATAATGACTAAAGATGTTGAGCATTCTTTCATGTGCTTGTTGGCCACGTGTATATCTTCTTCGAAGAAATGTCTATTCAATTCCTTTGCCCATTTTTTTGATTGGGTGTTTGTCTTTTTCTTATTGAGTTGTAGGAGTTTTTTAAATATATTTTGGATATTAAACCCTTATCAAATAAATGGTTCCAGATATTTTCTTCTATTCTCTAGGCTGTATCTGCATTTTGTTTATAGTTTTTAATGTTCAAAAGTTTGATGCAGATGGAGCCAACATGGCACTATAGACAGAAGCATCACACTGTCCATCCACACCAAAGACCCAAAAAAATAAGTAAAACAGAGACAGACATCAATCCTGGAACCCTAAGTGTCAAATGAAGAGATAAAGAACTCAACCAAGCACATAATGGAGTAAGAAACTGACAAAGAACAGAGAAAGAGGAGAAATACGGAGTGGAGGTCTCCTATCAGCTAACACAGCACAAATTTGCCATCTTGGACTCCTCAGCCACCAAGATTGATGGACAGGGAGTATGGGAAGGCTTCACAGAGCTCCTAGCAGGAGACAGAGCACCCAGTAACCAGCAATACACGTTTTCCTGCCCCTCACCCTTTGTCCCCCTGCTTGGCCACAGTTGCTTGGCTGGGGAGGTGCCAGCTCCCTCCCACTTGGGTTCGCCCTGCCAACACTGGCCCACTCCTTTGCTGCCATTTTTCAGTTGCTGTTGTTGCTTTTATCAGCTTCTCTTAGTTTCTTCTCTCTCTCACATCTCCTTCCCTTCCTTTTTCTCAAACACCTGGCTCTGTGTGCCATCTCCGCTTCTTCTTGACGGGTGGCGAAGCACCACTCAGCTAGGGAACCACTTCCCTGGTCCTAGCTGCCACGTCAGTGGGACCCCTGGGACATTATTGGTTTTCTTTTTCTTTTTTCCTTTTTGTTTTTCTTCACTTCTCAGTTTCTCATCTCTCTCTACTTTCCTTCTTTTCCTGTCTCCTGAATACCTGGTGCTGTATGCCATCCCCACCCCTTCTAGACGGGCTATGTAGTGCCTAGGGCTTTTGGAGCCACTTCCCTGGTCCTTGCTGCCAAGTCAGTGGGCTCCCTTGGGGAATTTTTTTTTCTTTTCTGGATTTCTTCTCTCTCTCTACCACCCTTCCCTTCTTTTCTCCTAAACACATGGTGATGTGTGCCATCTCTGCCTCTTCTAGATGGGCTGTGCAGTGCAGTGTGGCTGGGGAGCCACTTCACCAGTCCATGGTACCATGCAGGTGGGATTCCTGGAGGCATTTCTTTTTTTATTTAATTTTTTTTCTTTTTTCCTTTTTGCTTTTCTTCATTTCTCAGTTTCTCATCTCTCTCTACTTTCCTTCTTTACCTGTCTCCTGAATGCCTGGCACTGTGTGCCATCTCCGCCCCTTCTAGACAGGCTGTGCAGTGTCTAGTGGCTTGGGAGCCTCTTCCCCAGTCCATGCCACCACACCAGTGGGATCCTTCGTGGAATCTATTTTTTTCTTTCTCTCTTCTTTTCTTTTCTCGATTTCTTATCTCCTTCTACCTTCCTTCCTTATTCTTCTCCTGAACACCTGGCACCATGTACCATCTCTGCTCCTTCTTGATGGGCTGTACAGTGCCACTCTGCTGGGGACCAGTGTCCAGTGGCTCCCTTGGGGGCATTTTTTTTTTCTTTACTTTCTTCTTTTTTTCTCAGTTTCTATCTCCCTCTACCTTCCTTCCTTACCCTTTTTCTAAACACCTGGTGCCATGTGCCATCTCTGCTCCTTCTTGATGGGCTGTGCAGTGACACTTGACTGGGGACCCACTTCCAGTGGGCTCCCTTGAGGCATTTTTCTTTTCTGTCTCTCTTCATTTTTTTCTCAGTTTCTTGTCTCTCTCTACCTCACTTCCTTACTTTTCTCCTGAACACCTGGCGCCTTATGCCATCTCCACTCCTTGATGGGCTGTGCAGTGCTGCTTAGCTGGGGACCCGCTTCTCGTGGGCTGACTCAGGGCATTTTTTTTTCTTTCTTCTTTCTCCTTTTTTTCTTGGTTTCTTGTCTTTCTCTACCTCCTTCCTTTGCTTCCTCCCAACCACCTGCATCTATTTTTTCTTCTCAGTTTCTTGTCTCCCTCTGCATTCCTTTCATTCCTTTCTCCTGACTATCTAGCTACATGTGCCTTTCTCTCTCCTTTTTTTTTAAATGTAGTTTCTTATCTCTCTCTTCCTTCCTTCCTTTTCTTTCTCCCACCCATCTAGCTCTGTGTGCCATATCTGTCCCTTGTTGACGGATTGTGCCTCACAGCCTGGCTAGAAAGCCACCAGCACACAGCTTCCCCGGGTCTCTGTCACTACAATGATAGGCTTCCTCAGCATGTTTTTTTGTCTCCTGTTTCTCTCTCCTCTTTCCCTTCTTTCCCACACCCACTTAGCTCCACACATCACAACCTCCCTCCTCCTTCCTGCCTATCTGCACCATGCACTGAACTTCACACCCCTGAGCAGTGCAGGAATGATCTACTGGAACCTGCCCTGCACTGATTCACAGCACCAGGTTGTTGACCCCAGTACTTGCCCCAAACAATCCATCACAGCTGCTTCCCCTCTGCTGGACCTGCCATGCTGCACCATAGCTGAGAGACTGGCCCTGCCCATTGGACAAGGTAGTGAGAAGTATCATGCCCACAGACAGGCAAACAACAAAGGACACCCAGCACACTTGCTCAGACATAACCAAATAACACAAAAAAGCAGGATGAAACAAACAAATTTACTATCAATAAACAAGGAAAATAACTACTGAATGTCCCAAAGACAGCAGACAATATTAAAACATAAAAAAACAGGACAGGATGGTTCCAGTAGGTGTCCAAAATAAAACACCAGAGGACCTTCCAGCAGAAGAAAAGGCACTTGAACTACCTGAAAGGAAATTCAAATCTCTAATATTCAGAGCTATCCAAGAGTTGAAGGGAAAAGCATACAAAAATGAGGCAAAAATAGACAAAATCATAGAAAATGCAGACAAAGCAATAGAAGAATTCAGGAAAATTATACAGTAACAAAAGATCAAAATAAATTCACAACTAGAAATCATACATAAACAGAAATTAGAAATCCAAAAGATAAACAATACTTCAGAAATGGACAGTGTCATAGAAGGTCTGAGGAGGAGGTTTGAAACAATGGAAGACAGGGTCAGCGAAATTGAAGACAAATACTTGGATACCACTTTGTTTGAGGAAAAATCAGAGAAAAGAACAAAGAAAAATGAAGAAACCCTGAGAATGATGTAGGATACAATCAAAAGCAAACATTTATGAGTCCCTATTTGCAGATAGTATGATACTATACACAGAAAACCCAAAAGATTCCATGAGAAAACTACCAGAACTAATAGACAGATTCAGCAGAGTAGCAGGATACAAGATAAACATACAAAATTAGTTGGATTCCTATACACATCTATACAAAAATAAAGAGAATAACAAAAACGAAATCAGGAAAACAATACCATTTATAATAGCCCCTAAAAAAATAAAATACTTAGGAATAAATCTAACCAGGGATGTAAAAGAGCCATACAAAGAAAACTACAAAACACTACTGCAAGAAACCCAAAAAGATCTACATAAATGAAAAAATATACCTTGCTCATGGACAGATAGACTCAACTTTGTGAAAATGACAATTCTACTCAAAGCAATCAATAAATACAATGCAATTATGATCCAAATACCAACAACATTCTTTAAAGAGATGGAAAAACTAATCACTAACTTTATATGGAAAGGGAAGAGGCCCCGGATAAGTAAAGCACTATTGAACAAGAAGGATAAAGCAGGAGGACTCACACTAAATGACCTCAGAACCTACTATACAGCTATGGTAGTCAAAACAGCCTGGTACTGGTACAATGACAGGTACATTGACCAGTGGAACAGAATTGAGAACCCAGGTGTAAATCCATCCACCTATGGTTATCTGATATTCAACAAGGGCCCAAAGTCCATCAAATGGGAGAAAGACAGTCTTTTTAACAAATGGTGCTGGCAAAACTGGATGTCCATCTGCAAAAAAATGAAACAGGACCCATATTTCAGACCATACACAAAAACTAATTAAAGATGGATCAAAGACCTAAATATAAAACCAAAAACTATAAAGATCATAGAGGAAAAACTAGGATCAATGCTAGAGGCCCTAATACGTTGTGTTAACAGCATACAAATCATAACTAGCAACACACAAACTCCAGAAGATAAGCTAGATAACTGGGGTCTTCTAAAAATTAAACACTTATGCTCATTAAAAGACTTCACCAAAAAAGTAAAAAGAAAACCTACAGACTAGGAAAAAAATTTTGGCTATAACAAATCTGACGAAGGTCTAATCTTTATAATCTACAGGAAAATCCAACACCTCTATGACAAAAAGACAAATAACCCATTTTAAAAATGGGCAAAGGAAATGAAAAGACACTTCACCAAAAAAGACATTCAAGCAACTCATAGATACATGAGGAAATGCTCCTGATCACTAGTCATTAGAGAAATGGAAATTAAAACTACAATGAGATATCATCTCACCCCAGCATTACTGGCATGCATCAAAAAAAGAAAATGACAAATGTTGGAGAGACTGTGGGGAGATTGGAACTCTTACACCCTGCTGGTGGGAATGCAAAATGATACAACCATTTTGGAAAATGATACAACCATTTTTGAAAATGATATGGCATTTCCTTAGAAAGCTAGAAATAGAAATACCATACTATCCTGCAATCCCACTCCTAGGAATATATCCTGGAGAAATCAGAGCCGTCACACGAATAGACATATGCACACCATGTTCATTGCAGCACTGTTCAAATAGCAAAAAGATGAAAACAACCTTGATGCCCTTCAACAGACGAATGGATAAACAAAGTATGGTATATATACACAATGGAGTACTACACAATTATAAAGAACATTGATGAATCTGTGAAGCATCTCATAACATGGATGAATCTGGAGGGCATTATGCTGAGTGAAATCAGTTAATCACAAAAGGACAAATTTTGTATGAGACCACCACTATAAAAATCATGAAAAGTTTTACACACAAAAAGAAACAATCTTTGATGGTTATGAGGGAGGGGAGGGGTGGGGATGGAAAAAACTAGATAGACAATAGATAAGTGGTAACTTTGGTGAAGGGTAAGACAGTAACATACTGGGGAAGCCAGAACAACTTGTCCAAAGCAAGGTCATGGAAGCTCCATAGACATATCCAAACTCCCTGAGGGACTGAATTACTAGGCTGAGGGCTGTGGGGACCATAGTCTCGGGGAACATCTAGCTCAATTGGCATAACATAGTTTATAAAGAAAATGTTCTACATTCTACCTTGGTGAGTAGCGTCTGAGGTCTTAAAAGTCTTTGAGCAGCCATCTAAGATACTCCACTGGTCTCACTCCATTGAGAGGAAGGAAGAATGAAGAAAACCAAAGACACAAGGGAAAGATTAGTCCAAAGGACCAATGGACCACAACTACCACTTCCTCCACTAGACTGAGTCCAGCACAACTAGATGGTGCCCTCCAACCACCACTGACTGCTCTGACACGGATCACAATAGAGAGGCCCAGACAGAGCTGGAGAAAAATATAGAACAAAATTCTAACTCACAAAAAAATACCAGACTTACTGATCTGACAGAGACTGGAGAAACCCCAATAGTATGGCCCCCAGACACCCTTTTAGCTCAGTAGTGAAGTCACTCCTGAGGTTCTCCCTTCAGTCAAAGATTAAACAGGCCCAGAAAACAAAATGAGACTAAAGGGGCACGCCAGCCCAGGGGCAAGGACTAGAAGGCAGGAGGGGACATGAAAGCTGGTAATAGGGAACCCAAGGTCGAGAAAGGACAGTGTTGACATGTCATGGAGTTGGTAACCAATGTCACAAAACAGTATGTGTACTAATTGTTTAATGAGAAGCTAGTTTGTTCTTTAAACCTTCATCTAAAGTACAATAAAAAAAAGTTTGATGCACAAAAATTTGTAGTTTTCATTGTACAAATCTTTTATCTCCCTAGTTATATTTATTTCTAGGTATTTTATTATTTTAGATGCTATTGTAAATGGAATTATTTCTTTAACATGCTTTTCAGATTGCTCATTGCTAGTGTATTCAAACCCAACTCGTTTTTGTGTATTGACCTTGTAACCTGCAATTTTGCTGAATTCATTAACTGAAGTAACTTTCTGTGGATTCTTTGGAATTTTCTATATATGAGATTATGTCGTCTGTGAATAAATATATTTTTTACTTCTTTCCCAACATGAATACCTTTCATTTCTTTTATTTGCCTCATTGCTCTGTCTAGGACTTCCGGTACACTATTAAATAGCAGTGGTGAGTGGCATCTTAACAGGAAAGCTGTTAGTCTTTCTCCATTGAATATGATGTTAGCTGTCGGTCTTTCATAAGTGTCCTTTGTCAGACTGAGGAATTTTCTTTCTACTCCTAGTTTATCTGGTGTTTTTATCATGAAATGTTGTTGGATTTTGTCAAATGTCTTTTCCATGTTAGCTGAGATAATCATATGATACATTTCCTTCATGCTATTAATGTGATGTATTCCATTGATTTTTCTAGTGTTGTACCACCCTTGCATTCCTGGGATAATTTCCACTCGACCATGGTGTATAATCCTTTTAATATGTTGTTGAATTCAGTTTGCTAGTATTTTGTTGGGAATTTTTGCACTTATATTCATAAGTGATATTGGTCTGTAGTTTTCTTTTCTTGTGGTATCTCTGTCTGGGTTTGATATTAGGGTAATGCTGGCCTCATAGAATGAATTTGGAAGTGTGACCTTCTCTTCTGGAGCCCTGGTGGCACAGAAGTTAAGTATTTGGCCGCTAACCAAAGGTTGGCAGTTCAAATCCACCAATTGCTCCTTGGAAACCCTATGGGACAATTCTCTTTTGTCCTATAGGGTCACTATGAGTTGGAATTGACTTGATGGCGATGGGTTTGGTTTTGGTTTGACCTTCTCTTCTAATTTTGAAGTTGTCAAGGATTTCAATTTACTTGCATCAACTATCAACCTGTGGAAGCAGCAGTCAAGAAATCAAACGATACATTGCATTGGGCAAATCTGCTGCAAAAGACATCTTTAAAATGTTCAAAAGCAAAGATGTCACTTTGAGGACTAAGGTGCCCCTGACTCAAGCCATGGTATTTTCAATCACCTCCTATGCATGCAAAAGCTGGACAATGAATGAGGAAGACCAAAGAAGAATTGATGCATTTTAATTTATGGTGTTGGTGAAGAATACTGACTATACCATGGATTTCCAGAAGGACAAACCAAACTGTCTTGGAAGAAGTACAGCCAGAATGCTCCTTAGAAGGAAGGATGGAGAGACTTTGTCTCAAGTAGTTTGGACATGTTATCTGGAGGGACCAGTTCCTGGAGAAGGACTTTATGCTTGCTAAAGTAGAGGGTCAGCAAAAAAGAGGAAGAACCTCAATGAGATGGATTGACACAGTGGCTGCAACAATGGGCTCAAACATAGCAATTACAGTGAGGATGGAGCAGCACTGGGAAGAGTTTTGTTCTGTTGTACATAGGGTTGTTATGAGTTGGAACTGATTCAAGGGCATCTAGCAACAACAATTCTATACGTTATCCAGGCTTCCATAGATAATGTTTATCTCTCTTTGTCTTGTTCTTCCAATTGGGACTTACTTCCAGTTTTTTTGTATGCCTTGTGATTTTTTTTTTGTTGAATCCAGAACATTAGAACATTTTAATTTGTTAACTCTGGATACTTATGTGGCTTTTTCAATTCCTCCATTTACATGGTGCTTTTGAAAGTGCTCGTTTCTACATTAAATTCTCAGGTGATCACAGTCTTTTGCTCAATGCTCCCTTCCCTGCCTTGTGTGAGCTCCAGTTCAGACCAGACTGAGGCTTTATTCCTTCACACAGCTCCAAGACAGATCAGAACAGATACGCTGATCACTGCCACCAAAATCTTCCCTCTTCACTACAGAGCCAGAGATTGTCTCCTTCTGAGAACTCAGACTGTGGTCTGCCTCCACACCAGGAGAAGGAAGGGTAGATACAGTAGAAAACAACTTTCCTATCATTTGAAAGTGGCTTTTTTCTGGTTTCAGCATGTGGTTAGTTATTGCAACCCTCTCCATACCTTGCAGCGTTCTTACAGAATTTAGAATACAGATTTCTAGTTACTTTTCTTGGTGCTCGTGTGGGAGGATTGGGATCTTAGGCCTGCTCATGTCACTATCTTCCCTGAAGTCTCATGATCATTTAGTTAGAACATACTATGTGTAGGCTGATGAGATTCCTAGAGGCAAATAAAAATGGCAGTGGCTGATAAGTGGTGGGTGCTAAGTTTAGGCTTCCCCACCAGGGTACATAACTTTCAGTTGCACCATTCATATTATAGGCCAGTTCTGGTTGAATACATCAAATAAGGTCACATATAAGTGCCTTGGTGGCTTAAAACTGTGGTTTTTATATGCACAGCAATGGGTTGACTGCATAAGAATCACCTGAGAACTTGTTAAAATACAAATTCTAGGGACTCCACTGGAAAGTTTGATTTAGTATGTTCAAAAATAAACATATGATTTTTAATAAGCATTTCGTATGTTTTTTTTTTATCCAAATGTATTTTGGAAATACTGGCTTAAATTATAGCATGGCTTTAATCTTGCACCCGTTCCATCCTTGTTTTGATGGGCACATTAATATTTAAATATCTGTATATATAATTGCCTTGTGTTTTCCCAAACACTTTCTCCAGACATATACCAAACAGGATTATATAAGAAGAGCAAATAGCATTTTATGAATGAAAACATTTACAAAATATCAGGGGATCAATAAGACAAATGCTGAGTGATCCAACAAATTTACTAATTACCCAATGTTCCCAATAAACAAATTACCCCTATACACAATATTCAGCTACAATGACTACCATTCTTTTTTTGCCTTCCCCAGGCCTTTGGGAGTAATTGTGTGTAACCTTTCCCTAGCACACAGCTGTGTTTTATCTCTCACTTGGGTTTGCTCCATGAAAATATTATTCCAGAATTGCTTCTATACAAAGGAAATTTTACCTTGGCAACTAGAAGGAGCATGAACTGTGATTGGGCCTAAGTAGAACCCCCATTTCAAGAAAATCCTTTAAGTCCCCAAATTCTTGACCTCTTCTTTTTAAACTTGGTAAATTGTGGCCAAATTCATTTGGCTACAGAATCTTTTATGGAAATAAATTCTGACAAGTAATCCCAATAGATATGACATAAAATAAAAGTGTAGCTTCTCTGCTTGAAGCAATGGGTGGAGCGTCTAAAGCCTTCCACTTCTTCTCAAGACACCTCCATAGATATGCAGTTTTAAAAAATATTCACAGTAGGAAAATAACCTTGATGGGCCTACTAGTCCCAATCTGCCTTAATCTCTCTCCTACCCAAACACGACCACATGTCCAAAAAGATCATCACAAGCATCTATGATTTTCCATTCATGTGTCTGTCTTTTAAAGAAACCATCCATACATCCCATTTTTCCACTTTCCTTCTCATGCTCCCAAGTCTTGGGAACATGTGTTCATACGCCCAACTTCGCAGAGAGATGTTAATTGATCCCATTAAAAATGTATAATTTCCCATCTGACTGGGTTGTTAAAACAACTTGACAATCTTCCTTCTGAGCCTTAATCAGCCTTTCCCAATTCCTTCAGTGATAAATCCAAATTTTGCTACCATTCCAAGGCTCTGCATTAACCGTTCCCTAAATCGATAACTCTCAAAGTGTGATTCCAGACTAGAAGCATCAGCCTTAGCATCATCTGTTAAACAGCAAATTCAGAGGTCCTACAGTGGTGATTTAGTGGTAGAATTCTCACTTTCCATGCAGGAGATCCATCTGATTCCTAGCCAGTGCATCTCAAGCGCAGTCATCACTCATCCATCAGTTTAGGCTTATGGGTTGCTATGATGCTGAACACATTTCAGTAGAGCATTCAGACTAAGAACTAACAAGAAGGGCCTGGTGGTCTACTTCCAAAAATAAGCCAATAAAAACATTATAGGTCAAAGTGGTCTGATCTGCAGCCGAACACACGGGTGTCGCAGGACCAAGAAGCCTTTTTTTCACTGTATATGGAGTCACCATGAGTCAGGGGCCAACTCGATAGCAGCTAACAGCAACAACAACCCAAGATCTACTGAATCAGGAACTCTGGGGGTGGGACCCAGCACTCTGTGGTCATTCTGGCCCATGCTGAAGTTTGAGAACCACTGTCCTAAGTCACTTCCAACACAAGTTTATTATATCTCACCAAGAAAGCAGACACTCCCTTAGCACTGTGAGAAGACCTCGTCATTGCAGTCTTCACCACGGATTGGAGACTGCCATTTTTAGGTTGTTATTTTTCCCTGAATTGCTAGATCTCTAATGATAGGGGCAGTTTTCCTCAGATTCTAGACATTATTCATCTTCATCCTCACATTCTTGTGTCCTAATGTTGTGCTTAGCCCTTATTAGGTACGTGCTCAATAGATATATTTGAATAAATTAAATAGCTTTGTGGCCATCAAAGAAGTTACTATCCTCTCAGATCTCAGTTTCTTCTTATATGACATGAAGGTCGAACAACAATTGACCTTTCTACTGTGAAGTGTTGTAGTAACAAACAAGATTAATGAAATCATGGATACTCAAAACCTGACAAGCTAAAAGTGCTATAAAAATGGAGATATTATTCTTTCCTAACATACTCAGAATAATAAAAAAAAAAAAAAATCCACCATTCCTTTAAAACTGAAAGAGCAACTGGATAAAATTTGAAATCATGAAGGTCAGACTTTTTCCCTCTCTGTTCTTGAGATCCTATTTTCTGCCCACCTGATAATTCATGAAACAATGTAGACCCAAATTTCCAGGTGCTTCATTTTCCACAAAAATTCTATGTGCTTTCCAGTTCAAATAAAGACCACAATGTTGCAATTATCTCTAGGTGTTCTAGAAGTACCATATTTTGTCATCAAAGTGAACCACTGTATAAATTTTTGATGCAAAGAGAGCTGGAAACTAGTCTCCCTTTGAGAGACTTAAAGAAGAAGAAGAAGAAAAGAAAAAAATACAGACAATAAGGCTTTAAGTCACAATTTCAGGCTGGGGTAAAGGGGGAGATGATCCTGAGCAGGAAGAGAAACTCTGAAATTTACTATTGCATTGTGCAGAGATGTAGAACCCCCATGACGTGACCTACTGTTACCGCTGAAGCTCCCAGATGAAAGCGGCTGCCAGGGCAGCTCCTTGCATAGCTACTCTCTCTCTAAATAATTCTGCTGTTGGTAGCACCTCTGATGAAAATGAGAGGATGTGCTGCATTCTCTAATACGATTCAATTCTCTAAGTATTGATTGAGCTCCTAAGATGTGTTCAGCCAAGGCTGACCTGACTCTGAGCTAGAAAAGGTGATTGCCTACATGGGATGTTTCAAGGAGAACATAGAAGGTCCCTGGGTCCTAAATAACCACCTTTCTTCTCCTGGCTCCCTATAAACCATCTGAAACTCTGTTCTGTTTTGTGGGCTTTAATACAGCACTCTCCAAGATTTATTTGAGGAACACTCGTGCCAGAGATGCCCCACAGAAATACAGTTCTGTGGTCCAGTTGGGTAAGTAATGCAGTCTATATCCCTTCTAGGAGATCTGCGTGTGTGTATAAAGAACTATATTAACAACTTGACAGTATTTCT
The DNA here is from genome assembly GCF_000243295.1 of Trichechus manatus latirostris. Lineage (NCBI taxonomy): Eukaryota > Metazoa > Chordata > Mammalia > Sirenia > Trichechidae > Trichechus > Trichechus manatus. The sequence goes on along the minus strand of NW_004443939.1, from coordinate 15,941,639 downwards.
GGCCATATCCATCGCTGTTTGTCAGTTTATCATTGTACTGTGGTGGCTTGATGGTTGCTATGGTGCTAGAAACTATGCCATAGGTATTTAAAATACCATCAGTATCCCAGTGGTGGATAGATTTCAGTGGAGCTTCCAGACTAAGACAGATTAGGAAGAAAAGCCTGGCAATCTACTTCAAAAAATTAACAGATGAAAACCTTATGGATTACAACAGAATATTGTCTGATACAGTGCTAGAAGATGAGCCCCCTTGGTTGGAAGATACTTCATAATAGCTGCAACAATGGACTCAAACATGCCAACAATCATGAAGATGGTGCAGGACTGTGCAATGTTTTCGTTTTGCTTTATGAAAGGTCTCCATAAGTCAGAGACAACACCATGGCTACTATACACACATACACACACGTGTATGTATCTTATGGGTTCTGCTTCTCTATAGAACCCTGACTAACAGTGAATCATAGATGGTAGTACATTAGGGCAATAAAGTACAATCATGGGTTGAAAGCTTTGCCAGGTGGGCCACCCCATGCTTAGAACCCCATTGGGTGGTTTTAGGATTGGTGTAAAATGAGCACAAGGCTTAGTTCAAAATTTTGAAGAGTTCACATCTGGTTGGAGACCAAGTTTTCTAGACACAATAATCAGAGCTCTGGTAAATTGTGGGCCAGACACAAGCATGGGCTCTGATATCAATCACCCAGCTTCCCATCCTAGTTCTGCCCCAACCTAACCTAGGCAAGTTATTTGATTTTCCTCAGTCTTATTTCCTCATTTGTAAACTGGAGATAATAGTACCTACTTCCTATGTTTGTTATGAGTATTAAATTAGAAAATTCATGTAACATGCTTAGAAAACAGCTTTCCACATGGTAAGCATTCAGTGAGTGCTTGCACTTACACTTTACTGCAATTGTGTAGTTAATAGTGAAACCCACATGTACCCTAGTCTCACCTGCCAAACAAATCAAACAAAACCTGTTGCCATTGAGTCAATTCCAACTCATAGCGACCCAATAGGACACAGTAAAGCTGCCCCATAGGGTTTCCAAGGAGTGCCTGGTGGATTCAAACTGCTGACCTTTTGGTTAGCAGCTGAGCTCTTAACCACTGCACTACCAGGGCTCCAGTCTCACCTTCCAGTAAATATAAATGTGCGAAAACTACAGTAATACCCAAATTGCAATGGCCTGAGATCTCACTGTCCTGCCTAGTAGGAAGTCTCGTCTTTTCCAGAATGTTTTTCTCTAATTATCTTCACTAGGAATTAATAGTTGTGTAGAGGATTGTAACTCTCCCCAAATAATCAGGGCTGCTGCTGCCGTTCTTCTGCTCTGAGGGCTGCTGTTCTCATTACTTCTCTGCTCACTAAGGGCTCTTTTTTCTCTCCAGAAAGTGAGAAGTCTCTTTTGCTTCTTGTGTCCAGCTTCTTTAGGTGAGGTCTCCACAGCAGAGCTGTTGAGCACCTAGTGAAATGATGCTTCTTTAACGTCACTGCCGACTCCTTGTCAGAGCACCTGGGCACTCTGGAAAGGACAGATACAGAGGTCGGTCAGCCTCACACAGCTGCCTCCGGGCAGGGAGGCAGGGAGAGGTTGTGGGAGACAAGGAAGGCCTTGTTTAGCACAGTTCTTCCTTCTTATGAAGGTTTTCCCTCACCATTATCTTTCCCTCCATGTGACTGACATGTTGGTATATGACTGAGCCCCACTGCTGGCCAGATTCATGTTTCATCTCTCAGGTATCAGGTTTACATGGTTCCATGTAACCCAAAAGATGGGCATCTTTCTTATCTTTCATATACACACTCAGTGTCCACAAACATTCTCTGACAGGAGCCGGGTCTGTCCAGAGCATACCTCTAGTGAGTGTTGTGGTATAACTCTACCTGCTTACCTATCAGAGTCTTCTCTGACCAACAAGTAGACTCTTATCTGAGCCTCCCACTAGAAGGTGAGTTCCACTAGAAGGGCAGAGATAATGTCTATCGAGTTTATGGCTTAGGATCTAGCACCTGCCATAATGCCTGGCATGCTGTAGGTAGGTGCACAATAAATACATGTGAAAGGAAGGATATAAACAAAAGAGGGATGGAGGGAGGGAAGGAAGAAAGGAAATGTATTTGGGTCAGTTTTGGCAAGAAATTCCTTTTGGGAGAAGTAGGACTTTAGTTAGGTCTAAAAGAATGATTATTCTTTAATATAAAGGTTATTTTGGTGCTTCATCTACATCTTTGTATATCTTAAGAATAGAGAGAAATCATGTCCTTGAATTGAACATATTTTTCAGTGAAATTTGTGCTTGCATGTGATTCTGCCTCAGAGTTATCTCCCTTGTGGTTTATAGCATATTAAGCTAAGAACTATTTATATCAACAATGTCTCTACAGCCTCAGATGCAAGTGTGGATGCAGACACAGAAAAAAACTGACTAAGAACAAATTTCAGTTCAAAAATGTAAACTTCATTTGAGGATTCACTCATTCATTCAGAACTATTTATGGTGACACAGACTCTGTATGAGGCACTGAAATACATGGGTGAAAAAACATGAGGCGTTCCCTCAAGGAGCGCTGACTATCAAACTGGAATACAAAGAAAAGTTACTCAATGAGTACGTTTATTCATGAAGTAGAAGCATAGGAAAGCAAGCACTTGTGTGTATGATGGAATTCAAGGAAGGCTTTTAAGTGACTCCAAAGAGAAGGTTGTAACAACAGTGCTACCAACAACAATAGTTGCATTTACAGATCGTTTACTAGGCACTATATTAAGAACTTGATATTATTTATATCATTTCAGCCTAATGCTAACCAGTTGCGGAAGACGTTATTGATCCCAGTTTATCAATGAGTAAAGTGGAACATCAGAGAAGTTAAAGAACTTGCTTAAGATAACAGTGCTAGTAAACAGCAAAGTCAGGATTCAAACCCAGAGCCAAGTGAATCCAAATTCTATGCTTGTAACTACCAGAGATTTTATCCTTACTGACCCGGAAGGGGGCTGGTTACCATCCAATGAGGTAAAAGTTGAGAAAGCATGTGACAACATACTACAGAACTTAAAAATGCAGAGGATCAATGCTGCCATGCGCTGCCTCTTAACTTGAATCCTTACTGCCCTTTTTGACCTTTTAAACCAGAAGACACCAAATACAGACCTTGTTGGGCCAGTCATTATTGCACTGCCTGGCAATCAGTCATGGACTCTAGGGTTAAAAGAAACCACAGCATTAGAAAGTCCAGTGATTTATAAACTTAAAAAAAATTAGCAATGTAATAGTTGTTTTAAATAAACTCTTGCAAAAGTTTCCAAAATATAAAACAAATAAAATTGAATGTTAATAGTTTATGTATCAACCAGGGTTCTCCAGAGAAACAGAACCAGAAGGAGACTTTACATATAAATATAAATGTACATATGCATATAAAAATACACATACAAATACATGTAAAAAACATGTTAAAAAGGAATATATATATATATATACACATACATATGAGCCCTGGTGGCGCAGTGGTTAAGAGCTTGGCTGCTAACCAAAAGGTCAGCAGTTCAAATCCAC
>NW_004443939.1:15923978-15937969 GCF_000243295.1 Trichechus manatus latirostris | reverse complement strand
AAATTGAATGTTAATAGTTTATGTATCAACCAGGGTTCTCCAGAGAAACAGAACCAGAAGGAGACTTTACATATAAATATAAATGTACATATGCACACTGTGCCACCAGGGCCCTGACATGTAAAATAGATATGCATATATATGTTTTATACACATATACACATACATATGAGCCCTGGTGGCGCAGTGGTTAAGAGCTTGGCTGCTAACCAAAAGGTCAGCAGTTCAAATCCACCAGTCACTCCTTGGAAACCCTATGGGGCAGTTCTACTCTGTCCTATAGGGTCGCCATGAGTCAGAATTGACTTGCCGGCAATGAGTTTGGTTTTATGGATATAGAGAGAGAGATAAAGAGAGAGCATCAGGTTAGAAGCTCTTGGGCAGAAATTGATATTTCAGTCTTGAAGTACAATTTCTTCTTCTCTGGGAAACCTCAGTTTTGGCTCTTAAGACCTTTCAAACAGACTGGTTGAGGCCCACCCGCATTGTTGAGGGTAACTGCTTTACTTATGGGCAACTGATTATATATGCTAACCACATCTATAAAATACCTTCACAGCAACACCCACATTAGTGTTTGATTAAATAACTATAGCTTAGTCAAGTTGACATGTAAAACTAACCATCACATTATTCTATCATGTTCCTTTATTACTTCTATTGACAAACTCTAAAGAAATATCTCATCACAAACTTACGTGACTTTTCTAGTCAGGGGTAACTCCTTTACTATTCAGGAAGCATGGCGTACAGTAGGAATTGGGGTGAGGAGGATATGATGATGTGATTTCACTCCCTGTTATGAAGCCTGGTTCCCCCAGTGTAGCTATAGCTAGAACAACGACTGTGTATGTTCATGTCTGGATGTATCAGTGTGTGTGTGTGTGTTTGTATGTGTGTATACACTTTTGGCTTCTCTGCCTGGGATCTATCTCCTTGGTATTTTAGGTCATTAATGATTATAATTTGAAAACCACTGGTTTGATCTAATCCATTTAGTTTATAGACAAAGAAAAATACTCAGAGAGAGCACATCATTTGCCAAAGGTTATGGGGTGATTACTGGGAGAATTAAAAGCCAAACTCAGGGCTTTTAACTCTGAGATCTACTTTTCCAAGAGCATCACATTACTTCAAAAATTACTCGCAACAAGAGAATGAATACCAGCTCTCAGTTCAAAGGCAGAAACCAGTTGAGATCTGATGTTAGAAAACAGAAAACAAAAAGAAGTTGTGCAAAGAACTCTAGAATGAAAGCTGTGAAAATATAACACTCTGTGAACCGAGAAACAAAGCAAACAAATACATTTAAATTGACAAGGTTTGAAGAAAAAGCTAATAATGTTACCTTTTTGTGGAAACAACAACTCCTTTGGCTGGCTCCTGAGGAATGTATACGTGAGCTGGTATTTTCAATATGTATTACACAAGCAAATCTAACTGAATAAACAGAAGAAAAAGATGAAATTCAGCATCTCAAAGATATGTTTTATTCTCAGTTCTATATTTTTCCTTATTTCACACACAATTTTAAAGGACAGAAAGCATTTCTAAAGAAATTATAAACATAATGGTCAAAATTATATTGATTTTTATATTCTGAGACTATGGAGAAAAAATACCCAGTGATGCTGATAAATATTTCACTAAAAGGCAAAACCATATCCCATATCCAGATAGCATATCATCATCCCATAAAGTAATGAAATCACTATATGTTCTCATGGAAAGTTCACTTACATTTGTGAGGAGATTTGATTTTTAGATTTAGCATTAGAAGTTATCAGAGCCTGATAGCATGCTAGCTTCATTAATTAATACATTTATTCTTTCATTCCAATGATTATTGAAGGCATGAAAGTGTACAGTAAAGGGTCAATACAATGAATATAAGTCAGAGTTTGGTCTTCCAATATACTCACAATCTAGTTAGGTAGGAAAAATATATGTATGTTAATATATACAGTCCCTGAGTGGTGCAAATAGTTAATGCATTTGGCTGCTAAATGAAAGGTTGGAGTTTTGAGTCCACCCAGAGGCACCTCAGAAGAAAATGCTGGCAATCTTCTTTCAAAAAAATCAGCAATTGAAAACTCTATGGAACACAGTTCTACTATGACACACATGGGGTTGCCATGAGTAGCAATCAACTAGATGGCAACCGTTCGTTTGTTTTTAAATATGTACAAAGGAGATCAAGATAAACACACCTAATATACAGTTGTAGAACTGGTATAAGATAACAGCTATAGACATTTCCATTCAAAAAGGTGGTGAACGGAAGGTTCAGAAAAGTCCCTGATCCATAAGCAATTTCAAAATCCAGCTGGACAAATATTGGGAATTCTTCAATTAAATTTCAAGGTCTGGGAGTAAATGAACCTGGTTCTGGGATCCTCCCTCTTGGTTCCACCCTCTGAGTCATGAAAAGTAGTATGTGTTTGCTGCCAGGTAGCTATAGCAGCCTGCTTCCTGTGAGTAGAATTTTGGGAAACTGACAGCTCCTTTTGTTTTGCACCCTACTCAGTACCTTTCAGTTCAAATTGGCAGTGCTTTTATGAAATAACTTTCTCAAAAATTTTTCAGATCTTCCATAATTCACTCTATTAGATAGTAGCTTATCTTTTTTTTTTTTTTTTTTGAGATAAGTCCTTTTCCATGTTGGGATTTTGCTGAGATAGCTGAGGGACAACATCCTTAATCTTCATACAGGCCCCATGGTTTGACGGACAGACTCCATGAGACCTTAATTTCATTCAAGGATTCCTTGTGTGACTGAACACTACTCTGATCATTTGACATTTTTTCAGTTTTAACAAAAGGTTTTACAGTCACATCCTTGGCTTTTCCTCTAGACCATAATTTTCTGACTGTGCTTAGATGACATCTCTCTTGCTCTCTCTTTTTTATATACCTGTTGTGGTATTTTATTTTTTTTTTAAATATACCCAGAAGCCTTAACATGCAGACCTGGCCTGGCCTCTGTTGACCTCCAAGTGGCCCTGGTGTAACCAATGTATTTTTATAACTGTGATAAAATATATATATATATATATATATATAAAACAAGCATTTGCCACATTTTTCAATTGCTTTCATCAATTTTAATGTCTTTTGCTATTTAGAGAGGATGAAATTTTTCAAAAGCATCAAATTTTGGTTCATTTTTGTTGAACAGTTCTTACCTAAATTTATCTCTCCCTTCTCACATGTTACTATAAGCAGCAAGAAGAAACCAGGCTGTACCTTCAACATGTTGTTTGGAAATCTTCCTAGCTAAATAACCAAGTAAATTTATTAAGTACATGTTCTACTTTCCACATAACTGCAGGTGACAATTTCTCTAAGCTTTCCTCCATTACATAACAGGGATCTCCCTTCATCCATTTTTCAATAACATGTTCCTTACTACCTCTGAGCCCTCACTGGCAGCATCTTTAATATCCAGATTTCTACTAACAGTCTGTCAGGCAATTTAACCTTTCTTTATCATTCTTCACAAAATTCTTCCTTTTACTGTGCATTTCCAAAGTCACTCTTACATTTTAAAGTATGTAAAATATTTTAAATGTATTTATTATAACAACACCCCATGTCCAGTTACCAAAACCTGTATCTGTTGCCTATTATTTTGTAAAAATTTTACCACAAACTCAACTATACACATAATATCTCACAGTTTCTATGGGTCAAGAGTCTAGGCACAGCTTAGCTGGGTCCTCTACAAGGCTATGATCAAGGTGATGATCATGGCTGAGTTTTCATCTGAAGGTTTGACTAAGGAAGGAATTGCTTCCAAGCTCATGTACTTGTTGGCACCATTCAGTGTCTTGTAGGCTGCCAGAATGAGGGCCTCAGTTCCTTGCCATGTGCCCTCCCCACGGGGGAAGCTGACAGTATAGCAGCTTGTTTCTTTAAAGCCAGCAGAGGAAAGAGCCCCCTAGCAAAACTGTTGCTAAAATCTTATGTAAAGAAATCATGGTAGTGACAACCAATCACCCGTACTATATATATTCTATTGGCTAGTAGGAAGTCACTAGGTTTCCCACAGAGTCAGTCACAGACAAGGAGGTGGGGATCATGACGGTGACATGAGAGTCTGTCTGTCACAGACATATTCTACTGAAATGAACGGAATAAACCAATAAAGATGAAAATCTAGTATCCAGGAAATTGGATATAAGCTAAGGAAACTCCTAGAAATAAGGTAAAGAAAATCTTGGGGTGACAACTTTGCAACATACCCAAAGAGCAAATGGTACAGATTGGAACAGGAGAAGAGAAGGCTCCAGGGGACATAGCTCTAACAAAAAATAGAACAGTAGATTACTCAACAATTTTAGCAGTCTAAAGAAGGTTCATACCTGTGTTGGAGAGTTTAGAGATGGATAGACAGAAACTGAGCTATCAAATAATAAGACAATAAATAATACCAGGAAAAGTTAAAAGTTGAAGAAAGAAAACATAATCATAGTATATCCCATGGCTGAGCTATAAACAGAGTTAATAGTCAAAATAACATATACGGTAATTTTTTTCCAATCTATTAGTAAATGATAATATAAATATATTCAGAGAATCTGTAGGAGAAAACTCTGTAGGTATATGACTAGAGGGGATGATGACAATAGTAAGCCTTATCTTCCACAAGTTCAAAATCCAAAGATAATATCTAAAACGAAAAAAAAATCAAGAAACAAAAATACGCACTTAGAAAAAATGGCATTAAATACCAGAGGAAACAGTTAAATGCATTTAAAGGGATTGTCCCTGTGGAGTGACAATCAGGTGAGAGGAGAGTTGAAGCAGGAAACTTAGGCAGGGCATTGCATTATAAACCCTGGAATATTAACTGACATTTTAAACAGTGTACATACATTACTTGTACCAAAAAATAAAATAAAATAATGTTATAAATTTGAAAACAAACAAAAATGAGTAAACGTATTATGTTTTCATACAGCTCTGCAGAAAAAGTTTAAACAGCCAATCCCAAAATGTCACTAAATCACTCTTACTTTTTTCCAAATTCTATAGAATTAGCTGTGTTAAACAGAAATAGATCACAATGAGAGAAGCCTTGGGCATGAAGCCTTCTGGAAACTTAGCCGGACTAGCCAGTCATGAGCAGAGGACTGCAGGAGTAGCTACACCCTCAGTCACTACAGATTATGATATGGGCTGGAGAAAACACAACAGGCTGCTGAGGCCGGCCATGAGGAACAGCACCTTCACAAACCTATATGCGGTTGGGCTCTCATCAGTTACAGGAGAAAGCTGGAGGGACTTAACTCTGTGAGAGGAAATTGTGGGGAGAAATTCTGGATCCATTTGTGGAAAGTTTCCAGCTAGTCACTGAGTCACTGAGATCAAAATATAAGATCTATGGGGAAAAGAGCAGGCAGGAGCTACCTGGGGGTCAGAGTTCCAATGAAAAGGTGTGGTATTTCAGGAAGTGCTCCAGGTCATATGGACTGCTGAGCAAAGAACACAAGTTAAGAAAACAGTCATGTGACATAGGCCAAAAGAGAGGGAGTGAAAGTAGGATTCTGTAACTCAAGAGGCTATATGGGACCATAAGCCTTATTTGTGGCCCATCAGATAGTGAATCAAGTAAAAACAACACAAAACCAACCATATTTTGAGAATGATAATCAACCAGTTGCCATGGAGTCTATTACAACTTACGGCTACCCCTTGTGTGTCAGAGTAGATCTGTGTTCCATAGGGTTTTCAGTGGCTGATTTTTCAGAAGCAGATTGCCAGGCCTTTCTTCTGAGCTGCCTCTGGGTAGTCTCAAACCACTAACCTTTCAGCTAGCAGCCAAGTGCATTAACCATTTGCACCTTGCAGGGATTCCTGTAATACCGATACTGCTGCCAGTCTTTATGCCAGCCTCAATTAGCTCAAAAATCTAGGTTGCCCCTGGGCTCAGCTTACTCATAGGGCTCATCATTAAATCTAGCTCTAGAGTACTGGAGAAGTCACAGGCAGAAGGAAAAAAAAAAACATCAATTTCATGTTCATTGTGTCCAATTACAATAAAGTATTTGATAAAACCAACTGTCAGCAAATATAGCATGTAAATAATTAGAATGAAATGTTTATACAGCATAAACTTGGGCTTCTAGATTTGGAGTAAGGGAAGGATCTTTGAAAATATAACATATGGAGGAATAATACTTGTTTTTATTCAGGTGGGGAATCTATTCAGGTGGTACTCAGCTTGAAAGTAGGTATTTTTCGACAGAAATGTCAAGAATGTCTCTAAAGCAACCCCTTTAGGAATAGTTAAAGGTGGTACTGGAAGGAGTAAATCCCAATGACATTTGCAGTAAAAATTTCAAAGCCCAAAGTGGGCAGATCATATTAAGCAGAATTCACAAAGGAATCTAATTTAAATGATCTGTTTCTCCCTTGCTGTGTTACCCTGTTTAACACCCAGGACATGTACCATAGAGAAGCTGAGGAGTGGAGGATTACCCTTATGATGGTATTTTTTGAAACCCCTTCTTGCAGTGTATCCAGTCTTTCGAGCCCATAACTGTCATCACTTGTCTATTTGAAAAATCATGCAAGGTCCTAATCTCTGGCACACCAATTGTTCCTGAACCAGGAGAGATCATAATGGCCTCACACAAAGTCAGATCAAACCTTCCCAATCAGGCAACAGCAGCAGCAATTCTAATTAAAGAGCATTTGGAGAGAAGAGTTACGGACGTATGAGAAGCGTGGGAGTGGGCAGTGACAGGTCTATGGGCTAGAAGGATCAATGGCGATTAGACCTTCACAGGACTGCACGGGTACCTGCTTCTGACCCAAATCCCTATTGGCAGGCTGTGTATCTCCGTAACCTGCTGGTTTTAATAATGCTTTCCTTCTGCTGCTTTTAACTCACCAGGTACAGTGTCATCACAGAGAGGGAGAGAGAACAAGAGCTGAAAATACCCCTTTGGAACATCAGCACTGATCGGGACAGATATTTTTAGCAAGTGATTGTCTGTCAAATCTGTAGTCATGTGGCATGCCATTTTAATGATCTGAGAGTTTGCAAGTCGCTGACAACTGACAGCTGCAAATGAGAATTTAGGAGGTTCCACTAGGCAAGCAGAACATTGATCAAATGTATTGGCAGGAGCCATAATCAAAGCAAAGTGTCTGTGGAGATGCTGTGCTTAAAATCCTCTTCCAGGTGATGAAGTTATTTCTGGCCAAGCATTTTCAGTGTTAATGTTTAAGAGCTATTGCTCTGTGAGTCTGGTTAATGTCTTCAAGAGCCTGTCATGCATTTACTGTTTACTACATTTAAAATATTTTTCCTCCTCATAAATATGTGAAGAGATAACATTTCAAAAACAGATAAAATATGAATTGCTGCACATTATGTTCTCCATGAAATTTTAAAGGGAAGTTCTTGGTTCATCTATGCTCATCTGTCATTGACAGTAAACAGCACATTGACAAGTGGCAGTAAGAAGAGAAGGAGGTACCCCTCCTCCCAAGCCCCATGCAATGCCACAGGCCACTTTGTCTCTTTGACTGGTAATCCATTGTCTTATCTTCAAGATCTCTTGCCTTGCTTCCATGTCATCCCATCTACCTGAGGCTGGTTCTCTTTGGTGAGGATACAGTTGAATAGACCTTTCAAGAAGATTGCAAAAAGAAGTGAATAATTTGGGGTACAAAGCTTTGTGCTACTTCTCCATTGCCCTCAAAACTTGTGGTCGTTGAGTAGATTCCAACTCATAGCGACCCTATAGGACAGACTAGAATAGCCCCATAGGGTTTTCAAGGAGCAGCTGGTGGATTTGAACTGCCAGCCTTTTATTTAGCAGCCAAGCTCTTAACCACTGTGCCACCAGGGCTACCCATTGCTCTCAGGAACATTGAAATCAAGCCAGAATAATAACAGCACATTTGCAGGAATGCATCTGAACTCATCCTTCCTCCTGCCTTGTTCTTTGCTACAATAATGGTTACTTTGTGGCTTTGGTTTTTATTATCTTTGGGTTCTAAATCTGCTCACAACCATACCACCTACTTTCAGATTTCTGACCAGCTTTGCTTCCCCTAAATTCTCTTGCATTCCTGGGTTATGAGCAGTTCTGTCCAGAACTTTGGTTTCCATGCTATACTTTTATAACCCATCATGCCCATTCCTCTTCACAATTCCCATTACTGATTCATTGACACCCTGGAATTCTGTCTGCCAAATCTCTTACGATTACAACATAAATTTTCTATAACTGTTGTTGCATGATTTCCTGCTTATGCAAATTATTTGTCTGCACACAACTATACCAATATGGTATAATTGTTCACAATGGAATTAACATTATATAGCATTTTCAAGAATGAAATTCTTCATGAATTTTCTATGCAATTATTTTCATGAAAAAGAAATCGGATGACGATCTACCCCATCATTTCCTAGAACCCTTGGGAATATTTGAAATACTAGGTGAGCCCTCTTAACATAAATTTATATTGAGAAGCATAATTAACAGAAATGCTACAGACTAACTACATTTATCAACACTAAGTACACAGATTGCATTTAGATGTTGAGAATTGCCAATGAGCTCCAGACTGCAAAACTAATCTCATAAACTGCAAATATTTATGCTTTCCTGCCTGGAAATCTTGAGGTCTGCTTCCTTTAATTTTCCAGGAGTCCAACAGAAATGCTAAATTCTTTCCTTTGTCAGATTTTCAAGTGAGATTATCTTTGCTGGAGTAATTAGTTTACTGCCTTCTCCATAGAAAACATATACTGAATTTTGGCTCTGGGCAGAAATCCTATCTGATCCCATACTTTCCACTGCCTCAGCACTACTGTCATGGATTGAATTGTGTCCCCTAAAAATATGTGTCAATTCGGTGAGGCCATGATTTCCAGTATTGTGTGGTTGTCCTCCATTATGTGATTTTAATTTTCCTATGTGTTGTAAATCCTAATCTCTCCCTGTGGTTAATGAGGCAAAATTAGATATGTTAAATTAGGGTGGGAATGTAACACCTTTAGTTAGTTTACATCCTTGATCCAATGTAAAGAGAGTTTCCCTGGGGTGTGGCCTGCACCACCTTTTACCTTACAAGAGATAAAAGGAAAGGGAAGCAAGCAGAGAGTTGAGAACCTCATACCACCAAAAAAGCAGCACTGGGAGCAGAGCATGTCCTTTGGACCCGAGGTTCCTTTGAGGAGAAGCTCCTAGTCCAGGGAAAGATTGATGAGAAAGACCTTCATCCAGAGCCGACAGAGAGAGAAAGCCTTCCCCTGGAGCCAACGCCCTGAATTTGGACTTCTAGCCTACTAGACTGTGAGAGAATAAACTTCAGTTTGTTGAAGCCATCCACTTGTGGTATTTCTGTTATAGCAGCACTAGACGACTAAGACAACTACTATTTCTTAGTCTCAAAAAGGACATGTGGATGCAATGCCTGGAGAAGCAATTTTGATATGGACTTATCACAACACAAACCCATTGATTGTCATCGAGTCCATTTTGACTCACAGTGACCCTACAGGACAGTGGTGGAGTCGAACTGCTGACCTTTTGTTTAGCAGCCGTAGCTCTTAACCACTAGCCATCAGGGCTCCTAATCATAATAACCACATTATTACCAAGGTATGAATGCAACAGACATCCTTGATGTCTGATTATTATCCTAATCTCTCAATCCATCTCTGAGTTTTGAACCAGCTTTGATCCTTGCCTCAACTTTTACTTCCTCCTGAGCCTCAACTTCTCCTTAAGCTTTATCCATCACTCTGTCCCCTAGTCCTCCCCCATTTTTCCCTGTCCCTTATTCCATGAAGACATGAACCTCTGTTTTATTCCATGAATCCATTGCTTGCAGTCCTCACATAACTTCCCCACGCTCTCTCTATGGCAATTTCTGTAGATATCGCCTGAGGAGTATTGTCATTCTATTACGAGGAGGAAATCTCAGTTTCTTTTCCTATTAATTCCTATATGCATTTCAGGCATCTCCAGGATGCCTCCATGCTCTCCATACAGTCACTCTGGCTGCCTCAGGGTCACTTTTTCTTAATGGCTGCCCAGGGGCCTCTCTCCTGACAACCTGTTAAAAGTACATGTGTTGCCTTTCCCTAAAAATCATCTCTGAATCCACCTTGGTGAACCAAGGTTTTCAAAGTCAGTTTGAAAATTAAAGTTAGAAATGAGGAGCTCAAATAACCTAATGATTGTATTAATGATTTGAGAAGAAAGATAATAAGTGGGAGGAGAAAGGGAAATATCTCAATTAGAAAAGAATCAGTGTGTTATGGATTGAATTGTGGCCCCCAAAAATGTGTGTCAGCTTGGCTAGGCCATGATTCCCAGCATTGTGTCATCTGATGTGGTTTTCCTATGTATTGTAATTGCCACCATTACAATGTTAATGAGGCAGGATAAGAGGCAGTTATGTTACTGAGGCAGGACTCAATTTATAAGATTAGATTGTGTTTTAAGTCAATATTTTCTGAGATATAAAAGAGAAAACCAAGAAAAGAGATAGGGGGACCTCATACCACCAAGAAACAAGAACCAGGAGAATACCGCGTCCTTTGGACCTGGGGTCCCTATGCTGAGAAGCGTCTTGACGGGGGAAGATTGATGACAAACACCTTCCCCCAGAGCCGACAGAGAAAGAAAGCCTGCCCCTGGAGCTGGTGCCCTGAATTCAGACTTCTAGCCTACTAGACTGTGAGAGAATAAATTTGTCTTTGTTAAAGCCATCCACTTCTGGTATTTCTGTCATAGCAGCGCTGGATGACTAAGACATGGTATTAACTACTGAAGTGAGGAAGGAAAATCCCACTAATGTGATATGTGTTTATTTCATCCTGTGTGTAGAACCACCACTCCTTTCTTCAGGTACCCAACAATACCAAGCCACTAAGGATTTTCTGAGGATGTGTTTCTCCAGAGATTTGCATATGCTATTACCCAGACCAGAATCCTTTACCCTGCCCCCAATGCATCACACCTTTATTATACTTCCACTTCTCTTTAAAACATTTAACACAAACGTCATCTCTTATTTATGGACTTATTTAAACCAACTACTTATTCTCCAAGCAACTGATATACCTTTCCACTGTAGCACTTGTCTCACCCTACTGAAGTGGTCTTTTCACACGTAGGTCTGCCCATTAGAGCATCAGTAGGTCTGCCCTCTGCTTCTTGAGGTCACAGACTTTATCTTGGTACCCTAGCCCCAGCTCCTGGAACAATGCATGACATGGGGCATGTGCTGAATAAATAGTCTCCAGGACATATTTTCAGTAGCCATCAGTCTGTATGTCTCCTTCAGCATTCATTTCCTTCACTCCTGTAATAATGTACTCTTGAAACATTTTTAAAGGCAGGGCTAGTAATGCCCTTGTAAACTCAGACATGTGAGAAGGGAGATGAATCAGGGAAATTGTAGACGTACTGAGCCAAATATGCATTGCATTAGGAGGAGGGAGCTGCTAGACTAAGACAGACTAAGAAGAAAGGCTTGGCAATCTACTTCTAAAAATCAGCCAATGAAAACTCCGCATATAGATCACAATGATCTAACCCCTAAACAATCGTGGGGAAAGCACAAAACTGGTCAGCATCTCATTCCATTGTGTATGGGGTCACCATGAGTTGGGGGATGGCTCCATGGCAGCTAACAACAACAACAACAATCACAGAGGGAAGAGAGAGAAATCATCCATCCTTCCAGATCTTGCTATACAAAATTCTCTTGGTCACTATGGTCTCTCTGCTTATCGCCTTCTCCTACCATTTTTACTCCCCCTTTAACTGTAGGACTTTCTGTTAAATCCTTCTAAGTCTATCCTCCAATCCCATTATGCTTCCTGCCATCAATAATGGTATATCAAGCAGAAAAACAAGTTATCTGATGAGGAAGATAAGAATATTGGCAGGCATTCTGGGGCCATTTCTCCCTCTTACGGAGCAAGCCTGATGTAGTCAGGAATCTTGATGCTTTTGCTTGGTGGGCTTATGGGAAAGATTCTGGCCCTGCATGTAAATTCTGGAAAGACTGAGATCTTTCTAGAAAGATAGCATTCAGTAAATTGCTTCAATGGCCAAATCAGGATAGAAGAAGCGGCAGCATAAGTAAAATATCTTTGCATTAGGAAAAAAATAATAATAATTCTGCAGCTGGAAGGGGAAAAAGCCCAACACAAATTCAAATTTTTCACTATGTTTTATGGAACACGATGTCATTATATGAGTCCTCACGGCAGGACCACAGCTGGCACCTCCGGCAAAGCCTGGGAGGCTTTTGTTCTTCCTATTTCAAAAAGCAGTCCATGAAAACCCAGCATCAATCTCAAGCAATTGCAATCAGTGAGGACCCAAAAGATGTGAAATTTTATTGTTTATGAAACTGGTTTTTCAAATAAGATGCCTCACATTGCAGAGAGGAGTTCCACTTGGTTCCAGTGGCACAGAGCCTCCTCAGAGGGCTGAATGGATGGCCTGTGGATAGAGTCCTCTGTAGGTCAAAATGGTCACACTGTCTTGAATGAGAACCTGGCCCTCAACTGCTCCCATGGTATTTGCAAACTACCAGTGACAGATTTTAAATGAACGGTGCTATGGATGCCGAATTGCTAGACAGTCTGCTTATTGTTAAAGGTCACACAGGGTGATTTAAAAAGGATGTTTCCTTGACTGCAAACTTTCTTCTTGAAAAATAAGTACGTTGTACTGATTGTTTTTTACCTCAGGGATGAAAAGAAATCTGTGTAGTGAGACATGGAGAGAAAAGGAGCCCTATAAAGGCTTGTTTTCTTTAAAGCAGCAAGTGAAGAATAGATAAAAATTTCTAAGCAATATTAAGACTTAAACTAAACATAAGAGTGTCTAAGTCATTTGGAACATCATCTTTTTGAGTGCCAGAATGATTATGCCTGTATCCAACTCAACTTAGTAAAATTATAAAATATTCAAAAATCATAATAAAATAGAATTTAGAGCAGAAGTTACTATGGAAATTGGTTAATTCCAAACTCATAATTTTGCATGTGAGGAAACCAAGATCCCACGAGGTTGTAACTTTTCCAAGGAAGTAGCAAGAACTAGTGCACACCTTTTTCTGATATTAACCATCATGTTTTCTCCACTAGGACATGTTGAATTCCAGGCAATTTTGCTATTTCTTCAAACCAGAAAAGCAATTAGATACATTTCTTTAAGGATCATAAATGTACATACTGAAATAAGAACCACAGCTCTGATCATAACTGAAAGAACCATCACACATAACAAGCTCTTATCTGGAAAACAATCTCACACGTAAAAGATCATCTTTTTAGTGAACTGTGAATGAAATATTCAGGCCACTTTATTTACTCTTTGTAATATTTCTCAACTTTTTCATAACCAGATAAAGGAAACAAGGTGCTATTTTGTTGGGGGAAATCACACAACAAGTCTATAAAATGACCAGCACAGTATCAGGCATTCTGAATATTTACCTTCTCAGATCACCGTGCTTTATTGACTATGCAAAGGCATTCAGTTGTGTGGATCATAACAAATTATGGTTAATATTGTGAAGAATGGGAATTCTAGAACACTTAATTGTGTTCATGAGGAACCTGTACTTAGATCAAGAGGCAGTCATTCAAACAAAACAAGGGGATACTGCGTGGTTTAAAGTCAGGAAAGGTGTGTGTTAGGGTTATATCCTTTCACCATACCTATTCAATCTGTATGCTGAGCAAATAATCTGAGAAGCTGGGCTATATGAAGATTGGGACCTCAGGATTGGAGGAAGACTCATTAACAACCTGTGTTATGCACATGACACAACCTTGCTTGCTGAAAGTGAAGAGGACTTGAAGCACTTACTGAAGAAGATCAAAGACCATAGCTTTCAGTATGGATTACACCTCAACATAAAGAAAACAAAAATCCTCACAACTGGACCAATAAGCAACATCATGATAAATGGAGAAAAGATTGAAGTTGTCA
>NW_004443939.1:15897243-15923878 GCF_000243295.1 Trichechus manatus latirostris | reverse complement strand
ACAACTGGACCAATAAGCAACATCATGATAAATGGAGAAAAGATTGAAGTTGTCAAGGATTTCATTTTACATAGATCTACAATCAACACTCACAGAAGCAGCAGTCAAGAAATCAAAAGATGCATTGCATTGGGCAAATCTGCTGCAAAAGACCCCTTTAAAGTGTTGAAAAGCAAAGATGTCACCTTGAAGACGAAGGTGCACCTGACCCAAGCCATGGTGTTTTCAATCACCTTATATGCATGTGAAAGCTGGATGATGAATAAGGAAGACTGAAGAAGAACTGACGACTTTAAATTGTGGTACTGGCGAAGAATATTGAATATACCCTGGACTTCCAAAAGAACGAACATATCTGTCTTGGAAAAAGTGCGACCAGAATGCTTCTTGGAAGCAAGGATGGCGAGACTACATCTCATATATTTTGGACATGTTGTCAGGAGGGATCAACCCCTGGAAAAGGACATTGTGCTTGGTAAAGTACAGGGTCAGTGAAAAAGAGGAAGATCAAAGAGATGGATTGACACAGTGGCTACAACAACGGGCTTAAGCATAACAACGATTGTGAGGATGGCAAAGGATTGGTCAGTGTTTCGTTCTGTTGCACATAGGGTCGCTATGAGGCAGAATCGACCTGGCAGCACCTAACAACAACAAAAACACATCACAACCATCAATTATTACTGGAGATCCTCTAGCATTTGCTATGGCTCATCCCACATTTCTTATCCTGGTCTTATTGTCAATGTTTCTCAGGGAAGAGAGGTTTGGTTGATGAACTGGACATTGTCTGTTGGCTCTTGGCATCCACTCCCATTGTCTTTGATATAATGTAGCAACTGAAAGACCAAAAATAGCTTTACCTGGTATCTTGCAAATAGAGGTCTGTATGCAATTTAGATCTGTCAACAAGACACACCCAATCAAGATTTGAGAGATGGGAAGAAGATGGGGGCCATTTTCTTTAAGTTCCAATAGATGTTGGTGTTTAAGGTGGCTTAGTCACCAGCTTCATGAATGCTGTAGCAGCAGCAGCAGAAACATCCTAATGTTTGGTTTGCAGCTACAGAAGCTGAATCTTGGAATCAGTGGTCCAGTAGGAGAATTCCTGACTTTTTCTCCTTCATAGCCCTTTCAATAATTTTGTATGCACATAATTTCTTGCATTAAATCTCTTTCTTCTAGAAAAACATGTAATTGTTTCTTCTTCCTGCACTAACTCCTTAATCTGTTACCATTTGGAAGTGAAACTTTTGAAAAACTAAAATCTTTGCCTAATTTTTTTCTTTTTCTTTTTTTGCAAATAAAACATGGATTTTAAAAGAAGAGGGGGACATTGTTCCAGGGAGGGTGAGTAGCGGGCAGTGCAAGGAACCTAGAGCCTGGAGTTGGGAGACAATGTCTAGTTATTACCTACTGATTTTATGATAAAGATCAAAGTCCATAATATGAGAAAGGCTATGATCCAACCTCATTTTGTGCCTTCTTTCCTAACTCTGTTCTCTAGCCGTATGGCTTTGTTTCAGGTCCTTGAGCAGTAATACTCCTTCCTACTTCAAGACATTTCCTACTTCAAGAAATTTGTAAAACTTATTGCCTTTTCCTAAAATACATCTCCTGCATGTTACTCCACTCTTGCCCACTCCACCTTCTCCCTATATCCTTATTCCCTACACTATGCTTTTTACCTACTTAATTCTTCCGCTTTTTTTCTGATCTCATTTCATATTTCACTTTCTCAAGAAAACTTACCCCTAATCGCAGACACCAGATTAAGATCTTACATGATATATTCATACACTTACCACAGTTTGTAATTGTATTTTGTATAATTATTTGACTACTTACTGTGACCCCATCAAAACACAAGCTCAGTGAAGACAAAGAATGGATTTTTTAGGAAATAAGTTATTAGCATCTGCTGAAAAAGTTTTGCTTTTAATTCAAGTTAAACTATTTGGCATTTACACAAAGAAAGCAACTTTCTCTATTACTAATGGTTATGCAGAGTTTGGGGTAAGAAAAGACCCAAGGGAACCTGGGGGAAGAAAAACAAAACTGCGTACTCTAATTCCATATAACCTCAGGAGATAACAAAGGTTCCATTTATGAATTATCATAGTCTTCTATGTTAACTAACCATATTTTAAGACCTCATGTTTCACTAACGATATATTATAGGGATTTTTTTTTATGTGTTTCTTCAAAAGATATAAAGAAAATCTATATATACCAACTGAAAGAGTTCTTAATCTCTAAGATTTGGATTCAGGTGATATATGGAGGATAAAACTTGTGAGAGAGGAAAGTAAAAAAAAAAATTGCAATCTGAATTAAAAACTTTGATCTTAGCTTTGCCAGGGTAGAATAAGCTTGGTGACTCAAAAGTAATTTAATATTCCATACGAGGGACAAATTATTTTTCTACACCTAAATAAACAAAAGTTTCATGTCACTGCTTCAAAGATTCTCTTTAATTAAAATATGATTTACTTCTTAAGGAGGAGACTTTTATGTCTAATTTCATATGTTCCCTTCTCCAAGAGTAACTTACATTTTCTGCATTTTCATATCTGATGAAGCTAAGTTGCCTCTGTTCTAAGACATCATTACCCTCATGATACATTGTAGAAGTCAAGTCCCCAGGTGTCTTAGGCTGGGTTCTCTAGAGAAGCAAAATCAGTAAGGTGTATAAATATGTATGTAGAGAGATTTATATCTAGGAAATGGCTCACACTGTTGTAGAGGTTGGAAAGTCCCAAGCTCATGGGTCAGGATAGAGGCTTCTCCTGATTCACGTAGCCACAGGGGCTGGTGAACCCAAGATCAGCAGGTCAGACAGCAGAGCTCTTGCTCACAGGCTGTGAAGATTGACGAATCCCAAGATCAACAGGTAAGACAGCAGGTAAGCTGCTAGCTCAAGTCTCAAGAACTGGAGGTCAGACAAACAGGAGCCAGTTGCAGTATCCAGTGTGAGCAAAAGCCCCGGAGCCTTGCCAAAATTTCCACATATATTCAATGCAGGCCATAACCCCAAGGAAATTCCCTTTTAACTGATTGGCTACTCACAGCAGAACCCATCATGGAGGTGATCACATTATATCAAATCTCTTCATGGAAGTGATAACGTCATCATACGAATGCCAAACTCCATCATAACTGCCAAACCACTGAGAATCATGGCCTAGCCAAGCTGACACACGACCTTAATGATAACACCAAGTAAAACCTTTTGTAGCCTCTTCAATAGTTATTACATAGAAGTTGCAGAAGTGCAACCTTAGAAGGTGTTTTCCCTTCATTATTAGATGGTAATTACTAAACAGTATAGATGAAACTCTCCAGCTAAAGGTGTCTGAAGATTATGAGAAGTAGAATGTTTATTTGGGAGGAAAAAAACAGTAGCAGGTTGGGAAGACAGATGGAAAGGGAGGAGTCTACCACTAAAAAAAAAAAAAAAGGATAGGTCCTGTAACAACTTAGAAAACATGGAAGATCTCAGACAAACCAACTCCAGTGAAAACAGTACCTGCAACATTCACTGTGGACTGGTGTCTACACAGATTCCTGGAATGTGCTTGTCATCCTTCCATTTCGCTTGCCAAGCTGATTAATTTATAAGTCAATGGAAGGGCTTAAGGACTATGTGGAAAAGGCTTTAACATTCTTTGAATTTTTAATAATTTAGATTGGAGAATGACTTTCTAAGAAAATCATATATTTAAAAGCCATAAAAGAATGAATGATAAATTCGACTGCATAAAAATTGAAATTTTCTGTCAAAAAATAGACAAAATTAAAAGACAATTTTAATTTAAGAAAGAATATTTGCAATATGTATGAAAGGCAAAAATGTAATATCTTTAATAAAGAAAAACTCTTATGAATTAATAAGGGAAAGATCAATAATCCAAAGAAAAGTAAGCAAAGGACACAAATAAGTAGATGGCAGGAAAATAAATATAAATGAATTTTAAACATATTCTATGGTAACTGGTCTTCAAAATAGCTTCTGCATGGGTAACATTGAAATTAGTGTGAGTGATGCTGTCTGACTTCCTAGTCTAGGTTATTTAAAAAAAACAACAACAACAACAGTTGCTGTCAAGTTGATTTCTAATCATAGTGACCCCATGTGTGTCAGAGTAGAACTGTGCTCCATGGAATTTTCAATGGCTGACTTGTTGGATCCAATATTTCAGTTAGCATCTGAGCACGTTAACCATTTGCCCCACGCAGGGACTCCAGTCTAGGTTGTAAGAAGTCTTAAAGCTTCTACCTTTGTCTCCTGTGGCACTTCCTCTTGGAGACTTGTATGAAAGTCTAAGCTGGCCAAATGGAGAATGAGTGTGGAGAAAGAGAGAGAGAGAGAGAGTAATTCCTGACCAGTGCCCATTATTCCAGTCTCCAGCCATTAGATTTATCCCAGCTATGCCCCAGATATTACGGAGCAAAGACAAGCTGTTCCCATTGTGTTTTGTCTGAATTCTTTACCTACAGAATCATGAATAAAATAATAATAAATTCATATTTGAAGCCACTAAGTTTTGGGATAGTTTATTCACAACAATAGATAACTCAAACAATTTCCCTCATAAATGTTTTTATTGAAAAATACATTTGTTGAAAGGTATCTGTTGAATGAATGTCTCATTACACAGATACAAATTAAAGCAATGAGTTGTCATTCCACTCCTGTCAGATGAATGGTTATCAGCAAGATTGATAACACTGTGTTAGAGAGGCTATGGCAAAACAAGACTCTCAGATACCATTGGTGGGCATGCAAATTGCTATATTCTGTTTGAAGAACAATTGAGAGATCTCTGTTAACAAGAGGGATACTGCGGGGTTTAAAGTCAGGAAAGGTGTGCATCAGGGTTGTATCTTTTCACCATACTTATTCAATCTGTATGCTGAGCAAATAATCTAAGAAACTGGACTATATGAAGAACGGGGCCTCAGGATTGGAGGAAGAGTCATTAACAACCTGCGATATGCAGATGACACAACCTTGCTTGCTGAAAGTGAAGAGGACTTGAAGCACTTACTGACAAAGATCACAGACTACAGCTTTAAGTATGGATTACACCTCAATATAAAGAAAACAAAATTCCTCACAACTGGACCAATAAGCAACATCATGGTAAATGGAGAAAATATTGAAGTTGTCAAGGATTTCACTTCACTTGGATCCACAATCAATGCCCATGGAAGCAGCAATCAAGAAATCAAACAATGTACTGCACTGGGCAAATCTTTTGCAAAAAACCTCTTTAAAGTGTTCAAAAGCAAAGATGTCACTTTGAGCACTAAGGTGCACTTGACCCCTAAGGTGCATTTGACCCAATTTTCAATTGCCTCATGTGCCTGCAAAAGCTGGACAAAGAATAAGGAAGACAAAAAAAGAATTGATGTCTTTGAATTATGGTGTTGGTGAAGAATAGGGAATATACCATGGATTGCCAGAAGAAGGAAAAAATCTGTCTTGGAAGAAGTATGCCAGAATGCTCCTTAGAAATGAGAATGACGAGACTTAGTCTCAAGTATTGTGGACATGTTAACAGGAGGGACCAGTTGCTGGAGAAGGACATCATGCTTAGTAAACAGAGGGTCAGTGAATGAGAGGAAGCCCTTCAATGAAGTGGATTAACACAGTGGCTACAATGACGGACACAAGAATAGCAACGGTTGTGAGGATGGCACAAGACTGTGTTTCCTTCTGTTGTACGTACGGTTGCTATGATTTGGAACCAACCCAACAGTACCTAACAAAAACAGCTATTGAAAGATTAAATGCACGTCCCCTTTAGTTATGCTTGTCTGCTTCTAGAAATTTATCCCACAGATACATTCACTTGTGTGCAGAAACATATGTCCAAGTATATTCACTGCAGAATTATTTGTGATAGTAAAAGCCTGTGAATAATAGAAATCTCCCCCAACAGGATTTCAGTTAGAGTACGATAACCTCTGTTCAATGGAATAATTTGCCTCTATTGATAAGTACAAGGTAAAATCTGTAAGTCCTGATATCAAAATATTGCTGAGATGTATTGTTAAATGAGAAAAGCAAGGTCCAGAATACCGTGTCATTGTAAAATCGTGTGTGAAATAAATGGATGTGTAGTGCCTGTATACACACACTACTTCTAAGAGGTTGATTAAGAAACTGCTAACAATAGTTGACTGGGAGGTGGACTTGGGGTCTCGAGTGGTAGAGAGATTGACTTTTCACTGGATACCCTCTTGTACTCTCTCCCCCTATGCTTTGTTCCTTTTATGATTAAAAAAAAAATTCTAACACCCAATTAATCAAAGTTTTCAATGGATATGGAAAAGTGTAAAAGACTGTTATCACAAGAATGTAACCCTGTGTATTTTCTTTAACTCAGAAGAGTCAACCCTAACAAATAATAGGCCTGGAATGTTTCAGTTGAGAAGAAACTATTTATCTCTGGAATTTTGGAAAAGTAATGTTGCGGGTTGAATCGTGTCCCCTAAAATATCTATTGAAGTCCTGGCCCCTGTACCTGAGGATGTGCTACTGCTTGTAAATAGGGATTTTCTTTTTTATGTTAATTAGATAATAGCAGAGTAGGTTGAGTGCTAAGTCTAATCAGTTTTGAGTTATAAAAAGAGCAGAATAGACACAGAGACACACACACAGGAGGAAGACACTATCTATGAAGACAGATACGTATAGCAGATACATCTGCAAGCCCAGTAATGCCAAGAATTGCTGAAATTTGAAGCTGAAATAGACAAAGAAGAACCTCCGCCTAGAGTTAAGGCCCAAATTTGGATTTTTAGCCTCTAAAACAGTTAAAATAAATCCCTATTCTTTAAAGCTGCCCAGTTGTGGTGTATTTTGTTATGGCAGTGATAAGTAATAAGTAAGACAATCAATAAACCTTAAGAGTTTGGTGACCATATGTCAGCCCTTCTAGCTCTTAGCCTTTGGGACTCAGTCTTTCTCCTGGAATAATGCTGATATAGTCACACACCTTTACACTGATGTGTAGGCAAAAATACAAAAGAAACTACTATAGGCAAGAAAATGTGTTCACCAAAGATGAAAATACTCTACTGCCTTCAGCCCCTCATCGTGAATTTTTTAAGCTGTAAATGGTCATATACAGAAGATGTATATTTTGTGAGCAAGTATTAAGTAAGAGTCTTGAAAAGTTTGGGTGCGTGTGTGTGTGTTTTGCTTTTGTTTGTTGTTTGTTTTTCCTGTAGTAAAGAGAAGGAGGAAGAGGAAGAGTAGGAGGGGGTTGTTAGAGATCCCTTAGCTACTTGGACCATATCTATACACTAGTGTTAGCTTGACAATTATGGGCCAAAACCAGCACACTGAGAACCATTTCTTTACCTTTGACTTTTGTGAGACATTATTGAGACACCAGTAGAAACTCACCTCTTATCCACTTGTACGCTCTTGTCAACGTTTTCAGCAAAAAAAATATTTTTGAGCCGGTACCTGAACTTTCTAGGCTATGAATTTTATCCATCAAATTCCCATTGGAAACTACAAAACACCTGGGGTCTCATGCAGGTAATATTGTGTTTCTGGATTTTCTGCAGCTTTCCCACTTTGATCAAAGTCACAGCCTGATATGCCTCATTTCAAAAGTTTCTATTAACCCACTGCAGATTTATTGTTAAATTTAAAACCTGGCCCAGATTTCTTCACAATTTTTTTAAATTACATTACCAGCAAAGCACTCCTTCGCCATTACCTGTCACTCATAGTCTTTGTAAAAATAATTGGCTTTATAAATAATTCAGTTCTGTCTATTATTTTCATAAATGAATGTAAGATCTCCATGAAGCCTATTTGTATTATTTATTTTTAAAAAGGATGAAATGATTACTTAGATAAGGTGCATAGGGAAGAAAAACTGCCCCTTTTGGATTAATTTAATGCAAAGATTGAGAACTGAAAGTAATGATAAAAGAAGTTTCCTGCTTGATTATTTTTGTTTTCATGCTTTATCTCAATAATGGAAAAAAAAAAAAACCTAAACAACTTAAATCTACTCTGTTTTTCAATGGTACACAGTCTAATGTTTTTTCCTTTCTTTTTTTGCTCCTTCTTTCCTCCCGCCCTTTCTCCCTCCCTTTATTGAGCTAACTCCCAATCATAACCTGCAATCAAACTCCATTTTAATAAGTCCAGATTAAATTCACCAAAGACAATTTCTTCCTTCTACATGAAGTCTTACTTATATACCAGAATTGACACTGCATGTATCCTTTTCTGAGTTCTGATCATCTAAAGTCGTTTCCAACATGATGATAAAGTATAGCCCTTAATCATTTCCTTGCATGTATTTTTAAATCATTTTGTACGTAGAGAAAGAGTATATTGTATTCGTTTTCTATTGCTGTTGTACCAAATTATCTCAGACTTACTGTCTTAAGTAATACAAGTGTATTATTTTACAGTTCTATGGGCCAGAGTCTGACATGAGTCTCACTAGTCTAAAATCAAGGAGTCAGCAGGGCTGTGTTCCTTTCAGGAGGTTCTGGAAGAGAATCCATTTCCTTGACTTTTCCTGCTTCTAGAAGCTGTCCACATTCCTTGACTCATGACACACTCCTTTTATCTTCAAAGCCAGAAAAGGCGACTTAAATCCTCAGGTTGCATCATGCCTACCTCTTCCTCTGCTTCTTTTTTCCATTGTTGTTGTCATTACTTACCATTGGGTCAATTCTGACTCATGGAGCCCCCATGTGTGCAGAGTAGAACTGCTCCATAGGGTTTTCAAGGCACAAATGGTTAAGCCCTCAACAACTAGCTGAAAGATTTGGGGTTCGAATACATCCAGAGTCACCTTAGAAGACAGGCATGGCAATCTTCTTTCAAAAGTTCGCAGCCTCGAAAACCCTATGAAGCAGTTCTACTGTGCACATGTGGGGTCTCCATGAGTCTAAATCAACTTGATGGCAGCTAACAACAACAACATAATTACCTCAGGCCTTGGATAATTCGGGTCCACTCATTACCTCCGCAATTAAAGACGTTTAGACAGGGTTCACTTACTTTTATGTAAGGGACCAGCAGGGACTACTCATCAACACACATTCTCTCTCAAAAAAAGTCCACAGACTAAATGCATAATATGCTTGACAATGTGTTAGACTTTAAACTTCAAGAGGCAGGGGCTGGGTATGTCTTATTCAGTACAAATTTTCTGGCACAGGATCCAATACCCGCCATACAGTAAACCCATTGCTGTTGAGTCAATTCCAACTCATAGTGATCCTATTTGTAGAATTAAATAAAAGGAAGTAGATGTTAAGCTTGGATATTTTTCTGGGTTTGCTTGGACTGTTTGTGAGATCAGATGGTTACTCTCAGCTGTTCAGTTCATTGATCTCTAAACACTTAAGCTAACATTATTGGTCAAAATTTTAAAAACCTCATTATCAATAAAAAATTATCATTTATGAAACACCTATAATGTACAGACAAAATGAGCATTTTAGCTCTGCTTTCTAATTAAATTCTACAAGTCTATGTGGCAGGTATCTCTTTCCACATTTGAGATCTAGGTCAACTGGGGGTCAGAGAAGTAACTTAATATGTCCAAGGTCACCTACCTCATTAATGGCAGATCTGAAATTAAGTCTAGGTTTTTTTTTTTTATTCCAAAGACCATGCTGTTTGATTCTGCTATGCTGCTTTCTATAGAACTATATTTTTTGTCCATTTACGTACTGTGTCATGCCTTTCCCAAGTGCCAGGAATATAGAGGTGAAAATGTAAGTATAGGCCTCTACCCTCAAAAATGCATTTATATTATGATGGAATGAGATCTATACTAGTAAGGTAAACAAAGCACTCTGGGGAGCACAGAGATGTCAGCAATTATTTCAAATTCAGGGAATTAGGAAAATTTTCCCCTTCCAAATCTTTACAGATGCTATTCCCTGTGCCTAGAACACTGTTCCTCTTCCCTTATTAACTTAGCCTTGAGGTCTCAGTATAAATATTAATCATAACAGCCATTTCCACACATCCAAAACTAGCTTACAGGTTCCTGTTCAATATGCTTTGCCTAGAACTATTGTTTATTGAGTACATGCCAAACACAAGGCCATATCTCTGACATGGATTATCTCATTGGATTCTCACAACCACAGTAGAGATAAGAAGACTGAGGCTACAAGTTAGTAATTTCTCATAGTCACACAATCGGCAAGGCATGGAGCTAGTATAGGTCATTGTACCTGTTATGACCCAAATGACTTGGTTAGGTTATTGCTTGTTTATTTCCTCTCTGTTCTCATAGAATGAAGAAAAATGCTGTGAGGGGAAGAATCTGGTTTATCTTTCTCACCATTGTATCTCTAGTGCTTAAAACTGAGTAATAGAATGATTGTAATTAATCTGGGCCTTGAAGAATTAGAAAGGATTTGCTAGGATTTGATATAGAAAAAGATATTGGCAACAACTTGGTGTTGGAATGTCTAAAGGAAGGAATTGGATGGCTGGTTACAATTATCTGGAGCCCTGGTGGCACAGTGGTTAAGCATTCAGTTGCTAAATGAAAGATCAGGGGTTCACATCCACCAGCAGCTCCGTGGGAGAACGATGTGGCAGTCTGCCTCCATGAAGATTTACAGCCTTGAAAACTCTATGGGGGCATTTCTACTCTGTCCTACAGGGTCACTATGAGTCAGAATCAAATAGACTCCATGGCAATGGGTTTGGTTTTGGTTCACAATTATCTAGGGGAGAAACGATGAGAGCATCAACTAGAATAGAGGTCAGCAAACATTTTCTGTAAAGATAGTATTTTAGGCTTTGTAACTACTGAACGCTGCTATTGTAATGTCAAAGCAATCATAGACAAATGGACATGTTTATTGGAACAAATAAAGTTCCAATAAAACTTACACTTACAAAAACAGGTGGTGGGCTGAATATAGTCCACGGGCGGTAGTTTGCTAATCCCTGAACTAGAATATTAGCAAGGCAATTGGAAGAGTCTGTGTGTCTTGCAGTGGCAGTGGGTGTGCACTACAGAAATATTTTAAATGTAAACCTGGCAGGACTTGTTCACTGATTGACTAGAAAGTACGAGCAAAGAAAGAGTTGAAGATAATCCTGATTTTCCTGTTACCAGCTAAGTTAGGGAATCAAGGAAAATGAACTAGCTTGTGAGTAAGGAAGAATCATATGAATTCAAAATCCAAAGAAGAGAGCTTCAGGTAGAAAACAGCATCCAACAGTATCTAAAACCCAGAATAAGAGTGAAAAGACCAATAAATAGAGGGAGAGCTCTTGATACAGTCTTACAAGTCCATTACAGGACTGTATTATTAATTATCTCAGTCCTTACTTGGCTATGTAATTCTGTAGTCATTTTTTGATGATTCGTAATTTCCACTCCATTGTTATCAAGAGGGACACAGGATAAACTGTTCCAGTACTGATAAGTCACACAGTGCAGTGCACAATTTAATCACTAGGGACAATTTCGAAGAGCTATCTTTTAAGGTCTTTTGGGAACTACCTCTGAATTTTCAACTAACTTACAAACGAAGGGGGAATGCAATTTCTGCAGAGGAGATCTCATTTCTGACTTGAGGTTTTCTGTTTGGCACAGTGGAAAAAGGCAATGTATGTATTAAAAAGTATGGCAAAAGATGTACACTTCCTGCTGCATTGAAAGATACCTTTAGAAAGAAAAGGAGAGGAGGGTGTGGGTGAATCCTTACTGCTTTTAATTTAATAGTTACACCCCTTTGCATTACATAAAGGGCCTTTTCCTGCTGGAAAACCTCATTTGGCAATAGGAATTTGAGTACCAGGTGGATTTTCAGTGCAGTCTTAATGAGCTGTTCTTGCTATAAGTTACACATTCAAACTAATAGTTGGTATCAATATTCAGGTCTCAGAGAAAGCACATTTTCCTCTCTGAATTTTTTTAAAAGCATTTGAAGGAACCAAACAATTTGAGGAGCTTAATCAAACAGCTTTCCTTCTTGCAAGATACTGTGATGGTCTCTAAGCACATAGAAACACGGTTTATTAAAGTGAGGGGAACACCTTTGCCAATAAGTGACTTGGGAAGTCATAATTTGACTTGGGAAGGACTAGAACATCAGAATCCAGTTACTTGCCATCAGTCTTTCTATCTTTGCAAATACATGAGTCATCCTCTCACAAAACTCAGGCAAATTCTGGGTTGCTAGAAATTTTGAAACCCTAGAAGTGCCAATAGATAAGTAAAAAGCGGAGGCCAAGGCTGGGGGACCAGGCTGGACTAGAGGGTTGTGTTCTCCCAGATGGCAGTTTTATCGACAGTGCTCAAGGGGTAGTGTGAACACAAGCTTTCGAAGTCCTCAGCCAAGTCTTTGTTGTTGTTCTTGAGTGTCGTTTAGTCAATTCAAACTCACAGCAACCCTATAGGACAGAGTAGAACTGCCCCATAGGGTTTCCAAGGCTGTAATCTGTACAGAAGCCGATTGCCCCTCCATTCTCCCACAGAGCCACTGGTGGGTTCAAACCACTGGCCTTTCAGTTAGCAGCCGAGAGCGCTTGACCACTGTGCCAAAATGTAGAAACAACCCAAATGTCCATCAATAGATGAGTGGATAAATAAAATTACAGATAGACAGACAGACAGATAGAAGGATAGATATAGATATATAACGAATATTATTTAGCCATTAAAAGAATAAAGTTCTAATACCTGCTACTACATGGATGAAATTTGAAAACATTATGCTAAACGAAATAAGCCAGACACCAATGGACAAATATGGTATGATTCCATTCATATGAGATATCTTGAATAAGAAAATGCATAGAGACAGAAAGTAAATTAGTGGTTACTAGGGGCTGAGAGAACAGGGGAATGGGTGTTATTGCTTAATGGGTACAGAGTTTCTGTTTGAGATGATGAAAAGTTTAGGAAGTTAATAGTGGCAATGGCTGCACAACATTGTGAATATAATTAGTGGCACTGAATTGCACATTTCAAAACGGTTTAAATGGCAAATTTTATGTTATATATATTTTTACCACAATAAAATATATAAGTTTTGAAGGCAGTGTGAACTCATCTCAAGGAGACATGTCATTTAGACCTTTCATCACTTGCTAGTTGTGTGATCTTGGGAAATGAAGGTTCCTATGCCTCAGTTTTCTCATCTGCAAAATTGGAAAGTCTCACAGTATTGTTGCGAAGGCTAAGTAGGACACCACATATAAAGTACTTAAAATAATTGCTTGCATACATGAAGTGTACTGGGTTATATAAGTTTACTGGGTTAAACAGTGTCCTGCAAAAATGCATGTCTACCTGAACCCTATGAAAGTAATCTTATTTGGATATAGGGTCTTGCAGATGTAATTAGATTAAGATGAGAGCATACTGGACTAGGGTGGGCTCTAAATCTAATATGACTGGTGTTCTTACAAAAAGAGGGAAAGTTGGACATAGTGACACAGGCACACACAGGGGGAAGGTGGTTATGTGAATAGGAAAGCAGAGATTGAAGTTATGGTGCCACAAGCCAAGGACTGCCAAAAACCATCAGAAACCAGAAGAATCAAGGAAGGATTCATCCTCTACAGCCTTCAGAGGGAGCAAGACTCTGCTTGGATTTAGGACTTCTGGCCTCCAGAACTGTGAGAGAATAAATTGCTTTTGTTTTAAGCCACATGGTTGGTGGTATTTTGTTACAAGAGCCCTAGGAACCGAACACTGTAAACAGCCGATAAATGTTAACATTATTACATTTACATGTCACAGTGCATTTTATTAATCTACTTGTGCCCAGATTACAGATGAGTATATAGGATCTCCAAGAGAAATTAGGTAAATTGTCCATGGCACAAGCCCAGGCTGTTCTGACTCTCGATCTTGCACAGGAGAGAACGGGTGCACAGATTCCATGCAGTACAACCTCCAATTTCATCAGGATACATGAGGAGCTGTGGATGAGGAGAATGCCATCATCAAATGCTTATCCATTAGTGGCACCTATGAAAGTGCTTCCTGAGCCAAACAGAGGTCTTTCTCCTTCTAATTCACTGCACTGCTTCTTAGAATCCTTTTTACAGCATTTCTATCTTCCCTGACATTTAATTTGCAATCCCAGGAAACCAGAAACTTTCACATATGCAGTTGCCTAGGCTTCCAATGCAGGGAACACTTCCTTAACTAGGCAACAGCTATTTCCGGCAGAAACCTCAGTCAGTTAACGTGGCAACATGCAGTGGGAGTTCAGCTATGCTCGCAATGAATGAGTCAGCCAGATTTCTCTGTCCAGAGTTTCTCAGGGTTGATATCACCCGAAAAACAGGAAAATCAGTCTTGAAGGTTGACTCTTAGTTATGATAAACGCAGAGTCCTACACCCCATTAAAACTGTCATTAGTCCGGTAGTATTGCCTATGTGATATTAATCACAACGGTAAAGCTAATGTTTAAAACAAAAAACAAAAAAAAAAACCCACATTGCCATCAAGTAGATTCTGACTCATGGTGACCTCATGCGTTGCAGAGTAGAACTGCATTCCACAGGGTTTTCAAGGCTATGACCTTTCGGAATTAGATCACCAGGACTTTCTTCCAAGGCATCTCTGGGTGGGTTTAAACTGTCAGTCTTTAAGTTAATAGCCAAGCTCTTCACCATTTATACCACTCAGGGATCCTTAGCTAATATTTACCGGTTGATTATTTACTGTGTCATACAGGAAAGCCTCAGAGAGGTTAGGCAATTTGCCCAAGGCAACGTAGCTAGCATATTAGTTTTCTATGACTGTTGTAACAAATTGGCACAAACTTAGTGGCTTAAAACAACATAAATTTATTTTCTTATTGTCTGGAGGTCAGAAGTCCAATATGGGTCTCACTGGGTAAAATCAAGGTGTTAATGGGGCTGTGTTCCCTTCTGGAGGCTCTAGGAGAGAATTTGTTTTCTTGCCTTTTCCAGCTTCTAGAGGCTGCAAATATTTCTTGGCTTGTGGTCTCCTTCTGCAAACTTCAAAACCAGCAATTGTATCACTCTGACTTCTGCTTTTATCATCACATCTCCTCTGATTCTATCTCTTCTGCCTCCCTCTTCCACTTACAAGGACCCTGTGATTACATTGTTCCCATCCAGATAATCCAGGACACTCTCCTATCTCAAGGTCAGCTGATTAGCAACCATAATTCCATCTGAAACCTTAATTCACCTTTGCTAGGTAACTTATTAGAAGCCCCGGTGGTGCAGTGGTTAAGCACTGGGCTGCTAACTGAAAGGTTGGTGGTTTGAACCCACCAGCTGCTCCGAGGGAGAAAGATGTAGCAGTCTGTTTCCATAAAGATTTACAGCCTTGGAAACCCTATGGGGCAGTTCTACTCTGTCCTATTGGGTTGCTATGAGTCAGAATCCACTAAACAGCAATGGGTATGGTTTTGATTTCTGTGTAACCTAACATATTCATAGGTTCTGGAGATTAGGACATGATATCTTTGAGGGGCCATTACTCTGTCTACTACAGCTAATAAGACGTGGACAAAGCCAGGGTTGAAACCCAGATATATCTGATTCTGAAGTCTGTGCCCTTGACCATTACACTCTATCAAACTATTGTAAAGACACCCAAGTCTTCATTTTTAGAAGGAAATGACTGAGAATTATTCTCATGCTTCCTACCAGGTCCAATCCTCCAAATAATTTTAGTGATTAACAATTATGCTGTTTCCACACCAGTGACACTATATGATCTTATTTGAGCACTGTAACAACAGAGTCAAATGGGTAGCAGAAGAGTTATTATTGTGCTTATTTTAGGGATGAAGATTCCATAAAATAAGCTTCATGAACAGAGTCTCACTACTAGTAAGAGACAGAACTATCTCACATCCTGAGGTTTTGACCCTGAGTTTCTGTACATCTCTTCCTATACCAGGTGAAATGGAAAGACCCCCCTGTCTTAAAGCCATTTAGATCTGGACCTAATTTGTAGATCTTCCACATTCTGACTGTGTGGAACTTAGTAAGTCCCTCAAGCTCTCTGACCCCTTGTTTCTTCATTTGTAAATGGGAGACGAAAACATTTAATCTGTAAGCTCTTTAGCAGAAATAGTGATAACATATATAAGCAGCCTGGCTCACAATAGGTGTATAGTAACGGTATCCAGTTATCGTATCATAAATTATCAGCTGGCTTCACAACCACTTGAAGGTTGGCATCAAGTGTTCAGAGGGTTTTTGTAAGTGTCCATCTGGAGTCAGTGTACTCAGTGTTCAAGACAAGCAGGATTCCCATTCAATGACAAGACTCGACTCTTAGAGAAAGGAGCAACCTCCTTTTAAGACTTTCTAGGATTCACCTGGAGGCAGAATCTAACTGGGTGACAAATAATCAGCAAGAGGCTTCAAAACTCACCTACAGATCCTGTTTCAGTTCACAAGTGTGATGATTGGGTTTTCATACTGTCTTAGTCATTCAGTGCTGCTATAACAGAAATACCGCAAGTGGATGGCTTTAACAAGGAGAAGTTTATTTTCTCACAGTCCAATAGGCTAGAAGTCCAAATTCAGGCTCCAGGGGAAGGCTTTCTCTCTCTGTTGACTCCAGAGGAAGGTCCTTGTTATCAGTCTTCCCTTGGTCTGGGAGCATCACACGGCTTTCTCTCTCTGTCAGCTCTGGATGAAGTCCTTGTCATCAGTCTTCCTTGGTCTGGGAGCATCTCAGCACAGGAACCTCAGGTGCAAAGGATGCTCTCTGCTCCGGTACTGCTTTCTTGGTGGTATGAGGTTCCCCTGTGTCTCTGCTCACTTCTCTCTTTTATATCTTAAAAGAGATTGGCTCAAGACTCTATTCAATCTTGTATACCTCATCAGTATAACTGCTGCTAATCCATCTTATTACATCATAGTGATAGAGTTTACAACACATAAGGATATCACATGAGATTACAAAATAGTACACAGTCATACAATACTGGCAATCATGACCCAGCCAAGTTGACAGATATTTTGGGGGCACACAATTCAATCCATGACACATACCTTTGTGTGACATGTGCCTTCCTCGAACCTTGTTACAATACCAGCGCATTACCTATCTGACATAAGAAAGAAAAAAAAAAAAAAAACCTCACCTAGAATCTCTAAGGATCTTTATTTTGTTCGTTGTATTTTTATGTGTTTGTTTTGTGGCTTTTTGTGTGTGTTTTGTTCATTTTGCCTTTATTCACCCACGCTGACAACCATAGACGGAAATAAAATGGCTACATATGGGCCACCCTTTGCTTTAGGGCCTTGCTCTAGGCCATGTAGAAGGGCTGTCAATCAGGGCTAATGGGCACAGAGATGCTCATGAAGGAGAAAAGTGGCAAGAAACTGTGAGTATATTACCAGGGCCCACTGGAAACTGCACACCAACTCACCGTACCAATGACTAATTCTCCACTTGTCAAAATCCTACATAACCTTAGTCACTCAGTTGCAAAGCAACCTGTTTTAGAAAGTTTTCCACCCCTCCCTCATAACTTATGGCTCCTCCCTCTGTGCCTAACACAATCCACTGCTCTTCTTCTTGAACTTTATTCCCTGTTGTTAGATGCCATCGAGTCAATTCCAACTCACAGCGACCCTATGTACAACAGAACAAAACAGAAACACTGCAGGGTCTTGCACCATCCTCACAATCATTATGTTTGAGCCCATTGTTGCAGCCACTGTGTCAATATATCTCATTGATGGTCATCCTATTTTTTGCTGACCCTCTACTTCACCAGGGACTGGTCCCTCCTGATAACAAGTCCAAAGTATGTGAGACAAAGTCTCACCATCTTCCCTTCTAAGGAGCATTCTGGCTGTTCTACTTCCAAGACAGATTGGTTTGTTCTTCTGTCAGTTCATGGTATAGTCAATATTCTTTGCCAACACTGTAATTCAAAGGCATCAATTCTTCTTCTGTCTTCTTTATTCATTGTACAGCTTTTATATGAGTATGAAGTGATTGAAAATTCCATGGCTTGGGTCAGGCACACCTTAGTCCTAAAAGTGACATCTTTGCTCTTTAACACTTTAAAGAGGTCATTTGCAGCAGATTTGCCCAATGCAATACGTCTTATGATTTCTTTACTGCTGATTCCATGGGTGTTGATTATGGTTCCAAGTAAAATGAAATCCTTGACAACTTCAATCTTTTCTCCATTTCTCATGATGTTGCTTTTTGGCCCAGTTGTGAGGATTTTTGTTTTCTTCATATTGAGGTGTAATCCATACTGAAGGCTGTAGTCTTTGATCTGCGTCAGTAAGCGCTTCAAGTCCTCTTCA
The DNA here is from genome assembly GCF_000243295.1 of Trichechus manatus latirostris. Taxonomy (NCBI): domain Eukaryota; kingdom Metazoa; phylum Chordata; class Mammalia; order Sirenia; family Trichechidae; genus Trichechus; species Trichechus manatus. Next base: position 15,905,573 of record NW_004443939.1, on the reverse strand, counting down.
CTTTCGGCAAGGAAGGCTGTATCATCTGCATATCACAGGTTGTTAAAGAGTCTTCCTCCAACCCTGATGCTGCATTCTTCTTCACATAGACCAGCTTCTCGAATTATTTACTCAGCATACAGACTGAATAAGTATGGTGAGAGGATACAACCCCGACACACACCTTTCCTGATTTTAAACCTATTAGTATCCCCTTGCCTTGTTGTAGAGTGTGATTTACATCTCTCTCCCTATACTTTAGGAGTCCAATCCGTCCCACTCCTACCTTCCGAGGGCTCAGCACAGAAAGCTTTATTAAATCTCCTGTAAGGTGAGTCTACAAGTCTATGTGTTAAAGGTGGCAGTAGAATCAATAGTCACATGCTATGTGCCAGGCGCATGATTTCCATTCAATATTCCTCCAAAGAGTGTCTACTGAACACTCACTCAGCACCTTGTCCTGTGAAGGGCTACAGACTAACAAGGATAGTCTCTGCACTCAAGGAACATCATCTGAGACGGTGAAGGGAGAGATGAGAAGATATTACATCTTCTCCTCATATATCCACTATCTCGTTATCTGTCATTTCACATTTATAACAATAGTAAAAAATCTGCTATCTGATTATTTTGGTCATAAATGAAGTATGCAATACAATGCCAAGGTGCAAGTTGAGAGTAATGCTGGCTTTGAAGGTTAAGGTTGTGTGTCATCTTAAGTGGGCCATGATTCTCAGTAGTTTGGCAATTATACAATGATGTAACTTGGCAGTTATGCAGTGATATAACTTGGCAGTTATGTAACAATGTAACTTGGCAGTTATATAATGATGTAGTCATCCTCCATTTTTTCATAACACTGATTTCGCATAATGACTTGGTCTTTGGAACTTAACCATGTTGCTAAGTGATGAGAGGGTGTATAAAACATTGAGTTAAGTGCACAGGGGGCCACGGGAGTACACAGAAGAGGTACATACCCTGAAGCGAGAGTCCTATTAGGGAAAACTTTGTTTTGGCTTTGGTTTCCTCACCTGTAAAACGAGGAAGGAAACCTGATGGTGCAATGGTTAAGAACCTGGCTGCTAACTGAAAGATTGGCAGTTTGAACCCACCAGCAGCTCTCTAGGAGAAAAGACCTGGCCATCTGCTCCCATAAAGATTACAGCCTAGGAAACCCTATAGTTCTATTCTATCATATAGGGTTACTATGAGTCAGAATCAACTCAACAGCACACTATAACAACAAGGGTCAGTGCATGAGGTGACCTACTGCCTATTGAAAAATGGGAGGTAATATTGACCTCCAGGTAAAGGAAGCCAGAACGAATGAAGGGGCCGAGCATAACTGGAGAGCATGGGCAGATGTCAAGGAATATCCACAACTCAGCTCAATAGATTATTGCCAGGAGGAAAAATGGGGCAGTGCTGCTAACATTTCAGATTTTTTTTTTTTTTTAAAAGCAGAAACCCACTAAGCAGGTTAATATGGTGAATCTTACATATGTGGACTAGATATGGCCCATGGCTTGATAATCAGCAACCTCTGATTTATTATGCATTAAGTCACCTCATTCATTGACTCTTAGGACTAGTTAATATCTAATGTACATCCCAGTTTGAATAATCAGGGTTTCTGCTTACTTACTCCCATAAATAAGTCAATACACCAAACTTAATGAGAGGAATTGGGAGTATGGAGATAAATAAGAAATAGCTCTTGCCTTCAAGGGAGGAACTAAGGAGAGACCATTTATAACAAATCATTGAAATAGTGTGGCAAGTGCTAATGAAGAGGGAGGCATGAAACAAAGGAGAAAGCACAAAGTCTTCTAAGGAACAGGGTAAGTTTTACAGCAGAACCTCACCAGATAAACAGGAAGGGGAGGAGATTTGCCAGCACATTGCTCACATCCAGGTATACTGTAGACTCACAGTAGATGGTTGCTGACTGGAATGGACCTAAACTGAATTCAAAGAGGAGAAAGCTGCATAGGAAAAGACACAGAGTTGTGTGATAAAGACTTTCTATTCTAGGAGCCAAAATTATTTAAGTGAGACTGTGGCATAGAATTCACATTAGGAAGAAGTGAGATATGAGGTTGTGGAGTATAAAAAAAAATCCAATAATGTGAGACTTCGTGTGTCATGCTGATGAGGTTTAAATTATTCTGAAGATAATAGGTTACCATGGAAGAGGTTTGAGCAGGGAACACATGAAAACATTTGTGGTTTGTCTGTTTGTTTGTTGTTTTGGAAAGACTCTGATAGCAGAGTGGGTGGTCCACTAGAGGAGATTAGACCACAGAGACTTAGAGAGAAAGACCAACTGTGAGACCATTGTGATAACCCTAGCAAGAGAAGATGTATCAGTTAGGATTTCTGCGTTGCTATGTTCAATGTCAACTCCAAGGCAAATTGAGTTAATCAGTAAGGAAACTTATTGGTGCGTGTAATGGAAGTTACTAAGTAGGTTAGGCTCCAAGGATTGTTTCATGCAGTGACTTCATCTCCATTTCTCTTCTTGTCCTTTGGCTATGCTTCATCCTCTAGCTGGCTTCTTTCATGTTGGTAAATTGTTCCAGGCTTTATATAACACACTATATAATACCCTCATGAAGAGAGATTCCCAGGAAACTTCCTTACATTTTATTGGCAAAATGCATCATGTGTTCTTAACTCAATCATTTTATTCACAGAAATATGGAATCTTTGGCTCCTGAAGCAACCACTGGGCTATGGAGTACAGAATTGCCATGGGATGAGTCAGACCTACCCCTGAAGCTCATGGTTGGATCTTCTTTCTCTGAATCATCCAGGCTACATGGAGCTAAGGTGTACATATGAACAATATTTAGATAACAATTAGGAAGGCAGAAGGTAGGCTTGGGAGGCAGCCCTCAAGATCCACCTCGAATAGTGATGGCCTGAGTAAAAGAAGTGTCAGGAATTAATGAAAGGAGAGGACAGGGAAATGTTAAAGAGATGGAAGGATCAAAACTTGGTCATTGATTGAATATGGGAGGTGAAAGAAAGGAATTGAGAAAGGATTACTGAATTTCTGGCATGGAAACTGAGATCCCTGGAGGAGAAGCATAATTTGAATAAGTATAACTAGACTTTTGAATATGTTGTTGGCCTTGACCATTAGTTATTCAACTGCTGTGTAGATATTAGTGAGATAGTTGAGTTGGAGCACAAGAGAGAACTGGACTGGAGATAAAGATTAGGAGCATGAGGGAATCATGTATGAGATTACCCAGGGGATAGGGTTACATGAGAAAAGCAATTTATATGTTATGATAAAATTGTTCTTTAGAGACACAGTCCCTACAAGGAGGCATCTCTCACCTCAGGGGTATAAGAGACACTTCTACCCTCTGAAAGTAGCCTCTTCACCCTGGATACCAAGGAGTTTCAGCCGAGTGCCTGGGAGAGTTGATGAGCAGCTTTGTCACCTCCTCTCAGGGCTCCTTCAAATGAGCTAAAATGCATTATAGCTGTCACTGGTGTCTGCCCTCTGGGAGTGTACAATGCTAGACAAGCATTCAGTCTGTTTAGGACATGAACCGTGTCTGAAAAAAAATGCCTGTCATCATACAAAGGAAGCAATTGATTCCTGGTGTCCAGGAATTTCTGAGGGCTGACTGAAACTTGACTCATGCTTGAAAATATGCGGCTTGTCTTGTTGAGATATTAAATATTACAGAGGTAGCTCATCACTGAAGATTAATGAAGTCACCAGAATCATTTAGGAAGCAATTGAGTGCCTAATTTTAATTAGAAGTTTGATTGCTACTATCAAAATGAAACAAGAGAAACCTACACTGCTCACCCCTTGGATGTTTTTCCCATTGACACAACAATTACTGTGTCAATCTCTAGTTCATTAGCGGGGCTTTTCTAAGATTAAACATTAGATCGTTTCCAAAGAATAGACTATGCAGGGGATACTGAGTGGCACAACCTCAATCAGGAAAACAACTGGAATCACAAGACAGGAGAGGAAAATATTATTTTCTGAATATAAGTTAATATAATAAAATAAGAATAGATGATATCAATCCTCCTCCCAGGAAATAATATTTTCCCAGAAATAAGATATAAGTGTACTGCTGATGGGTTGGGATGTTTTCCTGAAATTGGTAAGGAGACAAGTGAGTACCACTAAAAAGAAAGAAATATAGAAAACTTTTAATATGTTTATCATAAAGAAATGTTATAAATAGAGGTAAGCTGTTGACTAGCATGTGTTTTAGGGATCAGAGACTAGAGACAGAGATCAGAAAGCAACATTGCCACAGTTTATCCTCACAGAAAAAGGAAGAGAGAAAGATTAGATGAAAAATAAGTTTTTTGCTCATCAAAGCTGTGTAGTCTGGGATAATGACCATTCTCTGGGCTCCACATGGTCTATATCATTATGTCCAATTTATTTCTTTGGCTATAAGTTAATACTTTCTAGACAACCTTCTTATTTCTGATTTGGTTTCCCAAGTATCCTAGGATTTGCTAAGGAAGAAAAAGGGAACTTACATGATTGAACACTTAACACACTTCAAAATACTGTTCTAAAATACATCGTATACTTTACCATGTTTAAGGGTACATTGGATAATTATTCCTAGGTGATACAAAGTTTGCACTTGACTATTAACTGACAGTTTATCAGTTCAAACTCACTTAGTGGTATTTCAGAAGAAAGACCTGGCAATCTGCTTCCATAAAGATTACAGACAATAAAACCCTATGGTGTATGACTGTGCTCTGTAACACATGGGGTTGCCATGAATCACAATCGATTCAATGGAAACAGGTTTGGTTTTGGTTTTGGATAATGATAGTTTTGGTCACTAAAAAAGTATTATCCATCTTAATTTGATAAAAAAGTTAATGTATTTAAATATATGTTTTTTCTTTTTTATTGTGCTTTAGGTGAAAGTTTACAGCTTAAGTTAATTTCTCATACAAAAATCTAAACACATATTGTTTTATGACTTTAGGTGTGATCCCCACAATGTGACAGTGCACTCCCCCTTTCCATCATGGGTTCCCTGTGTCCATTCAGCCAGTTCCTGTCCCTTCCTGCTTTCTCATCCTGCCTCCGGACAGGAACCTCCCATTTGCTCTCATGTATCTGATTGAACCAAGAAGCACACTCTTCATGAGTATTATTTTATGTTTTGTAGTCCTATCTAATCTTTGTCTGAAGAGAGGGCTTTGGGAATGGTTTCAGCCCTGGTTAACAGAGCATCCAGGGGCCATAGTTTCAGGCGTTCCTCCAGTCTCTGTCAGACCATTAAGTCTGGTCTTTTTGCGTGAATCTGGGTTCTGTTCTACCCTTTTCTCCCACTCCCCCTGGGACACTCTGTTGTGTTCCCTGTCAAGGTGGTCATTGGTGGTACCCAAGCTAAATGTTTTTTTTTTTTAAATTGGTTTATCATGAGTCACTCCCAGTGAGCGAACTCATAAAATCAAAGCTGAGGATATGACATTAATTCTAGCGGGATATCAAAAATGTTCTCACAGCACATTGCATATTAAAAAGAAAACAAAGAAACAAAAACTCAGCTGTCCGTCTCTTTCTTTACTGTCTCTCTTTGCAACAAGGGGCACTGTATACAGAAAAGTATCATCACTGAGTAATTTCTCAAGGGTTAAGTGGAATTTTTTACTGGTATCCGAGTTCTTTTCTTCAATGAAAACCAATCGTCAACCAAGTTAATTTATATAATGTGAGAGCGTGGTGCATGTGGCAGACACTGCTAGTACAAGTTTCCCACCAAACTGATAATGGATTAAATTGTGCCTCCTAAAAAGCATATTGATGTTCTGGCCCTTATACATGTGGATGCGATCCTGTTTGGGAATAGGGTTTTCTTTGTTATTGCGAGGTGTGGAATCATCTTTCAGAAAGCCATTTGTCCTTTGGTCTCGGTACTTTCATGCTTTACCAACACCTGGGACTAATAAGTGAGGCGCTGACCAACCCAAGAGGGACCACCTGGAGGCACAGAGCTCAGCCTAAAGAGGCATGATGTAAGCTATCATGGCCACGTGGTGAGAACCAAAAAAACTCTGGAAGATGGAGGCTCAGGGAGCTTCCTTTTGGTGACCATGCCCAGGAGAAGGCAGCATGTCCCTCTTTGGGACATGAAAGCTATATGCTGTGACCCCTCTGAAATCTCACACTATGTGTCTTTTCATTTGTATCATTTTTTTATTATATTAAAGCTGTTATCACAGGCATGGTGTCTCCAGTGAGGTCTACAAGCCATTACAGCAAACTATGGGACCCAAATAAATGCAGACATCCAAAAAGAAGAAAGGGTCATAATCAAACCATTAACCCTACAATTGGAACAAGTAGAAACAGCAGCAAAAGAAGCCCACAGGCACCAGAAGGAAGGAAATAATAAGAATTAGAGCAGAATTAAATGAAATAGAGAATAGAAAAACAATCGAAAGAGTTAACAAGTCCAAAAGCCAGTTCTTTAAAAGATCAACAAAATTGATAAACCATTGGCCAAACTGACAAACGACAAACAGGAGAGGAAGCAGATAACACGTATAAGAAATGAGATGGGTGATATCACAACAGACCGAACTGAAATTAAAAGAATCATAACACTTCTGGCAAAATGGCACTCTAGGCAGAAGCACCAAGATGTCCCTACACAGCAAAGGTCCAAAAAACTAAGCCAAACAGAGAAAACAGCAATCCTGAAACCCTAAAACATCAAACAAAGAGATAAAGAACTCAGCCAAGCACCAAATGGAGTGAGAAAACTGACAAAGAACAGAGAATGGAGAGCAAGGAGAGATTCATGCAGAGGTCCCCTATCAGCTAATGCAGTGTGGATCTGCCATCTTAGACTCCTATCAGAGACCAGCAAATAGGGGTATGAGAAAGCAGCTTCACGGAGCTTCCAGCAGGAGACAAAACAACTGGTAATTTGCAATATATGCTTTCCCACCCCCACCCTTCTTCACCCCCACTCGGCCTCCTCTGCTTCCCGTGGCCACAGTCTCTTGGCCGGGAAGCACCAGCTACTTGTATTCCACCTGCCCACACTGGCCGGCTCCCTGAGTGCCATTTGTTGGCTGCTGGTGTTGCTTTTTCTGCTTCTTTTGATTTCTTCCTTACTTCTCACCACCTCCCCCTCCTTTTGCTTGAATACCTGGCTCCGTGCACCATCTTTCTTTCTTCCTAAGGGGCTACGGAGCTCTGTTCGAGTGTGGAACTGCTTCCCTCTTTGGACTGCCATGCCGGTGGGATCCCAGGGCTTTTGTTTGTTTGTTTGTTTGTTTTCTTTTCCTTTTCTCAAGTTGGGAGCCCATTCTGGCCTGGCAGTACTACGTGGCTTGGGAGTTACCCCCCTCAGCATGCCCATATGCGCAGAGGGATCCCGAGAGCATTTCTTTCTTTGTGATTTCTTTTTCTGTTTTTTGGGGGGCTTTTCTTGCTCTCTTTTTCCTTTCATTTGTTTTCTTTTCTTTTCCCTCTTTTTCCCTTTTTGTCTTTCTTCATTACTCAGTTTCTCATCTCTCTATACCTTCCTTCTCTTCCTGTTCCCTGAATACTTGGCACTGAATACTTCTATGCCTTCTAGAGAGGCTGTACTGCAACACCTGAGAACAACTTCCCCAGACCTCATACCTGCAACGGTGGGATCTCTGGGAGCTTTGTTTTTCTTTTTTCTTTCTAATTATTATTTATTCATTCTTTTCCTTTTTTCCTTCTTCTTCCCCTTTTAGTTTTTCTCCATTTCATAGTCTCTCATCTCTCCACTCCAACAGCAAGCTCCCCTAGCACTCTTTTTTGTTTGTTTGTATGTTTTTGGCTCCTGTTCCTCTCTCCTCTCTCCCATATCCACCTTACCTCCACACATAACAATATTCCCTCTCCATCCTGCCTACCTGCACCGTGCGCTTAACATCACACCACCAAGCAGCACAGGCACAGCCTACCGGAACCTGCCCTGCACTGATTACTGACCCAGCCTGGTGGCTGTAGTAAGTGCCACAAACAACTCATCCCAGTAACTCCTCTTCAGCTAGACCTGCCCTGCTATACCATATCTGAGCCACTGACCCTGTCAATTGGAGAAAGAGGTGAAAGGTATCATGCCCACAGATGAACAAACAAAGAACACACAGCCCACCTGCTCAGACATAGCCAAATAAAAAAAAAAAAAAGGAAGGAAGAAACAAACAAACCTATAAACAATAAATGAGAAAAACAAGAACTGAATGCTCCGAAGACAGCAGACAATATCAAAATATTTACAAAAACAGGACAGGATGGTTCCAGTAGGCATCCAAAATAAAACACCGGATGACTTTCCAGT
>NW_004443939.1:15873998-15887833 GCF_000243295.1 Trichechus manatus latirostris | reverse complement strand
AGACTGGGGAAAAATTTTTGGCTATGACAAATCCAATCAGGGTCTAATCTCTAAAATCTACAAGATACTGCAAAACCTCAACAATAAAAAGACAAATAACACAATTAAAATATGGGCAAAGGATATGAACAGGCACTTCACCAAAGAAGATATTCAGGTGGCTAACAGACACATGAAGAAATGCTCACAATCATTAGCCATTTGAGAAATGCAGATCAAAACTACAAGAAGATATCACCTCACCCCAACAAAGCTAGCATTAATCCAAAAAACACAAAATAATAAATGCTGAAGAGGTTGTGGAGAGACTGGAACACTTATACACTGTTGGTGGGAATGTCAAATGGTACACCACTTTGGAAATCGATTTGGCGTTTCCTTAAAAAGCTAGAAATAGAAGTACCATATGATCCAGCTATCCCACTCCTTGGAATATATCCTAGAGAAACAAGAGCCATCACATGAATAGGTATATGCACACCCATGTTCATTGCAGCACTGTTCACAATAGCAAAAAGATGGAAGCAACCTAGGTGCCCATCAACGGAAGAATGGATAAACAAATTATGGTATATCCACACAATGGAATATTATGCAACGATAAAGAACAATGATGAAGCCGTGAAACATCATATAACATGGTGGAATCTGGAACTTATTATGCTAAGTGAATTTAGTCAGGCACAGAAGGACAAATACTGTGTAAGACCACTATTATAAGAACTCAAGAAAAGGTTTAAACACAGAAGAAAACATTCTTTGATGATTACGGGGTGGGGAGGGAGGGTGAGCGTTATTCACTAACTAGATAGTAGATAAGAATCATCTTAGGTGAAGGGAAGGACAGCACACACTACAGGCGAAGCCAGGACAACTGGACTAAACCAAAGCTAAGAAGTTTCCTGAATACAATCAAATACTTTGAGAGACAGAGTAGCAGGGATATGGGGTCTGCGGACCATGCTTTCAGGAGACATCCAGGTCAATTGGCATAACAAAGCTTATTAAGATAATGTTCTGCATCCTACTTTGGTGAGTGGTGTCTGGGGTCTTAAAAGCTTGCAAGCAGCCATCTAAGATGCACCAATTGGTCCTAACCACTTGGAGTAAAGGAGAACGAAGAACACCAAAGACACAAGGAAAGCGTTAGCCCAAGAGACAGAATGGGCCACATAAACCGGAGACTTCATCGGCCCGAGACCAGAAGAACTAGATGGTGCCCGGCTACCACCAATGAACGTCCTGACAGGAAACACAACAGAGGGTCCCTGACGGAGCAATAGAAGGATGGGGTGTAGAACTCAAATTCTAGTAAGAAGACCAGACTAATTGTCTGACTGAGACTGGAGGCACCCTGGGGAGCATGGCCCCTGGACTCTCTATCAGCCTAGAACTAAAATAATTTCCAAGGCCAACTCTTCAGACAGGGATTGGGCTGGACTGTGGGACATAAAGTGATACTTGTGAAGAATGTGCCTCTCAGTCATGTAGATACAAGAGACCAAAGGGGCAGCTTCTGTCCAGAGGTGAGATGGGAAGGCAAAGAGAGTTAGCAGCTGGTTGAATGCTCATGGGGAATCAGGGGCAGAGGGGAGGAGTGTGCTGTCACAGAATGGGGTGAATGGTTGGGGTCTCATCACAATGTATTAAAAAATTTTTTTTTTTTTTATGGGAGACTAACTTAAAATGTAAATTCATTTAATTACAACAATTAAAAAAACAAAAAAACTATGGGACCCAATGGAGAAGGGAGAGCCAGCTGGTGTGAAGTGGAGGGAGTTATGTGGACTCCCAGGCTTGCAGCTGGTACCCTGAAGGGGTAGAAGAAAACTCAAGGTTTTGAGCCAGCTGTTCTGAAGTAGACAAAATCATGTGGACTCCCAAGCTTCGGGCCAGTATACACTGACCCAGCCCTGGGTGGCTAGGGTGGCTTTGTGGGCAGCTGGGGTCTGAAATTGGGATCAGGAAAGAGAAGCTAAGATTTCCATAGTACGCAGCTGGAGTGTGGAGTGGAGTTTGTTATCCACCACACAATTCAGCATCAAAAGTGGGTGATCTTAGTCTCCCTGCACTAGTTCACACAGTTATGTTAACTAGGTTATACCCTAGTAAACTTGTTGCTGTCAAGTTGACTCTGACCCATAGTGACCCTACAGGACAGAGTAGAACTGCCCCATGGTAGATTTGAACTGCCAACCTTTTGGTTAACAGCCATAGCTATACCCTAGTAAGGTGGTCTCTACACCTAATTACTGCTGAGTTATAAAAAGAGTAAAATAGACACAGAGACACACAAGTAGAAGTCACCATGTGAAGACAGATATATTCATCTACAAGCTCAAGAATACCAAAAATTACAGAAGGCTACTAGAAGCTGAAATAGACATAAAAGGGCCTCCCCCTAGAGCCACACCTTGAATTCAGATGTCTAGCCTCCTGAACCGTGAGAAAATAAATTTCTGTTCTTTAAAGTCACCCATTTTTTTTAATATATATATTTTTGGTACAGCTAAGACAAAAATTATCCCATTCTTCTCTATTTTACTAACAGACATTCACTTCTGTTTGGATCATCAATGTTCCCAGTTTACAAAAAAAAAAAAAAGCCTTGCTTGAAGTCAGAAGTGGCTATATCAAATACTCCTGATCAAAGAGAGCAATGAATGGAAATCTGCTAAAGATTTCTGAAAATAATTTGTTTTTAATTTTTTATTTACTCTTTTATTCACAATATTTTAAGTCTACACACCATGGCTGTTTTAACCAAAGTTCTTTGTAAGCTAGACTGTCTTAAATATCTACACCACCTGCTCCAATGTGGTAGAAAAATATATAACATCTGTTAATGATACAGATAAAATGATCAACAAATATCTTTCCTTAAAATCTTAATCCCTTACAATAAAATACCGCATTTAACTAGATGTCCTTCCTCATGAAACAATGGTACTCTATAGGTAGTATGTTAATAATTTGGTCATCAATTGTATATTTTTTCATGACCCATTTTCCTCTGTTAATATGCTTTATTTCAAGGTGCTCAAATCACTGAGATAGTCAAGTTATCATTTTTGGAATGCATATATTCATTCAAGTCCCTGGGTGGTGCAAATGCTTAAGCACTTGACTACTATCCCAAATGTTGATGGTTCAAACCCGTCCAGAGGCACCTCGGAAGACAGGCCTGGTGATCTGCTTTTGAAAGTTCACAGCCTTGAAAACCCCATGCAGCAGTTCTGCTTTGCACATATAGGGTCTCCATGAGTCCGAATTGACTTGATAGCAACTAACAACAACAACAACATATATTCATTAAAGCTCAGCCTATTATAAATTGTAGTAGTCTGTAATACATTAAAGGAACTCTGGTGGTGCAGTGGCTAAAGTGATAGACTGCTAACCAAAAGGTCTGCAGTTCGAAACCACCAGCGGCTCTGCAGGCGAAAGATGTGGTGGTCTCCTTCCATAGAGATTTACAGCCTTGGAAGCCCTATGGGGCTGCTATGAGTTGGAGTCAACTTGAAGGCAGTGGGTTTGGTTTTGGTTTCTTCGGTAATACGTTAAAAAGTCCCTGGGTGTTGCAAATGGTTAATGCACTAAATTGCTAACCAAAAAGTTGGAGTTTGAGTGTACCCAGAGGCACCTTAGAAAAAAGTCATGGTGATCTACTTCCCCAAAATCAGTCATTGAGAATCCTAGGAAGCATAGTTCTATTCTGACATGCATGGGGTCACTGTGAGTCAAAATTGACTAGGCAGTAATTGATTAGCTGGTTTTAAAGTAGCCAGACCACAGGCAGAATGGTCCTCAGATGATGTATAAAGATAGCTTAACTGAAAGAATAGCATTAACTATGGCTATGAGACTTGGTAACTCTTCCTGACAAGTTCTAGACCACTTTTGGAATGATTGATGACTATATTCTCATTTGTAGTCAATGAGCAACCTGACCATCAGGAGGCACAGGCAACCTAATATCATCTACTTCTGTGGTCTCTGGAGGGCTTATTTCTTCCTTAGATGTGAAATGGTCCTTCAATTCTTGGTGAATTCCTGGTATCTTCTGGGTTTCATTTCTTTCTCTGCAATAAATTTCTCCCTTAGCATGTTAGGCAGGACAAAATCCAAAACAAACAAACAAACAAACTCAAACTCGTTGCTGTCAAGTTGATTCCAACTCATAGCAATCCTATAGGTCAGAGTAGAACTGCCCTATAGGGTTTCCAAGGCTGTAAATCTTTACAGAAGCAGACTGCCACATCTTTCTCCCAAGGAGCAGCTGGTGAGTTTGAACCACTGATCTTTCAGCACTTAACCACTACACCACCAAGGCTCCTTGTTGAGCAGGACATCTCTCTGTAAAGAAGATGGTTTACGTTGTATAAAATACATCATTTTGGGAACATCATCCAGCTTTGCGTTAATGTGTTTATTTCATTCATTCAGGCTCACAAAAATATAATTTGTGTCCACATTTACTATTTATGATTGAAATAAAACAATAACAACAAACACTTTTATTTTGTTTATTTTAAGCTGGCCTTAAAAACCAGTCTCAAGTTTGAGTCCAGGGTAGACTCAAGGACACACTAAGAATCACAGCATTTACTGAACTGCTTTACAGTTCCCTTTTCTCCAAAGAAGCTCTTCATTATAAATGCCACCTTCACAGGTTCACTATTTGCTCTCTCCATAGCTCTTCTAAATAGAATTAGAGTGATCAGGTCTGGGCCACTGCATTGCACAACTTTCAGGGCATTGTGATCTATTTAAGTGGTGTACTCTTACTCTGCGGGTTTCCAACACTTTGTTTCTGGAATGGTTACAGCTAAATTCTACAGAACCAAACTACTGTCTTCTTATATGCATAAACGTCTGTAAAACTTCATGGTTCTTTTGAAGAATTATTAAACCTTGAGGTTTACTTTAATGGGGAAATTCTGTTGGATTTTCCTAGTAGCATCCTTTCCATTATTCTGAAATTCCTCTTTAAAGACTTGTACTTGAATGTTTTTCTTGAGGTGTAAGTTCCTTGCTTCAGGTGGTTTGGTAACTTCTCCAACTCCAGAAGGGTTTTGTCCTTTGTAAATGGCACCAGGAACAGATGACTTGAAAGCAGAGTTGAAGTAAATATTTAAAGAAAAGGTAAATCTGATAATGCTGCAACTATTCAAGGTCATGGATGGGCATGGACAGATAACCAGCCTGGCGTTAGTACGCATACTCTCTCCTGCAGTCTTCCTCATCACAGTTGATTATACCTCCATGGTTAGGAATTATAGCAAAAAGAAGAAAACTTTAGAAATCAATCCTCATCCCTGTTATTGTCTCTTTAAGCCCTGCTAGATTCAAATGGCAATTGGTTTGCATACTGATTCTCACTTTTTTTCCTCTTCCTTTGATTTTTGTTCCCATTAATTGATTGAAAATTGCTTTCATATTCTCCACATTTGGACCAAATGAAATGTAAAATAACCTAAAATCTTCAGTGTACAATATTGAATCTACTGGTCTTCTGAACCTAAATCCAGTTGAAGTGGCATTTGAAATCTCATTGGATTTCTCCTTTTGTCTCACTTGTTGTGAGGGTTTCTGTGATGATGGAACGATATGGACAATATTGTCATTAATGGAGCTTATAACATCTGCATGAAAGTTTCTTTCTCTTGGCAAGCTTGGGCTGAGACATTTCCTAAATTCCCATGGTATGGTCAATGACATAAGGCAGTAAAGATTTTGTTGGCCAAAACTTATGTGTCTTCTTTTATTTATCCTGGAACTCTGCTTAGGCTGGATTCTCTAGAGAAACAAAACCAGTGAAGCAAATACATATATATGGAAACCCTAGTGGTGTAGTGGTTAAGAGTTTGGCTGCTAACCAAAAAGTTGGTAGTTAGAATCCACCTGGCACTCCTTGGAAACCCTATTGGGCAGTTCCACTCTGTCCTATAGGGTTACTATGAGTCGGAATCAACTCAACAGCAATGGGGTATATATATAGATAGACAGATAGAGAGAGAGAATTATCTCAATGAAATGACTCACATGGTTGTAGATGCTTGCAAGTCTCAAGTCCATGGATCAGGTGTCAGGCTGAAGGCTCTTCCTGACTCTTGTAGCCACAGGAGCTGATGAACCCAAGATTGGCAGGTCAGACAGCAAGGTGCTGGCTGACAGGCTGCAGAGGCTGACAAATCCCAAGATCAGCAGGTAAGCTGCTAGCTCAAGTCCTAGGAAATGGATGTCATATGATGATGAGCTGGATGCAGGATCCAGAATGAAAGCCTTGCTGGAACACCCACTTATATACTGGAGGCAGGCCACACCCCCAAGGAAACTCTCATTCAACTGATTGGCTTCTCATAGGAGATCTCATCATGGAGTTGACTACATTATTGCATAACGGCCAAACCGCATCACCACAAAACTGTCAAACTACATCATAACTGCCAAACCACTGAGAATCATGACTCAGCCAAGATGACACACAAACCTAACCATCACAGTCCACCCCCTGTCAACTTGGCACCTGTATATATCTCCTCAAACCATGTATAATCTCTTTATACAGACAATTATGAATTCATACTTGCATGTAACATGATACAACTAACACAAGTACAGTCAAAGACACATTAGCCCTGTTTACATCTTATATTTTATAAGAGAAGAAAACAAAAATACTTGATGCACATGCACAGGGAAAAAATACTCATAATAATTACAATCTTAATTTTTGCAAATGGACATGTGGTCATAGCTGGTGTTTAGAACTACCTTCTTCCACCACAACAAGCACTTCAGATGGTTGTGGTTGTTAGCCTGGTGGGTTGACACAAACCTTCATTTCTGAGGGGTCTGGGCCATTAGTAGTCATGTCGGAATTGGATTGCTGTAGTTTTCCATTGACTTTAATCACAGAGCATGAAAGTACTAAGAAACACCCTAAGGGATCTCCTGTATTCCAGACATACTCTTCTTTACCTCCATTATGTAATATCAATCCAACATCCTCTTGGTAATCAGATTCAATCACACCAGCCAATACAGTAACTCTTTTCTTTGCCTGTTGATCCAGAGGCAAGAGGAACCCAAGGTGGGCGGGTGGCATTCTTAACTTCCAGTTCAATGGAATCAGTGCTGTGTCTCCAGTTGGGAGCATTCCTTCCATTGGAGCTAAGACCTCTAGACCTGCAGAGAAGAGGGTCATGAAGACAGGAAGCAAAAATTTTACAAGTGGGTATTAGTGGTAATAGTGAGTGGTGCCACTCCCATTTCCACCCTTTGATTCCTGGACCCATGAATCCTGGCTATGGGAGAAACAGCACCATATACTGGACACTGGTTTAGAGCATATATAACCTCCTGGAGAACACCGCCCCAACCCTGCAAGGTATTGCCATCTAGGTGGCACCATAATTGTGTCTTTAGAAGGCCATTCCATCATTGTATCAAGCCAGCTGCTTCAGGATGATGGGAAACATGGTATGACCAGTAAATTCCATGAGCATGGGCCCATTGCCACACTTCATTTGCTGTGAAGTAAGTCCCTTGATCTGAGGTGATGTTCTGTGGGATACTATGATGGTGGATAAGTAATTCTGTAAGTCCATGGATGGTACTTTTGGCAGAAGCATTGCATGCAGGGAAGGCAAATCCGTATCCAGAGAAAGTGTCTATTCCAGTAAGAACAAAACACTGCCCTTTTGATGATGGAAGCGGTCCAATGTAATGAACCTGACACCAGGTTGCTGGTTTGATCACCTTGAGGAATGGTGCCGTATCGGGGACTCAGTGATGGTTTCTGCTGCTGGCAGATTGGGCACTCTGCAGTCACTGTAGCCAAGTTGGCCTTCATGAGTGGAAGTCCACATTACTGAGTTCACGCATAACCTCTATCCCTGCCACGATGGTCACGTTGTACATAAGCCCATTTGGCAATGATGGGAGTGTCTGGGGAAAGAGGATGACTAGTTTCTATTGAACACGTCATCCTATCCACTTGATTGTTAAAATCCTCCTCTGTGGAGGTCACTTTTTGGTAAGCATTCACATGAGACACAAATATCTTCACTTCTTTGGCCCATTCAGAGAGGTTTATCCACATACCTCTCCCCCATACCTCCTTGCCTCCAATTTTCTGATCATGTTCCTTCCAAGTCCTTGACCATCAAGCCAAACTATTGGCCACAGCCCATGAATCAGTACACAATTGCACATCTGGCCATTTTTCCTTCCAGTCAAAGTGAACAACCGGGTACACTATTCGAAGTTGTGCCCATTGGGAGGATTTCTCTTCATCGCTGTCCTTCAGGGAGGTCCCAGAAATGAGCTGTAGTGCTGCCACTGTCCACTTTTGAGTGGAGTGTGCATGTTGTGCAAAACTAGCTGAAAACCAGGCACAAGTTTTCTCTTCCTCAGTCAATTGATCATAAGAAACTCCCCATGAGGTCATAGATGCAGACTGGGAGAGGGCAGGTAACATGACAGAAGTGGAGATCATGGTCATTTGGGCCACTTCCTCATGCAACTTACATGTGCCTTCAGGTCTTGTTTAGGCCCAATCTCATATATACCACTTCCATTTAATGATGAAGTGATGCTGTGCACATAGAACTTTATGGCTCTATGGGTCAGACAAAACCCATTTCATGATGGGCAGCTTAGACCACATGGTGACTTTGTGGCCCATGGTTAAGCATTCAGCCTCTACTAAGTTTTAGTAACAAGCCAAAAGCTGCTTATCAAAATGAAGGTAGTTATCTACAGAGTATGACAGGGCTTTGTGACAAAATCCTAAGGGTCTGCACTGTGATTCACCAATAGATGCCTGCCAAAGACTCCAAGCAGCATCTCTATCTGCCACTGACACTTCAAGCACCATTGGATCAGCTGGATCATATGGCCCAAGTGGCAGAGCAGCTTGCATAGCAGCCTGAACCTGTTGCAGAGCTTTTTGTCTTGTTCTGGGCCCCACTCAAAACTAGCAGCTTTTCGAGTCACTTGATAAATAATTCAAATGATGTTGCCTCCAAAATCCAAGGAGGCCTAACAGGCATTGTGCCTCCTTTTTAGTCATGGGAAGAACTAGATGCAATAACTTATCCTTCACTTTAGAAGGAATATTTCAGCATTCCCCACACCACTGGACCCTTAGAATTTCAATGAGGTGGAAGGCACCTGAATTTTTGTCAGATTAATTTCCTACCCTCTAACACAGAAATGTTTTACCAGTAAGTCCAGAGTCATTGACACTTCTTCCTTACTAGGTCCAATCAGCATACTGTCATCAATATAATGGACCAGTGTGATGTCTCGTGGAAGGGAAAGATGATCGAGGTCTCTGCACACTAAATTATGACATAGGGCTGGAGAGTTGATATTCCCCTAAGGTAGAACAATAAAGGCGTATTGCTGGCCTTGCCAGCTGAAGGCAAACTGCTTCTCGTGGTCCTTCAAAACAGGCATGGAGAAACAGGCAATGCCAGATCAGTAGCTGCATACCTGGTACCAGGAGATGTATTAATTTGCTCAAGCAATGAAACTACATTTGGAACAGCAGCTGCAATTGGAATCACCACTTGATTAAGTTTTTGATAATCCATCATTCTCCAAGATCCATTTGTTTTTTTCACAGGCCAAATAGGAGAGTTGAATGGGAATGTTGTGGGAACTACCACCCCTGCATCTTTCAAGTCCTTGATGATGGCAGTAATTCCTGCAATCCCCCCAGGAATGCAATATTGCTTTTGGTTTACTATTTACCTAGGTAGGAGAAGTTTTAATGGCTCCCACTTGCCTTTTCCTAGCATAATAACCCCTGTTCCACTTGTCAGGGATCCAGTGTGGGGGTTCTGCCACTTGCTAACTATACCTATTCCATGGTTGGGAATTCAGTTAGACTTGTAATTCAACCACTCATATAGTAAGACACCGGGTTTGGTTTTCAGCAATATCAGCTCTGTTACTACAAGAAATAAGGCTTTCTTTCAGGGCATAAGGGGAAACTTTTAGGTTGTTTATGTGGCACTTGAGCTGTGACTCTGAAGCCCTGAGCTCATCTCTTTCTTTCACCACTTTGTATAGTAAAAGTAGGACCAAACAACCAGCTTCTTTATGCTTCTCGTTCTGACAAAATTGTAAAAAAGTATCAAACATACGATCACCCAGAGCCTCACCTCTCACCAATACTTGATCTATTGGTGGTGATATTTTGTGTATTTCTATTGCCACCTTATGCCATGGATTAGCAGTGCCCTCTTTACTACCGGAAGCAAAGTCATCATCATCTTTAAGACAAACCACTCTCGGTACCAAATGTCTTAGGCTTGGTTCTCTAGAGAAGCAAAAGCATTGACGCATGTGTTATATATATATAACCCTGTTGCCATCGAGTCTACTTCAACTCATGGAGACCCTATAGGACAGGGTAGAACCACCCCACCGGGTTTCCAAGGAGTGGCTGGTGGATTCAAAACTCTGACTCTTTGGTTAGGAGCCTGAGCTCTTAACCATTGTGCCACCAGATTCCATATATATATATGTATGTATATATATACATAAAGAGAGAGAGAGAGAGATTTATCACAATGAAATGGCTTGTGTGGTTGTAGATGCTGGCAAGTCTCAAGTCTGTGGGTCAGGCATCAGGCTGGAGGCTTCTCCTGACTCACATAGCTACAGAGGCTAATGAACCTAAGATTGAAAGTTCAGACAGCAAGCTGCTGGCTCACAGGCTGTGGAGGCTGACAATCTCAAGATCAGCAGGTAAGCTGCTAGCTCAAGTCCCAGGAACTGGAGGCCACATGATGATGAGCTGGATGCAGGATCCAGAGTGAGAGTCTTGCTGGAACATCCATTTATATATTGGAAGCAGGCCACACCCCCAAGGAAACTCTTTCAACTGATTGGCTTCTCATAGCAGATCTCATCATGGAGTTGATTATATCATTGCATAACAGCCTAACCACATCACCACAAAACTGACAAACTACATCATAACTGCCAAAGCACTGAAAATCATGGCCCAGCCAAGTTAACACACAAACCTAACCATCACAGACTCCAATGAGCCACTAGTAGTACAAAGGGGTCCAATCACCAATAACATCAGCACTCTCTGGTGTTAGGAGCTCAGACAGATAAATATTACCCTCAGCTTCTGGTTAAGTACCTGCCTGGCTAGAAGATTTGTAAAAAGAATTGAGATTCCTTATGGTGATGAAGCCTTCGATATGGATTACATCTCAACATAAAGAAAACAAAAATCCCTCACAATTGGACCAATAAGCAACATCATAATAAACGGAGAAAAGATTGAAGTTGTCAAGGATTTCATTTTACTTGGATCCACAATCAATGCCCATGGAAATAGTAGTCAAGAAATCAAATGATATATTGCATTACGCAAGTCTGCTACAAAAGACCTCTTTCAAGTGTTAAAAGCAAAGACGTCACTTTGAGGACTAAGATGTGCCTGACCCAAGCCATGGTATTTTCAATTGCCTCATGTGTATGTGACAACTTGACAATAGATCGATGAATAAGGAAGACCAAAGAAGAATTGATGCCTTTGAATTATGGTGTTGGCGAAGAATATTGAATATACCATGAACTGTCAGAAGAACAAATAAATCTGTCTTGGAAGTACAGTCAGACTGCTTCTTAGAAGGGAGGATGGCAAGACTTTGTCTCATGTATTTTAGACATGTTGTCAGGAGGAAGCAATCCCTGGAGAAGGACATCATCTTGGTAAAATAGAGGGTCAGTGAAAAAGAGGAAGACCCTCGATGAGATGGATTGACACAGTAGCTGCCACAATGGGCTCAAACAGCAATGACTGTGAGTATGTTGCAGGACCAGGCAGTGTTTTGTTCTGTTGTATATGGGGTCACTATGAGTCGGAACCAACTCGATGGCACCTATCAACAACAACATTGGTGGAGCAATTAAATGCTCAGCTGCTAACCAAAAGACTAGTAATCTGAACCTACTCAGTAGCTCTGTGGGAGAAAGACCCAGTGATGTGCTCCCATAAAGATTACAGACCAGAAAACCCTATGGGGCAGTGCTATTCTGTCACATGGGGTCAGTAAGAGTCAAAATCAACTCGACAGCACCTAACAACAACAATGTAAGTCTTAGACTCACATAATTTAGGACAGTAAAGATGGAATGAACTTTAGGGAATATCTGATCCAAACAAAAAGAGACTAATATCCATTTTCATTCATAGACCTAAAAAGTCTATAATGTAATTGAAAGGGAAAACATACTCTCATTGTTTAATGGCCTTGAAAAAATAGTGCAATTTAACATTATGCTTCTTACATTATGGGGTTTGTACATTGCATTTTTATAATCATTAAATATTTCTTCTACTTTTCTTAAAATGACCTAATTTTAGACTATCACATGTAGTAATCCTCTATTTCACAATAAAGAGTTACTGATTTAAAATAGTGTTAAATTAGTCAAATGCTCTGTTTAAATGATTTTAACATCCATTTGGCTTTTAAAAAATTACCTGTAGATACATATGTGAACTTATCTGCAGGGAAAAGCATTGGGATGATCACCATTTAAAAAATTACTTAAAGCTAGAAAGAAATGCAAGACATCATGCCCAGACTCCCTAACTTTAATAAGTCAAAATATTTGTAGCAGCAAGTTACAGAGCAAGTAGCTGAAAACTATTGAGGTAGTTATTTACTTCTTTGACCATAGTACCTAAGCCATACATTAGGCACCTGAAGATCCTATCTTATACTGGTAGTATCTTTTCTATGAGGAGCTGAGAGAAAAATTTTCACTTTGGTCTCAGTATTAGAAACAGTTATATTTTTCCAAGCAATCAATTTTTTGGAGACCAGTAATACTATTTTACCTTGTTTTGGGTTTCAAACCATTTACAGCTTTTATTTATGTACCCAAACATCTATTGAAGATTCATTACATATTAGGCCTGCTTCTGGGCCTCATAGACACATGAATAAAGCAACATCCCTGTCAGTAAGGCCTCAAAATCTAGTCAGGAGGACAAATCAGCAAGTAACAGACAATCTCTTTGATGTGTAAGCATTCTATCAGCAGAGAAGATGCTGTGGGCACCCTTGGAACGATCACCTAACTGACTCAAAGGTGTCAAAAAAGGCTTTTTAGCAGAGCTAATTTCTACATCAAATCCCGAAGACTGAATAGAAGTTGGTTGATAAGTTGGGGAAAAGCAGGGAGGTGGAGACTATAAGAGGCTTTAACAGTAAGAGAAATTAGCAAGTGCCAAGCCTTAAAGGAAGGGAGAGGGAAGGTGGGCCATGTAGGCAAGCAAAGAGTTCAATGCGGCTGGAATACAGAATGCCTGTGGTTGGTGGTGAGGTTTGGCATGATATAGTTAGGTGATTAGCTGGAGAGGTAGGTAGAGACTACTCCTAAAGGACCTCATGTCAAACCAAGGAGGTTGGACTATCCTAAGGTAAGGGCAGTGTTTTAAATAGAGCAACGACATTATTGTCTGCATTTTAGGAAGATCATTCTGATGTGCATATTGGATTGGATAAGGGAAACAGAATTAAGCCTGGGGTGCTGGAAACTAATTAGCAGATTAAGAAGAAGTAAAGTCTTAACAATAGGATGGAAGAAAGAGATTGATTACAGACAGATTAAGAAGGTGGGATTTACAAGTTAACACACAAAAAGAAACAATCTTTGTTGGTTATGAGGGATGGGGGGAACACTAAATAGAAAACAGGTAAGTGGTGACTTTGGTAAAGGGTAAGACAGTATACAATACTGGGGAAGCCAGCACAACTTGTACAAGGAAAGGTCATGGAAGCTCC
>NW_004443939.1:15861605-15873514 GCF_000243295.1 Trichechus manatus latirostris | reverse complement strand
AAGTCACTCCCGAGGTTCACCGTTCAGCCAAAGATTAGACAGCCTCATAAAACAAAATGAGACTAATGGTGTACAACAGTCCAGAAGGCAAGAGGGGACAGGAAAGCTGGTAATAAGGAACCCAAGGCTGAGAAGGAACAGTGTTGACATGTCATGGGGTTGTTAACCATTGTCATAAAACTATACGTGTACTGTTTAATGAGAAACAATTTTTTCTGTAAACCTTCATCTAAAGTAACAATAAAAAAGTAGAAAGATAGAACAAATAAAATTTAAAAAGAAGGTGGGATTTATGATAATGATTTAGTGGATGATTAGATTAGGAAGTCGGTGAATAAATAAAGAAGATCACTCATATAATGTTCTACCATCCAATGAGAGTTATAAGCAAGCCTGGCCTTATATTTTTGTTTGTACACTTTGCCTATTACAAAAGATATAAACTAAGATATAAACTGTATAGAGTCATTTTAAGTATTTTCAAAAGATCCTGTAACCCAGATGAAATACTTGCCCACTTATGCCTGAAATTCTACAATTAGAGCTCCATACCTTTTGTTTAACCTAGACACTCTGCTACTACAACATCTCAAAGTGGATAAGTTTATGATCTCTTCTGAGGAAATTAGGACATTAGAAAGAGTATGTGAGAAAACTTGAAGTTTAAGAGCAATGGAAATAGTGTCCGAGAGAGAAGTATTTCACCATCAAGGAGAGGCTTAAGGTACAGCAAAGGGTAGGCAAAGGTGTTTTCTTCCAGCCAGCCTCCCTTCTTCCTCCCTTATCCTACTTCATTCTATCATCGGACAGCTGCCAAAGGCATCATGTTAAAACATAAATCAGATAATACCATTTCTTCACTCAAAACACTTTAATGACTTTGCATTTCATTCTGACTAAAAGCCAAAGTCCTTTCAGTGGCATCCAAGATCCTTTAGCTCTGATTTTACCCTTTGATCTGACCCATGCCATCCCATCCCATCCATTATTTCTTTGAGTCATTTCCTGCCCTAAATTAAAGTGATGGCGGGGGGGAGGGGGGATACCTTGCCACCACATTTCTGGATAGTTCCAGTTGAACATTAAACCATGGTATGAACATTAAACCATTAAACCAGAAAATGCCACTAAGATAGTAACAAGCAGCCTTGCACAATGGTGGTAAACATGGACATTGTTGCTGGACAAATTTGATTTGAAATATCTGCTTACTAGCTGCATAATCTTTAGGATACAATTATTTAAATTCTGTAATCCTCAGTTCGATCCTCTGTAGAATGGTGATAATATCAACTGTTCATACTTGCATCCTTAGTAGTATTTTTGAGGAATAAGTTAAATTTACATATCTCATTTACTTAAGTTCCAGATTTTACTAGTTGACAATCAACAGCAGTTATTGTTGCAGCTGTTGCTGTTGATGTCAGGCTATTCAGTGTGGAAGGGTATCTGGAGTTGGGGTACAGGATCATGCAGTTCAGAACATCCAATATTTCCTTCAAGGAATTCAGTGCATTCAGTTAAAATTCAAAGGATGCAAAAGTTGAAATTTTTGTGCTAGATTGACTCCCTCAAGTGTCATGGTACATTTTGACAGATTTGAAAAAAAAAAAATTATTTTGGACACTGAAGCTTCAAACATTCAGTTTAGTTCACTCTATTGATAGTCCCTGGAGAAGGACATCATGCTTGGTAAAGTAGAGGGTCAGTGAAAAAGAGGAAGATCCTTAATGAGATGGATTGACACAGTGGCTGCAACAATGGGCTCAAGCATAACAACGATTGTGAGGATGGCTCAGGATGGGGCAGTGTTTTGTTTCTGTTGTACATAGGGTCGCTATGAATCAGAACAGACTAGATGGCACCTAAGAACAACAACAGCGATAACAAAAAAAAAAAAAAAAAACCAAACCCATTGCCGTTGACTTGATTCAGAATCACAGCATCCCTGTAGGACAGAGTAGAACTGCCTCATAGGGTTTCCAAGATTGTAATCTTTATAAAGAGCCCTGGTAGCACAATGGTTACAGTACTGGGCTGCTAACCAGAAGGCTGATGATTCAAAAGCTCCAGCCACTCCATGGAAGAAGGATGTGGCAGTCTGCTTCCATAAAGATATGCAGCCTTGGAAACCCTATGGGGCAGTTCTACTTTGTCCTATAGGGTCACTATGAGTCCAAATTGACTCGAAGGCAGTGGGGTTGATTTGCTTTGCTTTGCTTTTTAATGTTTGCAGAAGCAGATTGCCACATCTTTCTCCCACAGAGTGGCAGGTGGGTTAGAACTGCCAATCTTTTGGTTAACAGCCCAGGGTTTTAACCACTGTGTCACCAGTGCTCTGTCTAGTGACAGTACTTAGGAATAACTTCATCATTTGTAATGAACCCTCAATGGAAAATGAATTTCAAGTGATTAAATTCTGATGGAACAGTATGGCAGTTTATATAACCACACTGAAAAGGTTATCAAAACTTTAGTTCAATTTAAATTTGTTTTGTTATTTTTTTCATTTGGGACTAGAATGCAATATTAACTAAAAAATTCTCACCTAAATAAGCTTCCACTGCTGGAGCCATAGCAGGGGTGCTCTGATTCTTGCTTTGCATGATTTACCATGTGTTGAATAGGAGTTTGGGGTGATAAATTCCCTAAGATAGAAAGTAGATATGTGATAATTTGCAGGAATAAATTGGCAGATACACTCTTTCTTAGTTAGATACTGATATGAATTCAATTTGAATATGGATAAGAAGTAGCTATTGGAATCCCTAGGAACCACTGAATTCCAGTCTGATTCCAAGAGCACAGAGGTATCATCATTAACTCCCTGTTCTTTGAGACATTTATAGTCTCCCTATCACAATAAATTATTTTGCCTTTAGGCATGCTGTTGGGCAAAAGAAATACTTTCCTTTTTTCCCATCTGCATTGTATCTGCTAGTGTGTTGGGTTAAATCCACAAACCATTTTTAGCATGTTCACATGCTGGTCAAGCTGTATCTTCCCCTTAGTCCCAGCCTTAAACATTGACCCTCTGTATCTATCACTCTAAGGGCAAGGACACACCAGTTAAAAGAGAAATACACCAGGGAAGAAGCAAGAGTTAGAGAGCATTTCCTCAATGCCCAGAGTGGATCTAATCTGGACTTTGCATTCAAGGCTTTCAAAGGGGCAGCCTCAAGGCAGTAGGAATATCCTCTGCATCTGTCTTCCTTCATTAAGTGGAGAAGAACTTCAAAATCCCCCTAGAGGCCAACATTTTCTCATTATGGTTTTTCCTTTTATTAAATCAAATGGTTTAGAGCTGAGTCTATGGGAATCAGAATTGTTTCTCTCCCCTCAAGGGAGGATATGAAGGAATAGTCAGAAAATAGCACCTTCATAATGTGGCTTCTCCACATCACGTCCCTGATGTTATAGCATCAATATAGAGCAGGTGTATCTATTCTATTTCAGTCTAATTCAGTGCACTAATATACCTCCCGTAACCAAAAAGAACAGAGGTGAGACACTGTGCTAGACTGCTATGTATCATTTATTCATTCACAAAATATCTATTGAGTATCCGCTATATTCCATGCACAGTTCTAAGTACTGGGATATAGCTGTCATCAAAACAGACCAAAATCACTACCCTTGTTGAGTGGTGAAAAGAGACATAAACAATATAAATAATATATAATGTGTTAGATGGTCTTAAGTGTGGTGGGGAAATTAAGCAAGAAGGGAGATAAAGATTATTGGAGGCAGGGCATTTATTCAATGTTTTATTAAGTGTCTAGTGTCACCCTAGTGTATGAAAGTCCTGGGGTTTAACTGAGCATCATTCTCATGGTGTGTACAATTACTTATTTAAAATATTAATTTCTCAAAGCACTTGAAGAAAAATGACGCTACTCAATTTGAATACTAGAAGACTGGTAGTTAATTCACGAACATTTGCAGGACAACATATTGACTTGCTTAATGACAGAACTCTTAGAGGACAAGGTTTTGGTACTTGACTAGAAAATTTTCTCACTCAGTCAATGGGCTGGCTAACTCTGGGCAGTCTTCCACAGTCTTCTATTCCAAATGAATCATGAGGTCTTGTACGGTGCTCCTCACATTTCCCTGGTGCTTCCCGAACATCTGTTCAACTTTGAGATCACTCATACTATGAGGCAGCTAACCCCCAGACCCCATAGGCTTTTTCTCTGTTCATCTCCATAAGCCTTTAGTCACCACCTCTAGATCACCTCTGTTCCCTTTTAAGCACTTATACTCAAAGACTCATTCTGCAACTTCTCTCCTGCAATAAAATTATAGACCTCAGCCATACTCATACAAAATCATTTACTCACTCTCCAGGTTCCCCAGAAAACAGACTCTGAGATGGAGATTTCCATTCAGGGCTGGGGTTGTTACTGGACGGTGTTCTCGAGAACAACACATGTAACGGAGTGAGGGAAGCAGGAATTGTAGAGTGAGAAGTTGAACTGCAAGGGAGTCTTCAGCTGATCCCACAGTTGCTCTGAAACAGGGATGGCCCTTCAGAGATTTTCCAAATTGAGGAGAAGGGCTCAGGTCTTTCGACCAGCACATTGAACAATCATTGGATATGAGGTCCTTGGAATAATCTTGAACAAGACAGCTCCCCTAGGCTGAGGGAAATTCATGGGAAGAGACTGACCTATGAACTGGAGGAAAGAGTGCATCAGTCCTGAAGGAGGAATGTGGGCAGTGTGCATTGTTATCCACTACAGTCCACCCATTACAAAGCTTGGATTCCAGGATTCTGGTTGGTCTCTTTCCCTTGGGAGACGTTTGAAAGAAAGAATAGTGGGACAAACTAAAGACCT
Source organism: Trichechus manatus latirostris (assembly GCF_000243295.1). Lineage (NCBI taxonomy): Eukaryota > Metazoa > Chordata > Mammalia > Sirenia > Trichechidae > Trichechus > Trichechus manatus. Next base: position 15,868,673 of record NW_004443939.1, on the reverse strand, counting down.
TGCTGCTGAAGATGGTCTCAGAGCTGCAACTAATAGTTAAGTTATCCCTCCTCTATTACTCATTCTAGATTTCCCACACCCTTGACTTGCAACACTGCTGATCTTAGTGGCTTATCAGAACCTCATCCCTGAGTGTTCTGAACTCTGATCACTATGTCTTCCTCAGGTCATAGCTGCTACATATAACTATTTAATAGCGATATTAAACAGAGGACTACCAAGAGTAACCCAATGCACTTTTTCCTGCTCCCCTTTGTATAACAGTAACTGTATACCTTCCTCATGAAAAGGGTCAATTGCCTCTTCTAAAATGGCCACTCCTTTCCTTGCCTGATGGTATCCTGCTAGAGGAGTCCAAAGTGTCCAGTGGCAGCCATAGCTTAAAGTTTAATGAGACTCGTGGTACGTATCCTATTGGAAGTATTCCTTCTCTGGGAACAAGGACCTCTATATCCACAGAGCCTAGAGACAATAGGAAGAACAAAATCCCCAAATGGGTCCCTGGGAATAGTAAGTGGGGTCATTCCTCCTGTCACTTTTTGGTTCCTGGGCCTGTACATTCTGGAGAAACAGTACCATATAATGATCTTTGATTTAGCATACGTACTCCATCCTGGAGAATGGTCTCCACCTTCATAGGGTACCATCTTCAAGCTGGTACCTCAGCTCTGTCTTCAAAAAAGAAGATACGTATCTCTAACAGGCCAGAAGTTTCTGGTGGTGTGGTACATGAGAGAACCAATGGAACCCTTGTGCGCTTTGCAGCATCTCCTTGCTATAAAGTGTGTTCCATGATTCAGTGGATCTTTTACAATTTTATATGTTGATATAAATAATCCCCCACCCCAGATAATGGTGGTGGCTCAGTCTTTGCAGGCAGGAAAGGCAAAACCATACCTAGAACATTGGCCAATTCCAGAATGGAATCAGTGATCTTTCAGTAATGGAAAGGGTCTGATGATATTACCTTAATACCCAATGGCTGATTGATCTCATTAAGGAACAGTGATGTAGTGAGGGCTCTGAGATGGTGTCTGTTGTTTTAGGTTAGACAAGCAATACTTGGATCAACCTTGTTGAGTGGGATCCAGTGCAGATGGGCCAATACATAGCCTCCGTCTTTGCCACTCTGTTTACACCATTTTTTAACCGTTGTGCTGTTACTGAAATGATTAAGAACAGAGGTTGAGTAATTCAACTAGCCAATGTATTCTTTTTGGTTGTTTAGTGCCTCTTCAATACTGGATTATCTCTGGTGAGTGTGATACAAATATCTGCACAATTTGTGCTAACTACTATAGAAGACCAAAGAAGAATTGACGCCTTCGAATTATGGTGTGGGTGCAGAATATTGAATATACCATGGACTGCCAAAAGAAGGAACAAATCTGTCTTGGGAGAAATACAGCCAGAATGCTTCTTAGAAGCAAGGATGGCAAGACTTCATCTCACAAACTTTAGCAATGTTATCAGGATGGATCAGTACCTGCACAAGGACATCATGCTTGGTAAAGTAGAGGGTCAGTGAAAAACAGGAAGACCCTTTTTGGCTTAAGTATAACAATGATTGTGAGGATGGCGCAGGACCAGGCAGTGTTTCATTCTGTTGTACATAGGGTCGCTATGAGTAGGAACTGACTTGATGGTACCTAACAACAAATAACAACTATAGATCAATCCACATGCCTCTTCCCTGGACATCCTTGTCCCCGATTGTTCAGTCTTTCTCCTTTTCTCCTTCCAATCCTCTGATCAAAAAGCCAAGCCATTTTCCATTAACTATGAGTTCATAGATATTCTTACATTAGGCCATTTCTCTTTGTACACAAAGTATATGACGAGGTGTATCTCCTGAGGCTCTACCTTTTGGGAAGATTTGTCCACACTACTCTCTTTGAGAACCATTCCTGAATTGGGTTGTAATGATGCAGTTCTCTACCTTTGGCTTACATCCACATACTGAGATGACACATTCATTAACTGAGCTCAGTCTTTATTACTCCTTTGTGAGCTATTTATAAGGGACACCCTGTGTGGCCATGGTATAAGCTGAGAGAAGGGTAGTGATGCAGAAGTGATGGATGATAATGGAGTCTGGGCCACCTACTCACACAGCTTACTTGTGATCTCTGCCCCTTTTCATGTCCAATCTCAATTCCATTTTATGATGGATTGCTGCTGGACCTGCCCAACCATATGACTTAGTGGATTTCACAGAGCATGGCTTATGATGAGCAGTTCTGCCCACATGGTTGCTTAATTGTTCATGGTCAGGAACTCCATCTTTATCAGGACTCAGTAGTATGTCACTAGGTATTTATAGAATGGTGTATAATCCTCTGCTATAGATGGTATGATCTTGCTTCAGAACACTGGTGGTTTATGTAGTGATTTTTCTACTGGAGCTTGCCGCAAACTCCACATAGCATTCTTTCCTATCACATATACTTCTACTGCTATAAGAATTTCCAAGATCTATAGCCAAATGACAAGACTACCTACATGTAGCCTATATGTACTGCAGAGCCCTTTACTGCTCTGGGCTATTTAATAACGGGTGGCCTTCCTTAACACTTGGAAAGTGGATCCAAACCATATTCCCAGGCATGGAATATGTGCTTCCAGAACCCAGAGATATCTACCAAGTATTGTGCTTCCTTCTTAGTGGTGAAAAGTACAAAAGGAAATAATTTGTCCTTTCATATGGATGGTATGTTATGGCATGCCCCAGAACACTGAACCTCTAAAAACTTTGCTGATTTGGCAGGACACTGAAACTTCCTAAGATTTATCTCCCACCCTCAGGAGTGCTTGTCTTACCAAGGCCTCTAATACACTTGCCACTTTTTTCTTATCTGGTCCTATAAACATGATGTCATTGATTCAGCGAAACAAATTGATATTCTATGGAATGTTCCGATATTCTAGACCCTTTTAGATTATATTATGACAGGCCAGAGTTAACATAGCCCTGGAGCAAAACCATAAATATAAAACCTTGTCCATCACATGTGAATGCAATGTGCTTCTGTTTCTTCTTCCTGATAGGAATGGAATTGAATGTAGTTGCAAGATCTGTGGACACATACCATATATTGAGTCATCTTTAATTTTCTCTAGCTAAGATACCACATCTGGCACAGCAGTTGTAATTGGGGATAGTACTTCTTAAGTTGTGATAATCCACTGTCATCCACCAAGACCTATCTGTTTTTACAGGACCAGAATGGCAAATTAAATGGGGAATAGGATGAGGATCACCATCCCTGTAAACTTTAAAGGATTTAAGGAAAGCACTATCTCCACCATTCCCTTTCAGGATGAGGTATTTGTTGCTGTTATTGTTTTTGTTTTTACTATATTTATTGTGATGGGGTAGTTTCATAGCCTTCCATTTGTCTTTCTCTTCTAAAATACCTCTTACCCCATAGGCCAAGGAACTAATTTGGAAATTCTGCCAGCTACCAAGTATGTCCATTCTAGTCATACATTCAGGGACAGATAATTAATTACTGGATAGATCCATAGAATCAGTAGATTCACTGTCAGCAGGTCTTGGAGCAGGGCTCCATTTATCACCTTAACCCCATATACCCCCACTCTGATACCAGGGAGACATGATGATATTGTGTCCCTAAAGTATCAATGCCAACTCAGGGTTTATGTTCAATAGCCCTCAAAATGACTGGATATTCCCCTTTGCACAGTGTGTGGTTACCTGAGTAAATGACTACAGGTCCCTTTGAGGAAGGATAGAGGAAATCATTACTGTAAACACTTGTGGTGTTTGTTGCAGGATGCTTCTTTTGGGGGACCCAACTCAATGAATTCTGGGTCTGAAAACTTGCCCATGTCCAGAAACTAGGCAAAATAATGTGACTTTTAGTGGGGAGGTTGTCATTACCTTTCCTATCACCCATCCTTGATTTCTTTTGTTTGAATAAATTGAGCAATTCCCTTGTTGACTGCCCATATATTTTGTCCTTAGGGATGCCATGATCTATTAATCATCACCACAGCTCTCTGCAAATCAGGCCCCTTTGCACATTACTCTGACCAACCACTCGCTACAATTATAACACACATTCTATTTCTGATGATTAAGGGCCTTTACCTGCCTCTATTATTTGAGGTGTTCTATTATTGACTCAATGGCAATGGGTTTTTTTATTATCGTTATTGGAGCCCTAGTGGCGCAGTGGTTGAGAGCTCAGCTGCTAACCAGAAGGTCAGCAGTTTGAATCCACCAGCTGCTCCTTGGAAACCCTGTCCTATAGGGTCACTATGAGTAGGAATCGACTTGATGGCAATGAGTTTTTTTATTACTGTCATTATGGGAGCCAGCTCTGTACCAGCTTCTCCTGGTGTCATCCCTGGCCTACAGAGGATAGCCACCACTGAGCTTCCCAGTGATGCTAGTGATCCTCTCACTTGTATAATTCTCATTGCTTTGATAAATAGAGTGAACTCTGGAACACCCTCCCCCTCCTCGTCAGGGTTGTCTGGTGGGTTTTCCAAATTTATAACCACTCTTGCATGCCCACTTTTCTGAAAATTTTGATCCCCTTTTCTACCACCTAGCCTTTCTACTTCACTTAATGTGGGTCACTGCCTTTTCCAGACTTTCAATAACCATCCTAGTAGCTTGTTAGCAATATCAGCCAGGATCCTTGACAAGGAATTAAATTCTATGTCAAGTGAGAGGGTTCTTGTGTTGACCATCACTCCTCATCTAACTTACAGCTATATCCCACTTAATTCAGGATCTTCAGAATCCAGTAGCATGCATCCATCTATCTATGTATCTGTCTGTCTATCTATTTATCTATGTATCTATCTGTCTATCTATCTATTTATCTATCTATCTATCTATCATCTCTCTGCCTGACTACCTATCAATCTATCTTTCTGGCTCCTCCTTATACCTGCTGACTTGGCTGTTCAGTCCCTTCAGCATATAGCGCTCTGGCTACAGGAGGTTAAAGTCTCCAAGAAAGCTCTCTGCCTAATGGTGATCAATTACCCTCAGCCTTGAATTCTTTTCTTAATGTCTTAACAGTTTCAGCAACAGCCATTCAATTCTACCATCTTTATAATTACTACTTCTCTGGAATTTAGCAAACATCTGAGATATTTCCCCCACCAGTGAATTTCCTTTAACAAGTACTTTATACCAGTTCACCACTAATGCAAGTTTTAACTTTGCACTGCTACCCCATGCTAGCAGTGTTCCACCTATCACCAGTGATGGGGTCCCCACTGGCACCTGGCTGGCAGGTGATCTTATTCCAAAATCTCATTTTAGAGTCTAACTTTCAGGACCACACTTGGCACCAACTATCATAGGTTGGGATCCCAGGGAACCATCTCCAAGGTGGAGTTTTGTATGCAGGTCGCAGGTGGTTTACAGGAGAGTGCTCTCAGGAACAACACTTATAAAAGAATGGGAAAAACAGAATTGGATAGAGGAAGAAGTTGAACTGTATTTCAGTCAGTTGCAACAAGGTCCTAAACTGACTCTATGGTGTGTTAGTTTCCTACTGATATTGTAACAAATTGCCTCAATCGTCCTTAAACAATACAAATGTATTATCTTATATATCTGGAGGTCAGAAGTCCAAAATGGGTTTCACTGAGCTAATACCAAGTTGTTGGCAGGATCACATTCCTTCTGGAGGCTCTAGGGGAAAATGCACTTACTTGCCTTTTCCAGATTCTAGAGGCAGCTCTTATTCATTGGCACATGGACTTCTTCCTCTATCTTCAAACTTAGCAAAGGCAAGTCGTATCTCTCTAACAATATTTCACTCTGACATCCTCTTCTGCCTCCCTTTAAAATGGACCATGGTGGTTACATTAAACCCACCTGGGTAATCCAGGATAATCTCCTTATTTTATGGTCAGCTGATAAGCAACCTTAATTCTTCTTTACTATGTAAGGTAACATATTCACGAAGTTCAGAGCTTAGGATGAGGACATCTTTGGGAGGTCATTATTTTTCCTACACGTGGATAAGTGCTCTTCAAAAAACCCTAAAATGAGTCAAGGGAGACAAGTATTTGTATAAATTTTAAATAAATAGTTCTCTTTGACTAAAGGCAATTCCTGGGGAGAGACTCTGATTTGAGACAACAGTAAATAACACTCTGGCAACTGGGGAAATAAATACCTCACTCCCAGAAGGTGGGAGCACACTGCAGCATCTACTAAGCCCCTTCTAGAAGGTAAGAAGTATCTATTCCTTAGAAATGTAATGGCTGGTGTACACTCCCTTTCCTACTTACAGTGTATCACAGCTATTAGCGTGACCTATTTTTCTTAGGAACTGGGATAGCTTCCGTACCAACAGCAATGCTGGTTTATTCCCATTCTCATGTATCTGACTGCCCCAAAGTCCCAGAAAGCGTCTAAGCACATAAAGACTGTAACATCACCAGCTCTACATCACAGAATTAATAAAATCTATATCAAATTTTAGAGCCAAATATAGCTACTATAGCAGTTAATGATCTCATCATTTATTCAATAGCATTTCACTAACAAAAATATTGTCTTTCATGTGTGGTGTCACATTTTTACTCTTACTTATTCTTATCTAGAGGAGGAGTGAGACAGATGCAAGAAATGAGAAAATATTCAATAATTCAGTGTCTTTCATATGGTATTCAATTAGTCATAACTGTCAAAGGTCTTCCATAAGCGAACTTTGAACTCAAAGAGAAAAATTTTAAATGAAGCAGTTAATTGTGCTATTATGCTTTCTAACGCCTAGGAAAACAATCCACCACCAATATAAATGTATCTTCTCTCAGAGTGGCATTGAAAATTTAAGCTATTTGTGGTGGTGGTATATTTAGTTATCAGGTCTTTGTTGACATCACTTTCCTTTATGTGACTTTTCCATTAAAAAATTTCCAGAGGCAAAATGGCACTCTAGGCAGAAGTACCGCACCGTCCCTCCACAGCAAAGATCCGAAAAACTAAGCCAAACAGAATACAACAATCCTGAAACCCTAAAACATCAAATGAAGAGATAAAGAACTCAGCCAAGCACCAAATGGAGTGAG
>NW_004443939.1:15849493-15853194 GCF_000243295.1 Trichechus manatus latirostris | reverse complement strand
GGGGCTGTTAACCAATGTCATAAAACAACATGTGTACTACTGTTTCATGAGAAACTATTTGTTCTGTAAGCCTTCACCTGAAGTACAATAAAATTAAAAAAAATTTTAAAAAATTCCATTTACTCCAGAGTCCGTGACATCTCATGCTAAGTTGAATTAGGAATTTGGCTAAGGAGTGTCTCTTAAGAGTATGTATATTCTTTACTGTAGCCATATATGTTTTAAAAAATGACTTAAATGCAATGGAGTTTATTTCTTGCTCATGGGAAAATAATAATCAGGTGAACAGTTCAGTGGAAAGGCCCACTTCCTTACAGTTATTCAGGTGCCCAAGGTGGCAGAGGCTTTAACATCGTCAGCTCATGGCTTCCAAGGTCTCTCTGGGTGATGTGTTTATTCCAGCCAAATGGAAGTAGAAATCACATGAAGAAGTGCATGTGGGCAGCTTTTATGGCATAGCTTACGAGTGACACAGTTCACTTACACTCACATTGCTTTGGTTGGAACTCAGTCACAAAACCACAGCTTACCGTAAAAGAAGCTGGGAAATGTAGTCTAGCATTGTGACCCAGAAAAAGAGGAGAATATTGGTCTTTCTGAGCAGTTAGTTTTCTCTACCACTACACTATAGCTCAATACTCCCAAATTCCTGTGAACTAAACTGCCCAGAGGACAAGGCTAGATAAATTCATGTTCTATAGGACTCTGAGGGTTTTGCTCCTAATCCAAATACAGTCTCCTGGTGAGCAAAGGTAGATCACATAGAGGAATATTTTTAGCTAGGTGATGTAGACTTAGGTAAGGCTTGGAACTGGATAAGACCAAGCAGCTTTTCTACCCCTTTCTATGTAAGCCCATCTTTTGTATATTTCAACAGCAATGGTGAGGAAAGTCCAGTACAAGAAAGAGCAAGGTAGACAGTGAGAAGCAACATGTTCAAGGAAGGGGTAAGGGAGGAAGGGAAGAAGGGAGTGAGAAAGGGAGAGAAGGAGAAGAGAAGAAAAGAGAAGTAAAGAGAGAGAGAGGGAGAGAGAGTATTTGCCCCAGTTCCCAGAGCTGATAGGCAACTTATCTAAGTCCTTCCCAAGATAGAGTCCATCTCCTCCACCAGCTGTATAAGAGTTATTCAAGAAGGAAAGAATGAAGCAAAACAGACAATTGCTGCCAAGGTCCCAAATCTTAAACTCCTTTGCTCACTACAGAGAAAACACTATCTCCTAGGAAGAGGATTCAGTAATGTATCTTTTACCTTGGCGCTGACTCATTGGTTGGAATGAAGAGGGAATAAGATTCCCCGAAGGCCAATAGCTAGATCTTTTATTTTCTGTTTGTTTTTACTTTTGAGGCTCACAAGGAACCTTTAGGGAATGGGCACCATCATTTATAGAACACCTACTATGAAGTAGGTCATGACAAACACATGATGCTAAATCACCCCCTCCTCCACCCATGGCAGACATTACTAATTGTTAAACCATCAAAACATGTATTCCAAGCCTTGGACTCCTTCCTAAAACAGCATTCCAGAGTCATTACATTAATTTAAACTTATCTGTCATTCTCTTACATTGCCTTTTCACTGCTTTATAGAAGGTGTAACCTGCTTTCTTGTCACTGGATAATCCTATTTGAGTGTTTTGGGATGATGATTTGATATATTCCATTTTGTATACATGATACATTCTGTTTTGTGGGCTAAATTGACATAAGAAGAATATGAAGTTGGGATCCTGTGAAAGGCTATAAAGGTTTGCAACAGATTCTGGCAAAAGGAGAGAGGAAATAGATTCAAAATCAGCAATAGATGAGCCAAACAACACCAATGTTGTTTTTGTCTTTTATGGGTATGTAACCCTCATTCAGGAGCTCTGATGGTATAGTGGTTAAGCACTCAGCCGCTAATTGAAAGGTTGGTGGCTTGAACCCACCAGCTGCTCTCCAGGAGAAAGATGTGGCCATCTGCTTCTGTAAAGGTTTACTTCTTTGGAAACCCTATGGGGAAGTTCTACTCTGTCCTACAGAGTCGCTATGAGTTGGAATCAACTTGGCGGCAATAGGTTTGAAAACTTCATCTTTTTATCTAAACAATACCTTCTATATAGAATGTACTATTTTTTTCAATTAATGAAAACATTCAAAAAATACAATTCATTACAAGTATTTAGGTAGTATTAAGGACCAGTTTTTGCATGTTTGTTTGTTTTATTTTAAGCAGAAAGCATTGTGTTCATAAAAACATAATCTCTGATTTCAAAATATCATTTTTATTGAATAAAGCATGCTTAATTTGGCAATCCTAGCAGAGAATCTCCCTAATGTTTATTTCCTTTTTAGTATGCATCAGGAAATATATAGTTCTGTAAATAATCTCACAATTTATTACTCAAATGTATATTTCAGTTATAAATGTGCATTTTTTTTCTTTCTAAAGTTATGCCTTGTCCCAACTTCATTCCTTAACTCCTCCTCCTAATGGACCATCATAACATCAATGTTTCTAAGTTTTTGTCTTTAACCATTTGGGTTCTATTCCTTCCCACTCAGTATTGGTTTCTTCCTTCATTTCTTGTCCATGTCCCAGAATCTGATAACATACATCAAGTTGGTTTCTTTTTCCTTTTTTTCCTCAACCCAGTTTCCATAATAATAACCAAGACTTAGATAAAATATTTTGACTGACTTAAATGATTGAAGCAATTGAAAAAGTCAGCCTGACTATATGGATAGATGCATTCTCAATCATCAGATTTAGTGAATTTGAATAATGGGAACATTAAGCTCAGGGATTTTCTAAGTCCCACTACCCCTCACTTCCAAAAAATAAAATTAACAAAGTCTATATGAACTTCCAACATGGAAAAATTATAAGCATTTTGGAGAATTCCAGCAACATGGTGCCCTAGGAAGAAGCACCACTCCGTCCCTCCAGAGCAAAGATCCAAAAACTAAGCCACACAGAGAAAAGAGCAAACCTGAAACCCCAAAAAACATCAAATGAAGAGATAAAGAACTGAGCCAAGCACCAAATGGAATAAGAAACTGACAGAGAACAGAGAGTGAGGAGACATACATGCAGAGGTCCCCTATCAGCTAACGCAGCATGGATCTGCCATCCTGGACTCCTATCGGGGGCCAGAAAACAGGGGGTATGAGAAAGCAGCTTCACGGAGCTTCCAGCAGGAGACTGAACAACCAGTAAACAGCGATATACACTTTCCCACCCCCCACACTTCTTCACCCCCACTTGGCCTCCTCTGCTTCCCGCGGCAACACTCTCTTGGCCGGGAAGCACTGGCTGCTTGGATTCCACCCGCCCACAATGGCCAACTCCCTGAGTGCCATTTGTGGGCTTCTGGTGTTGCTTTTTCCCACTTCTTTTGATTTCTTCCTTACCTCTTACCACCTCCCCCTCCTTTTGCTCAAATATCTGGCTCCGTGCACCATCTTTGCTCCTTCCTGAGGGGCTTTGGAGCTCCACTTGAGTGTGGAACTGCTTCCCTGTCTGTGCTGTGGCACTGGTGGCATCCGGGGGCTTTTGTTTTGGATTGGTTGTTTGTTTTCTTTTTCTTTTCTTGAGTTGGCAACCTGTTCTGGCGTGGCAGTGCTGCGCAGCTTGGGACCCAACCCTTCAGCTTGTGCAGATGCACAGAGGGATCCCTGAGGACATTCTTCCTGTGTGTGTGTGTTTTTTTTTTTTTTTT
>NW_004443939.1:15827382-15848302 GCF_000243295.1 Trichechus manatus latirostris | reverse complement strand
CAAATATGATGGTGAAATTAGGACATTTCCAGATAAACAGAAATTAAGGGAATATGTAAAAACTAAACCAAACTTACAAGAATTATTAAAGGGAGTCCTTCAATCTGAGAACAAACAACTTCATTTCACAGGCTGAATCTAGGATGCAGGATTCTACCACCCAGATACTAATCTAGGAAATGAACTTTCAAGGACTGTCCAAAACCAAAAGAAATACAGCAGGCAATCAGAGCAGTTAATCTGTAATTGACAGCAACATCAGAACGATAAAAGAGGGAATAAACGGTGTAGGTATAGAACCTTCTAATGGAGAGGAAGGCAAGGCAATACCAAGTAATAATAGACTGCTTCAAACTTAAAAAGATAAGGGTAAATTTCACGGTAACCACAAAGAAAGTTAACAAACCTACTCATAAAAATAAAGAGGAAAAACATAAATTCTCAATAAAAACAAAACCTACAAAAACAAAAGAAATGAAAAAAATCCACAAACAAAAGGAATTCAGCACAGGAGAGTACGAGGAACAAAGAAAACGTCAGCACCACAAAAAAAAGCACTACAAAATGACAGCAATAAACTCACATCTATCAATAATTACCCTGAATGTGAATGGAATCAATGCACCCATAAAGAGACAGAGAGTGACAGAATGGATTAAAAAACAGGCACACAAACAGACATATGCACACTCATGTTCATGGCAGCATTGTTCACAATAGCAAAAAGATGGAAACAACCTAGATGCCCATCAACAGATGAATGGATAAGCAAACTATGGTACATACACACAATGGAGTACTACACAATGGTAAAGAACAATAATGAATCTGTGAAGCATCTCATAACATGGATGGAACTGGAGGACATTTTGCTGAGTGAAATAAGTCAACCACAAAAGGACAAATATTGTATGAGACCTCTATTTTAAAAACCTATGAAAAAGTTCACACAGAAAATGTAAGAATCTTTGTTGGTTACCAGGGATGGGAAGGGTGGGGTGGGGGGGACTACTAAACAGGGAATAGATAAGTGGTATCTTGAGTGAAGGGTGAGACAGTACACACACAATACAGGGGAGACTAGCACAACTTCGACAAGGAAAGGTCATGAAAGCTCCATGGACACATCCAAACTCCCTGAGGGACTGAATTGCTGGGTGGAGGGCTGTGGGGATCATGGTCTCAGGGATCATGTGGCTCAATTGGCATAAACAGTTTATAAAGACAATGTTCTACATTCTACCTTGGTGAGTAGTATCTGGGGTCTTAAAACCCTGTGAACAGCCATCTAAGATAATCCAGTGGTCTCACCCCTTCAGGAGCAAGGGAGAATTAAGAGAACAAAATACAATGAAAAGATTAGTCCAAAGGACTAATGGACCACAGCTACCAAGGCCTCTCCCAGACTGAGTCCAGTACAGCTAGATGGTGCCCAGCTACCCCACTGACTGCTCTGACCGGGATCACAACAGAGGGTTCTGGACAGAGCTGGAGAAGGATGGAGAACAATATTCTAACACACACAAAAAGACAAGATTTACTGGCCTGAAAGAGACTGGAGAAACGCCGAGAGTATGGCCCCACACACCCTTTTAGCTCAGCTGTGAAGTCACTTCCGAGGTTCACCGTTTAGCCTGGGATTGGACAGCCCCATAAAACAAAAAGGGATTAATGAGGCACAGCAGTCCAGGGACAAGGACTGGAAGGCAGAAGGGGACAGGAAAGCTGGTGATAGGGAACCCAAGGTTGAGTAAGGAGTGTTGACATGTAGTGGGGTTGTTAACCATTGTCATAGGGCAACATGTGTACTAACTGTTTAATGAGAAACTATCTTGTTTTGTAAACCTTCATCTAAAGTGAGAATAGCAGCACAACTGGAAGAATGTAATCGAGGTCACTGAATTGTGCATGTAGAAATTTTTGAAATGGTATATCTTTGGCTATGTATATTTTCACCAAAAAAAAAGAGGTCGAGAAGAGAGAGGGTTGACATGTCGTGAGGTTGTTAACCAATGTCATAAAACAATATGTGTACTAACTGTTTAACGAGCAACTATTTGTTCTGTAAACCTTCACCTAAAGTACAATTAAAAAAAAAGTATAAAAAAAGTATAAGCATTTCATTGCTTTGACAGGTGAAGTTATGCCCTATCCCTCCTCCGACAGCAAAATAATCTTTTTTTTTAAAACTAACATCAATGATTGTCCTTCTGATGTACCTTTTTCTCATCACCAATTTAAGTAACCATCCAACTCTTTACAAATCCCTGTTTTCCCATCCAAGTGCAGCCTCTTCAACATGCCAGTGGCTTTAGTAACCACTAATTAGCAAAACACTTTAGTGAGACAGAAAATAAACTGGAGCTCTTTGGGAAAAGGCAAGGAAATCCACTCTACCACATCCTGAACAAGATCAAAGACATTATGGAACCATGATGTTCAAAGGTAGAGTTTTGTTTCAAGAAACAAAGTGTATTGGGTATTATATCTGTAAGATGGGGTCTCTCTGGGGGCACTGTTTTGGTAGACTTAACCTCTTTGGCATCTTTATCTTTTCTTTACTGAGTCAATGAATATTTATTAAGGGTCAAATATCTAATCTTTGCTGAAAATTATCTAGATGTTGGAGAAGTCCTATTTTAAGAGTTTTTCCTGCAAGCAGTTCAACAAGAAGAATCTTTCCTTCTTGGGGGAAGCTCCCCACTCCCAAATTCCAAAAAATGTAACAGATACCAGAGTGGGACTGAAGGAGACGAGGCTTCCTACTTGGTGACCCTTAAGTCTGCATCTTGTTAGAATTTAAAATGTGTCTCTGTCGCTATAAGGTATCCAAGCCGCACTCATAGGATTAGAGGTTTACCCAGAGATTAAGGGCCAAAACCCCAGCCGGAAATAAAGAACATGCATTTGTCTTACTTCTGTGCTTGTATGTCCTTCAGGGCCCTAACTGAAGTGGTGGTGGCATGGGATGTGGCTGGTTGAGGATTGGGATCTTAATGGCTGGTTCTTTCTTCCTCAGAAACCAGAACTAACAGGAAGTGAAATTGAATCTAGGTTACGATAGAGGTTAGCATAAGCAGCACATTCTGATGAAAAACAAGTTTGCCTCAGGAAAGGAAACTCAGAGGTCCAAATAGCAGAGGTAAGATCAAGAATTTCTTCTATGGGACATTTGTTAGCCACAGTTGAACTGCAAAAGGCAGGCAACGTAAGATGGTCAATAATGGTGAATTCGTCTACCACCATGTCCCCTTAGCTAAAAAAGCAAGAAAATTCACACCAATTCTGAAGCACTCTTGTGCCCTTTAAAAAGCCTGTTCACTTTCATGATGATCTGAAAATCTATTGCTTGCAATATAACTTCACTGTTGTGATTTTTAAAATGTACCCTTAAAGAAACAATTTGCAATAGGGGAAATATAAATGGTTAACAAACATTTTCAAAATTTAAAAGTGTACTTTCACTAGTAATCAACTCGCCAATGATGAAAAGAGTATGTTGAACATGGGCACTTTTATGTTACTGTCCATGGGAGTGTTATGCTGATATAGAATAATTTGTAATATATATCAAGAGCTTCAGAAATATTCACATCCTTTGAACTGACCATCCTATTCCTAGGCATTTATCCTAAGAGATAAATATTAAATGCACTATATTAGTTTCCCAGGACTGCCCTAAGAAAATACCACTAGTAGGTGGCTTTAAACAACAGAAATTTGTTTTCTCACAGTTCTGTCAGCTGACAGTCTGAGACCAGGCAGTGATAATTCCTTCTGAGGTTTTCAGTGAGAATCTGTCTCATGCCGCTCTCCTAGTTTCTGGTACCCCAGGCATTCCTTGGCTTGTAGCTGCAGCGTCACATAGCCGTCTCCCTCTGTCTCCCTGTCTCTGTCTATCTTCTCCTCTGTTATAAGGATACCAGTCATAAAGGACTAGGACCCACCCTACTCCAATATGACCTTGTGTTAACCTAATTGATAACATCTTCAGAGACCCTATTTCCAAAAACGGTCACATTCACAGGCACAGGGGTTATGACTTCAATATATCTTTTTAGGGAAAACAATTCAATCTGTAACGTGCTTAAGGATATATGTGTTTAAGCATTTATCAAAATATTATTTATGTATTTTCATTGTTTAAAAAAAATACAGACTAAAAAGTTCATGATTCTAATAGAAAATATAGATGGGTGGAAGGATGTAAAATTATATCAGCCAAAGTCGAACACCCCAGAAATAACCACTGTTAACATTTTCTTGCTTATACTTCCAGATTTTTCCAAGTAATCAGAAACATAAATATATGCAAAAAAATAAGATACCACAATTTTCTTCTGCAGTCTTTTTTCCATTTAATATATCATGATTATCCTTAATTCTATAATGCTATAAAAAAATTACATCATTTTGGTTAAGTATTACACAGTTTTGTATTGTATGACCATGACAAAATAATTTAACAAGGCAGTGTTGTTGGACATTGAAGTTGCTTTCAATTGTTCATGATTATGTACAAGACCAGGACGATTATCTGTGTACAGACATCTACATTTATTTAATTATACTCTAAGAATAAATTCCAAGAAGTGGGATTTCTTGTTAGTACCCAATGTTTAGGGTCCTTGATATATATTTGCCAAAAGATCATACAGGGAATTTGTATCAATTTCTAATTCCTTTCTCAGTGTTTGGATATGGCTGTTTTGCTACAGTTATGGCAGCAGGAAGTGTTGCTAGCCTTTTTAAACTTGGTCAGTATGATAGGTGAAAAAGACATATTATTATTTTAGTTTACATGTTTTTTATTACAGTGTATATGAACATTTTAAATAAGTTTGCCAATATCTTTTCTGTAGTGAATCAGCTATATATCAATTTTGGACCATTATTAGATCTTTTTTGAGGGGGTGGTGGTTTATTACTGATTTCTAAGAGATTGTTAGTTTGGTTTGTCATTTTCTGTTTAGTGTTATGTATGTATGTATATATATGTTCATATGAGTATGTGCATATATGTTTTTTGCTATAAATCCTGTGCAATTAAATATATCAGTTATTTCTCTTAAGGGTTTTTGCTTTGTTTTCATGTTTAGAAAGCCCCTTCTAGGTCAAGATTATATAAATATTTGTCATTATATTCTTCTAGATCGTTTTTTAAAAACATTAAACAATTTATCTGGAAGTTATTTAGGAATAAGGTAAGAAGTGGAATCTAACTTATGGTTAACCGGTTATTTCAACAACATTTTGGAGGGATAGTGTTGGGAATGATCTTTTTAGTCTCCACTACTTTGAAATGTTACCTTTATCATATTCTAAATTTGAAATAATTAGAAATAAGTATTCCACAGTAAGAGATAATTAAATTCATCCACTCAATAAATACTGCAATGCAATTAAATATAATGTTTATAATGAATTTATAATATAATTCAAAATGATACTGTCTTATGGTAAGTGGGGGAAAGCAAGCAATTAAATTCTAGAAACTATTGGTTAAAATTATATTTTTATAAATATTCAAAAATTTGCATCTGGGAAAAGTACAAAAAAATGCATACGTATAAACAATAATTATTTCTGGGGATTAAGAACATGGAGGTTGGGGATTTCTCTGCTTCTTTCAGCCTTTCTATACATTACTTTTCTTTTTTTTATTAGTATGTGCTTTTCTTATAATGAAAAAAATAAGCTTATATTTTCTTTAAAAATATGATCAGTATACCTACTGGATTCTCTATCTTGATGGGAAAATACCAAGAAAACTGAAACTAAAAACCCTAGCGTTTTCAGCAAAAGAAGGACTTCAGGCATTTTGGTTTCTTTTTCCCCAGGAAGAGAATTTCCCTAATAACATATTATTGCGGAGGATGAATTAGCATTCTCCAATTCAGGTCAGCACCCCAAAACTGCTCTCCCAGTCACAACCATTTATCCTAAGGGCTTCCATTTCACCTTATTATGGCAAGCTCCAATACTTGCCCAAGGTCTGAGGGGTCAATTTGCTGTAGAAAATCGATTCAGAGCCATCCCTACAGTTTACTTAAGATGCTAGGGAGCAGTTAGTGAGGCTTGTATGGAATTGTTCACAAAGTGGCTTTAAAGGGGTATGTGCTTTCAGAAATTGTCAGTACTGGAACTTGTATTGATCTATGCTGAGCAACAGTTCACTGAAATTATATCAAGTACTTGGACAAATTTAAGTGTGGTGAGGAAAAAGAAAAACATAACTAGACCAGAGAGAAAGTACCTCTTAAAAAGGATATAGTGTTTTGCCCAACATAGAAAGA
Organism: Trichechus manatus latirostris; assembly: GCF_000243295.1. NCBI lineage: Eukaryota > Metazoa > Chordata > Mammalia > Sirenia > Trichechidae > Trichechus > Trichechus manatus. The sequence continues at coordinate 15,842,006 of NW_004443939.1, read as the reverse complement.
GAGTCCAATGAGGTTGTGTAGAAGGTTGCATTGACTAAGATGATTTTCTTTCTCTTATTTCTCACTAACAGCCTTTCAAGCTTACGCTCTGTGGAAGACCTGTAAAACAGTTAACAAATGCCCACATTTCAACCTGGTCCTCAAATTAATCCCACTTTTTCACTCTGTTTTGAGAAAGACAGAGTGGTCTCCATCTTTCCCAACCAAAGGAGATTCTCACTCTCAAGGCTCTGGTTGGGAATAAGATAGCTCAGTGATTCCAAAATGTTTCCCTTGCTTTCCATATGAGTTACCTTATCATAAACAGGTAGGGGTGGCAGGGTAGCAGCTTGACATTTAAAAAATCACATCCACAGTGATACAGAGCACAAATTGAATTAGAACACTATTTTTTAAGTGTAAATCTATAACAAAAAGGGTTAGTGGGCTAGTGAAAAGTTAGTACCTATATCTAAGAGATTAATACAAATACTAATTCACCCTTAACTTTGGGCTATGCATAAAGAGAATAAAATAAGAGACAGAAAATATACTCCTTACTCCTGAGACTCAACCAGTGTGGAAGTGAAGGCAACAAAAATCATGGAGAATCTAGGTATTCAGTGCCCATGTTGCAATGTTGGCTAAATATTTGAAATATTATTTCTGCATTTAATGTTCCAGAAACTAAGCTAGGTGATTTTAATTTATTTAAAATGTTCATATACACTAGGAAGTTATCTCATTATTTTACAAGGTCTTAATATTGTCATGTTCTTGCTCAAAGACACATAGCTACTAAAGTGTAGATATGGAAAATAAATCCAAGATTTTCAATTAAACATGGTGGATTCAACGTACGTATTTGCTTTCATCCTCTTCTAAAACTCCGTTGAAGTGAGAGTAAACAATATTTTTAAGCCTAGACCCAAAGGACTTTTTAGACATAAAGCCAAAGGATGAGGAGAAAATCACAGAGGACATCAGCAATAAAATTTTAGAATCTAAAAACCAATGAATGAGAGGTAAATAATTTAGTAAATTTAAGAATACTGAAATACAAACTCACAAGGGTGAAATTTGAGAACCAAATCAATTTGGTGATGTAAAATCCTCAAAAAGCCCAGGGATTGGCAACATTAGTAGTAAAAAAGGTGGTGAATAGGGGCTAAAATAAGGAAGATTAATTAAAAATCTGTTTAAGAATCAATCGTAAAGATCAGATCCCTTAGATTATTCCAAGCAATCAGGTGACTACTCCTCCCTTGTTCTGACAAGAGACAAGGTTTATTTTCTGGAAATGTAAAAACAGTTTTTGTAATGTGGCTCACCAGGTAGAATTGAGGGTTGATGTACTGCACTGAAGAAAAGAAGTGAACATGCATTTGGATGCTGAGACCCTGAGGGCCCTTCCCCCATTCAGCTTCCAAAATACTGGCAGACAAGCCTTCCCCACCCGACAGGAAATTGGTAGCAAGCTTCCTGGGGAATCTGCCCAGCCTAAGAGGAAAGGCTTAAGGATATTAACATCAAAGTATCCTCCACAAAATGGTCCAGCAAGGTCACTGTTGTGAAACTCGTATCAACAATACCTACCTGTGCACTTCAGAGTCCTCGATTAGGTTTTTAGTAAAGATTATCAGATATCTGAAAAAAGTTCCATAGTAAGAATAAGTAGTGTTAAATAAAAATGTAATCCCCACTGATGTTTGAATGTGTATATATGTGTTTACTGGGTCCTGATGTAGAAAGTACTTTTTGCTGTAGGTCACAGTCAATCATGTTTGAGAGTGAATGCTCTAGTTTGAATGATGGTAACCAGAACAAACAGACAGATAAAAAGCAACCTGGAAGAATCAGAAACTATGCAGATAGAAGAAAACTAAAATTAATTATGAATAAAATACTTTTACTATCTTCAGAGAAATCAAAGAAGATATTGCATTAACAAAGCAAGTTATAATAAAAAAAAAAGAACACTTTGAAAACCAAAGAGAGTACTCAGGAGTTAAAAAACATCAAGACACAATAATAATTTAAAACTCCATAGAACAGTGAAAAGATAATATGGAAGAAATTTCCCAGAAAGCAAATTTAAATGACAGCTAACTTTTATTGACCACTCATTAACTTCACATGTATCACATTATTTAATGTTCACCATAACCCTAAAAGATTGTTGTTGTTAGGTGCCATCGAGTTGATTCCAACTCATAGCCACCCTACGTACAACAGAACAAAACACTGTCCAGTTCTGTGCCATCCTCACAATCATTGCTAGAAGGTAGACACTATTATTATCACCATTTTATGGACAGGGAAACAGAGGATGGAGAAGTGACTTGCGTTCATACAGTGGAATCAGGACTTGAATTGGTTTATTTTAATTCTCTTGTACAGACAAAATTATATTATTCTTTCTGTTCTGGCCCTGATTTTCCATTCTATTTATATACTTATCAAGCATTTTGCAACTACCTCAAAATCTTGAGGATGTAGATAAACTATAAATTCATTCAAGAAAATAAATACACTCTGAAGCACCCTGCTAGACTCCGAAGATAAAAGATATGAGTAAGTCATCATTTGAATTAAGTTGCTTATATACCTGTTTCTCTTACTACATCTCATTCTTGAGGGAAGTAACTTGTTTTGATCATCTAAGGCTCACTGTACAGCTTTTTAGACATAGTAGGTGCTCAGTAAATGCTCGTGGAAATGATTTTAATCCACATTATATCCACTGAGTTAAAGTCTGAGGCAGTAGCCCGGAAAACAGCATTGATTATCTTTCCTCCTCCTAAAACTAGCAACATCCTCCCAAAAGCCCCCTGACTGCTTTATGACACCCTCCTGGGCATGAGGCAAGGCAGCTCAGCCATCTCAGCCCTCCTCCCACAAGCACTCCCACAGGGCTTACAGAAAGCACCGCTGTAGCCTCCTCATCTGATGAATGTGTATTGTTTAAGTCCTGGCTCCCAGATAAAAAATGCAGTCCCTGTGGAATCCTGTGCTGCAACTCCACGTGGGAGACTTCTGCTTCTTGGCTGCCCTCAAGGAATCCACTCATTCAGCCCCATCTCTCTGGCCAGCTACCACTCCTACTTAATCAAACTTGGCAGGCAGCTAGTCAGTCCTCCAAATGAAAAGCTGTACATATTTCTTTATGAGGCTGTCAACCCCCTGGGGCTCTGCCTGGAGATAGAGGGGCTGGAGTTACATTCTGAATCTTTTCTTATTTTTATGGAATGCTGGATGCAAAAATAAAATGGGGAGGTGGTGATTTGCTCAAAATGCAGGCTTTAAAATGTCCCTCCAACAAAGGCATTGGAGCAGAAGTCCAGGTAGTGCTGCCACTCCAGCACAGGCTACTTACCCTCCTTATCCTCATGTGCCTCAGTTTCTTCTTCATTACATGAGGCAGGTGGATTAAAGCCATGCTTATAAATTTGTTAGGCACAGCCCTAGAGTTTCATAGTGGTAATTCAGTGACCACCTGAAGTAGCAGACTGGAGGAAGCAGAGAAAGTAGGGCTCAGGGTCTTCCATCTCTGCATCAGTCTGAACAACTCTGCTAACTATTTGTACGATATTTCATCTGCAGGAGGAAGGTTCTTTTGCAAAAGAAAACAAAACAGAAAATATTGGATTCCATATCTGAATAAGCCCTACCTGCTTCTTCAATGATTCTATAATATGTCTAAAGACTTAGTATTCCTTAACTGTCCTTATTTTCAAAGAAAAATTTGAAATTATTTAGCCTGTCTTCATGTTATTACATCTCTGTGAGTTATCCCTTTGTACATAGGGTTACTCATCCTAGGAACAGAACCTGTTCAGTTGACACTCTCAAATGGATGTTGCTTACCTGGGCCAGGACAGCTGTTTCAAATGATGGTTACATTCTCCTGACTAAGGTATTATTCCTTATAGGTGCAGAGAAAGTATCTTTCAATTGGCGACAAATCAGGTTCATTTCAAATTACTGAACCCACAATAAAGATGAAGGGAAGGAGGAAAGTGGAGAGGGAGAGAAGAATGAAAAAGTGAGAGATGGAGGGACTTAGCATTACTGAGCACCTCCAAGGGATCCTGCCAGGAAGGTATAATTATAACCTTAACACACAAAGAAACTGCAGTTCAGCGAGATTGAGCAACCTTTCCAAGGTCACTCAATTTGTAATTGTCAGGACTAGGATTTGAATCCAACTCTGGCACACTCTAAAGCTCACATTGTTTCTTTTCCCCAGACCTCATTTACATATTATTATTAACATGTAAATACATAACCCAACTCAAATGTGTGGCTTCAGCTTAATGCTTAATGCGGTGACTTTGCTGGTTATCTTCGTTTTTTTTGGTTTATTGTTGTAGTTTAAATGAAAGTCAGACAATTAAGTCTGGTCTTTTTACTAGAATTTGAGTTCTGCACCCCACCTTTCTCCTGCTCCATCAGGGACTCTCTGTTGCGTTCCCTGTCAGGGCAGTCATTAGTGGTAGCTGGGCACCATCTAGTTTTTCTGGTCTCAGGCTGATGAAGTCTCTGGTTTACGTGGCCCATTCTGTCTCCTGGGCTAATACCTTCCTTGTGTCTTTGGTGTTCTTCATTCTCCTTTACTCCAGGTGGTTGGGAGCAATTGATGCATCTTAGATGGCCGCTTGCAAGCTTCTAAGACCTCAGATACCATTCACCAAAGCAGGATGCAGAACATTTTCTTAATAAGCTTTGTATGCCAATTGACCTAGATCTCCCCTGAAAGCATGGTCCCCAGACCCCCACCCCTGGTTGTATTCAGGAAACTTCTTAGCTTTGGTTTAGTCCAGTTATGCTGACTTCCCCTGTAGTGTGTGCTGTCCTTCCCTTCACCTAAGATAATTCTTGTCTACTATCCAGTTAGTGAATAACCCTCACCCTCCTTCCCCACCCTCATAACCATCAAAGAATGTTTCCTTCTGTGTTTAAACCTTTTCTTGAGTTCTTATAATAGTGGTCTTACAGAATATTTGTCCTTCTGTGACTGACTATCTTCTATAGTCTGTCAGACTGGTTATCGACTATAAAACTATTTAGTACAGTTTTGCAGTTTTCATTTAGGACTACCTATTGGCTCTACTTCTATCATACAAGTGTCAGTTTTTACCCTAAGTACTTTTCTTACATACTTGCATGATCTTCTTAAGTAATTTCAGTCTCTCCTGTTGTTTAACCTAGAGCCTATCTTCTTTCCACTCTCAATTGTAACTCCAGCTCAAAACTCCTTCCTGAGTTCTAAATTCATACAGGACATCTCCACGTGGGAATCTTAAAGCATCTTGCATTCGACAGATTCAAAATAAAATTCATTATCTCCCATAATTTTCCCAGTGTAGCTTCTCTCTCATTCTGCATCTCAGTTAACAGCATCGCCATTCACTAAGATAGAAATCTCAAAATCAGCCTTGGGTTCATGCCTCCTCAGCCTTCATATCCAGCCACCATCATCAAAAATAAGGAAAAAAAAAAAAGTTGCCATCACGTTGATTCCAACTCATGGTGACACCATGTGTGTCAGAGTAGAACTGTGTTCTATAGGGTTTTCAATGGCTGACTGTTTGGATGTAGTTGACTCTGGGTGGATACAAACCTCTAATCCTTTGGTTAGCAGCCAGCGTGTTAACCATTTGCACCAATCAGGGACTCCCCAGCCACCATCAGTTCATCCTAAATGTCTCTTTTCTCTCTTCATATTTCACTCCCATTGCTTGGTTCAGGTCACCTCCATTTCTCTCAGATTACTGTGATAGCTTCCAGATGACTTTCCTGCCTCAAGTTTATTTTTTCTTCCACGAAGTTCGATTTCTAAAAACAAAATTGACTATATTCTATTCCTGTTAAAACAACAACAACAAAAAGTTGCTGTTTAGTGACTGCTCATAGTGACCCTATAGGACAAAGTAGAACTGCCCCATAGGGTTTCCAAGGCTAAAATCTTTACGGAAGCAGACTGCTACATCTTTCTCCCGTGGAGTGGCTGGTGGGTTCCAACTGCTGACCTTTCAGTTAGCAGCCAAGTGCTTAACCACTGCACAACCCTTCAAAATGACCATTTCATACTTCTTGAAATTCTTTCCTCCCTTAGCCTTCAAATTACAAAAATTTTTGGTTCCAATTTTTGGAATAGCTCCTTTTTACTTTTATTCATTGGGTTTATTTTCCCACCTAAATTTTTTTTAATTTCTTTATTTTTTCTCAGAATTTTTCCTCTTTGTTCTTTACTCTTCTCCTTATACATGTGTCTTTTTCTTTTGCATGGCTGCAATTACCATCTATATGTTGATAACACCCACATTTTATTTCCATCCCTGACATCTCACCCAAGCTCTAGATCTGTATTTCCATCTACCTAGTGAGTTCATTATTTTCCCCACAAAACCCACTCTTTTGGATTATCATTCTCTCCCAACAATGTCACAAATTATCTATTCTCCAAAGCTACAAGCCTCAAAGAAAACCACAATCCCTCATAATTCTTCAGTTCCAGAATCAAAGTAGTTGCCTGATACCTTCAAATATTGCTTAGGAAGGTTTTTAAAATCCAAAATCTTCCCTCATTCCTCTACCATTATCTCAGTCCAGGTCTTCATAATCTCTTGCCTGGAATGTGACAACTACTTTTATAAACAGTCTCTCTCAATTCTATTTTTTTTCCCCTACTGATTACAAAATTATCTTCCTTAAAAATCAATCTATGCTGTTTTGTTCCATCTTTTAAAAGCTTCCAGTGACTCACAATTGTAAACAGAATAAAATTACATTTATCACCCATGGCACTTCACAACTGCTCCATTACTAAACAAGGATTATCTACTTCTGCCCATCTTCCTTCATTAAACACCACTAGCCAAGGGAAATAAAGCTGCTGAAATGATTAATCAGAGTCTAGGATAGTGATAGGGCCATGTATACCAGTGAGTGACTTCATTATGTATAAATGGCTATTCTCTCACTACTTAGCATCCACTCCCAGCTAGGACTGTGTTTCCCTTCTCTGTACTAGTAACTGAGTGGGTAAGTTAAATTAGACCCTGGTTATAGATACAACCATATTATATTCAAGGCTTCACCCCTAGTCTAGTCTCCAAGAGAGATTTGCACTGGAAGGTGTAAGTCCTTGTCTATATATGTGTGTGTATATTACATAATACATATGTATAAATATATATAATAGTTGCTAAAATATTTATAATTATATACAGTATCTAAATTATATAGTACATATATATTTATGCATTTATACATTTACATATACACACAAATATACATGTACATATTGTTGTTGCTGTTAGCTGCCGTCGAGTCAGCCCTGGATTCCCAGCAGCTCCCTGCACAATGGAAAGAAATGCTACCTGATTCTGTGTCATCTCTATGATTAATTGCCAATTGTACCATTGAGATTCATAGGGTTTTCATTGGCTGATTTTTGGAAGTAGGTTGCCAAACCTTTCTTCCTAGTCATCTTAGTCTAGAAGCTCCACTGAAACCTGTTCAGTATCATTGCAAAACACAAGCCTCCACTGACAGATGGGTTGTGGCTGTGCACAAGGTGCTTTGGCTGGGAATTTAACCCAGGTATCCCACGTGGGAGATGAGAATTCTACTACTGAACCACCATCTCCTCCGTATATATATAAATTCATTTGGCTACTGTCCTTTATAGGTCTCTTGGTCGGAAATCCCATGACAGAAGGGGGAAATTGCAGGGGTAAAAATATTTCACCTCTCATTTCTAACACCATAAATCAGGAAAGAATCTAAGTTTTCTTAACACAGATGCTTATGTAAAGTTGAGACTTCTCTTTATGAAAAACTTAAGAAGTTACAAATACAAAATCACAATAAATTATAAGTTTTAAAAAGCTGACAAAAACCACAAACCTATAAACAATAAAAACTCAACATTTTTTTAATTAACTCATGACCTGACATACCTCTTTATTATCTTTTCCCTAAATTTTTTGTGTGCAAATTCTTTGATTATCCCTTCACAGGCAATTATTTTATAATATTTTCTGTAGAGTAGCGTGGTTAATCTGAATTTCCTCTAGCCTGGTTGATCTAGATTTAAAAACAAAATTCTTTCATTTTCACAACTCATTTTTTGCAATGCTCATCTGTAACTTGGTGATTCTCATCGGGTGCTATTTCTCCTCAAGACCAAGCCCTTTGTTCCCGCAAGGTGTAGTGCAACCCAGGCAGGCTTTCACTTGCTTCTACTCCCACCACACTACCACCTCCACTGCCCCACAATGAGAGTCCCAGGGAATGAGGGACTTGAGAGCCTAGAAGTTTGGGTCATATTGGCCTGGAACAGGGTGTGGAGAAGCAGCTTATTCAGCTGCTTCTTGGGATCTAAGATAACGTAGAGATGATTAGCATGGTGCACCAGGGGCAGGTTTCTGCTGGGGAACAGGAAGAGGTAGAAGTAGTGCTGGCAGCCTGCTGACTCTGCCTATAGTCCCAGGACTACAATCAGAGGCAGTGCTAAATGCCTCCAGTACCCTAATTTTCTGCTACTTTTTGCCACACCAGGGAACACTTGGAGCAATATGAGAAACATATCTAAGCAAGAGGTCCTGAAGCTTAAGTTTCATATACTTCATGGTAATAACGCCCCTGCACAAATCTTTTCCTGATGGTTGTTTTTCAGGTACTGTTTCTTCTACCTAGAATTCTCTCTTCCCCTTCTCTATTTGCCATAATTCTGCTCACTGATATCCAGAGATATCACCTCATCTCTGGAATCTCCTGCCAGAAATAGGTATGACATTGTCTGACATCCTGTAGTATTTTATCAAAACACTCACCATGGAATACTGTAATTTGTGTTACTTTATGTCTACCTCTCCCACTAAACTATGTCCTATTAATTTTATATCCCTTGCCTTTACCACAAGCCCTATCACATAGCAAGATTTTGGCAAATGATTGTTGAATGAATGACTGAATGTTCTAGCACATAGTGTCACCTCCTTTAAAAAGTCTCCTTGACTCCATCACACTGAATTAATCCATTATATCCACCAAACCTGCTACCGTCGAGTCGATCCAACTCAACGACACTATAGGAAAGAGTAGAACTGCCCCATAGGGTTTCCAAGCAGCGGCCGGTGGATTCGAACTGCCGATCTTTTGGTTAGCAGCCAGAGCTCTTAATGACTACGCCACCAGGCCTTCATTATATTCACAGCATCTTGCATATATTGAGTTCTTTAAAAATTGTACAGCAGGAGTTTGTGTATGAATTTATTTTATCCACTAGATTATTAGAATATCAAGAAAAAAAATCTAGGTCCTGGTCTTCCCCCCACCCCACCCCCCACCCTCACCCCAGCATCTAACAGAGAGCTTGGCTAGTACTGGTATCTGAGTATATGTTTGCTAACAAAGAATGAGCTACCTTGGTGAGATAGAAATAGCTAATGTTTATTGAGTATGCATTGGGCACTAAGCACTAGGTGCTAGGTGCTTTACACTGACCTTACAACAACTCCAACTCTGTGAGTGAGGATGTTATCCCCCCCTTTAAAAATAAAGGTATTGAGTTTTAGAGAAGTTTTATAAATGCACAAGTCACACAGTCAGCAAGCAGCAGACAGAGGATTCAGACACTAGCAGGCTGAATCCAGAAACCCTGCTCTTAACCACTTCACTACAGTGCCTTCCAAGAAATCAGTACTCACTGGTCTGGGTCACTACATGACTCCTTTTTACTGCTGCTGGTCATTGGTGAGTATGCTATATAGCCTTATTTAAACTACATACCAAAAACGTCAGTCAACTTGAAAGCTCAGAGCATAATTGAATTTTTTGATTAACATCTTAGTAACCATTCCCCTACCTTAGTAAGTTCAGAATGCAGAATAAAATTGAGTCTTTGTTTTCAAATTTAAGATCTCCTAGATTCCCAAGGACACACTTTTGAATCCTAGTAATTATTATTTAAAAACATGGCTGTAGTAAATCTGGAAAATGTGTCTTGATATTTAACAAACTGGAGATAGAATGAACTACATTAAGAAGAGATGATACAGGATGTTGTGGGATCTGGAAACCCTGACACAGGAAAAACTATGGAAAGAGTCCTGCTTACCCTGAAATGAGAGACTTTAGGTATAGATTAATTTAACCATGGTATGTTAGCATCCATGGTCCATTGAATGCTGCTATTTTAGGTTTCACTTACTAACTCAGTCACAGACTCATTTCATTGCTTTTTTATCCTCATTCCCCATTTTCATTCCCCTTCTGCCATGACGGCATTCTACTGTATATATATTTGTATATATATTTGTATATATACACATATATGTATATATATTTATATTTATATACTTATAATGCACTCTTGGAAAATATAGTGTGGTTTTGTATATATGCATTTTAAATTCACAAAAAGAGTATTTTACTAAGTAACTCACTCTTTTCTCTCAGTACTATGCCTTTGAGGTCCTCCATGTGGCTGTATGTACTAATCAACTGTTTCTAACTGCTGCATACTGGGAGACCTCTGGATCTCCTCCAACTTTCTGCTATCATGACTAAACCTGGAGTGAACATATTTTTCTCTGTATCTTGTGGACCTTTGTAAGAATTTCTTTCGGGAGGAGGCGGGGCCAAGATGGTGAGTAGTTAGATACTTCCCGTGCTCCCTCTTACAACAAAGACCTGAAAAAAAAAATGAATTGATTATATATGACAATCTAGGAGCCTTGAACATCAAAGGCAAAGTTGAGGAATCGGACTGAGTGTCAGGGGGAGGGAGAGATGGTTCAGAAGCAGCAAGGAGTTGCCAGACCTGACCTGGCAGGAGCCAGAGCCCTTCAGCCGGGATCAACTTGGGGGTGAGTGGTGAGGCAGGCAAGCAGCAGTGCTCAGGAGGCATTTTTCACACCAGGAAAGACCCAGTGGCAAAAAGTCTACTCGGCCATCCAGAACCAGTAAGAAGCAGCCCTCAACTGGCAAAAGATAAGTATTCGCATTTGGCCTACTGCAAGGATAAAAAACACCCCCCTTAGGGAAAAACCCCTCTCCCATTTACCTCCCTGATCCCTGCTCTGCACTGGGTCCATGACGGCTTCAGGGATTGCCAAGTACCCTGGGCTGGAAGTAGGACCCATCATACAACCTGAGCCATTCTCCTGGCCTTGGAGAGGGAACAAATTAAAAAACAGGGAGAAAAAATAATCTGCTGGCTTCCCTAAGCCAGGAACACAGGGTAGGCACAGCTCCTTTGCCTAGGCACAAGCATAAGGGATCCATAGACTTTGAGTGCCTTTCCTCCTGAAGAGACTTGTGCGGGCCCATTTCAACAGTGTAGGCCCTCATTATTGCAGTACAACAGGGTATATACCTGAAGCCTGACTTCAACTGTTTCAGCTGTGAAGTGGCACGTTTGTGACATTTGACACTGCTCTGCCCATTAAACAGGGTTTTCACCTACCCACATCAGGGGCCTGAGGACTGGTGGCTCCAGTCATGCCACTTAGCCACCTGCAACAGTGGCCCAAGAATAAGGGGTGCCCCCTAGTCCTTACAGCCAACAGAACTGGGTGCTCACAGTCCAGCTGCAAAACCCATCCACCTACACACTATAGGAAACGGAAATGCTTTCCTCCTGCCTTGCTCAGCGTGTGTCCCCCTGCTACAGCCAGATGCCTGTGCTTACACCAATTACCCATTCCTGTCTAGGATTGTAGGTGAGAGCCTGCACTACACACTTGGTGGCCAACTACCAGGACACCTCAGCTGAATCCATACAGGAGGAGTGGGTGGACTCCTGGGCACACATACTTAATGGAAGTTCTGGCCACCTGGTGGCAGGATGTTGGAGCTTCAGGGGCACTGGTGATCCAACACAAGCCGTCTATTTGGACATATCAAAACAAAACAAAACAGGAAGCTATGACACAGTAAGCAAACATAAAATAAATAAATATAATAACTTATTGATGGCTAGGAGACAACAGTCAATATCAAATCACATAAAGAGGCAGACCATGATGGCTTCATCAAGCTCCCAAAATAAAGAATCTAGAAATTTTCCAGAGGAAGAGAATTTGTTGGAATTCCCAGAGGCTGAATACAAAAGATTAATATACAGAACTCTTTAAAACATCAGGAAGGAAATTATTCAAAAGGCAGTACGCAAAATAGAGGAACTTAAAAAGATTAGAGAAGAGCATAAGGACCAATTTAACAGTCTGAAAGAATCCATAGAGGAATAGCAATCAAAAATCCAGAAGATTAAGAATAAAATTTCAGAATTAGACACCTCAACAGAAAGTCATAGGAGCAGAATTGAGGCAATGGAAGTCAGAATTAGTGAGATTGAAGATAAAGCACTTGATATCAACTTATTTGAGGAAAAATCAGATAAAATAATTTTAAAAAATGAAGAAAGCCTAAGAATTATGTGGGACTCTATCAAGAGGAATAACCTACAAGTGATTGGAGTACCAGAACAGGAGGGGATAACAGAAAATACAGAGAGAACTGTTGAAGATTTGTTGGCAAAAAACATCCCTGATATTGTGAAAGATGAGAAGATATCTATCCAAGATGCCCAGCAAACCCCACATAAGGTAGAACCCAAAAGAAAGTCACCAAGACATATTATAATCAAACTTGCCGAAACCAAAGATAAAGAGAGAATTTTAAGAGCAGGTAGGAATAAACAAAAAGTTATCTACAAAGGAGAGTCAATAAGAATAAGCTCAGACTACTCAGCAGAAACCATGCAGGCAAGAAGGCAATGAGATGACATATATAAAGCTTGAAGGAAAAAAATTGCCAGTCAAGAATTGTATATCCAGCAAAACTATCTCTCAAATATGATGGAAATTAGGGCATTTCCAGATACAGAGAAGTTTAGGGAATTTGCAAAAACCAAACCAAAATTACAAGAAATACTAAAGAGAGTCCTCCAGTTAGAAAATCAGTAAAATCAGATAACAATCCAAGACTAGAACACAGGACAGAGCCACCCCCAATCAACCCAGAAAGAGAAGTCACAAAAATAAATCAAAGCTAAAACACTGAAAACAGGGAAACAGCGATGTCAATATGTAGAAGAAGACAACATTAAAACAAAATGGAGGGACTAAAAAATGTAGACATAGATTTTTCATATGGAGAGGAAGTCAAGACAATATAAAGAAATAAAAAACTGATATAAGCTCAGAAATAGAGGTAAATATTAAGGTAACCACAAAAGAAACTAACAATCCTACAAGTCAAAACAAAAAACAAGAAAAATATAAGGACTCAACAAATACAAAATCAACAACAATGAAAAAGGTGAAAAGAAAATACACAAAGAAAAACTACTCAGCACACAAAATTAACTGGAACAAAGAAACTGTGAACAACACACAAAAAAAGACATCAAAATGACAGCACTAAACTCATACCAATCAATAATTACGCTGAATGTAAATGAACTAAATGCACCAATAAAGAGACAGAGAGTGGCAGATTGGATAAAAGAGAGCACAATCTGTCTATATGCTGCCTACAAGAGGCACATCTTAGACTTAAAGACACAAACAAACTAAAACTCAAAGGATGGAAAAAAATATATCAAGCAAACAACACTCAAAAAAGAGCAGGAGTGGCAAAGTTAATCTCTGACAAAATAGACTTTAAAGGAAAATCCACCGCAAAGGATAAAGAAGGACACTATATAATGATTAAAGGGTCAATACACCAGGAGGACATAACTATAATAAATATTTGCACACTCAATGACAGGGCTCCAAAATACATAAAACAAATTCTAACAGCATTGAAAAGAGAGATAGACAGCTCCACAATAGTAGTAGGAGACTTCAACACACCACTTTCAGTGAAGGACAGAACATCGGTGAAGGACACAACTTTCAGTGAAGCTCAACAAAGACATGGAAGAGCTAAATGCTACAATCAACCAACTTGATCTCACAGATATATAAGGAACACTCCACCCAACAGCAGCCAAGTGTACTTTCTTTCCCAATGCACATGGAACCTTCTCCAGAATAGACCACATATTAGGCCATAAAGCAAGCCTTAACAAAATCCAAAGCACGGAAATATTGCAAAGCATCTTTTCTGACCATAAAGCCATAAAAGTAGAAATCAATAACAGAAAAAGCAAGGGAAAAAAATCAAACACATGGAAGCTGAAAAACACCTTGCTCAAAAACTACTGGGTTATAAAAGAAATTAAGGATGGAATAAAGAAATTCATAGAATCAAATGAGAATGAAAACACATCCTACTAGAACCTTTGGGACATAGCAAAAACAGTGCTCAGAGGTCAGTTTCTAGCAATAAATGTACACATCCAAAAAGAGGAAAGGGCCAAAATCAAAACATCAACCCTACAACTGGAACAAGTAGGAAGAGAGCAGTAAAGAAAGCCCTCAGGCACCAGAAGAAAGGAAATAATAAGAATTAGAGCATAATTAAATGAAACAGAGAATAGAAAAAGAATTAAAAGAGTTAACAAGACCAAAAGCTGGTTCTTTGAAAAGATCGACAAAATTGATAAACCGTTGGCCAAACTGACAAAAGAAAAACAGGAGAGGAAGCAGATAACCCAAATAAGAAATGAGATGGGTGATATC
>NW_004443939.1:15800142-15825238 GCF_000243295.1 Trichechus manatus latirostris | reverse complement strand
CACACAACGGAATACTATGCAATGATAAAGAACAATGATGAAGTTGTGAAACATAACATGGAGGAATCTGGAAGGCATTATGCTGAGTGAATTTAGTCAGTCACAAAAGGACAAATACTGTATAAGACCACTATTATAAGAACTCAAGAAAAGGTTTAAACACAGAAGAAAACATTGTTTGATGGTTACAAGAGTGGGGAGGGAAGGTGATTGTTATTCACTAACTAGATAGCAGACAAGAATTACCTTAGGTGAAGGGAAGGACAGCACACACTACAGGGGAAGTCAGCATAACTGGACTAAACCAAAACTAAGATTTTTCCTGAATACAATCAAACACTTTGAGGGACAGAGTAGCAAGGGTGGGGGTCTGGGGACGGTGCTTTCAGGGAACATCTAGGTCAATTGGCATAACAAAGTTTATTAAGAAAATGTTCTGCAACCTACTTTGGTGAATCGTGTCTGAGGTCTTAAAAGCCAGCAAGTGACCATCTAAGATGCATCAATTGGTCCCAACCACCTGGAGTAAAGGAGAATGAAGAACACCAAAGACACAGAAATTTAGCTCAAGAGACAGACCAGAGACTTCATCAGCCTGAGACCAAAAGTACTGGATGGTGCCCAGCTACCACCAATGACTACCCTGACAGGAAACACAACAGCGAGTCCCTGATGGAGCAGGGCAAGGGTGGGATGCAGAACTCAAATTCTAGTAAGAAGACCAGATGTAACGGTCTGGCTGAGACTGGAGGAATCCCAGAAAGTATAGCCCCCAGACTCTCTGTCAACCCAGAACTAAAACAATTTCCGAGGCCAACTCTTCAGACAAAGATTGGACTGGACTGGGACGTAAAATGATATTCATGAGAAGTGTGCCTCTTAGCTCAAGTAGATACATGAGACTAAATGGGCAGCTTCTGTCCAGAGGTGAGATGAGAAGGCAGAGAAGGTTAGGAGCTGGTTGAATGGACATAGGGAATCAGGGGTGGAAAGGAGGAGTGTGCTGTTACAGTATAGGGAGAGCAATTAGGGTTACATATCAATGTATGTATAAATTTTTGTATGAGAGACTAACTTGAATTGTAAACTTTCACTTAAACTAAAATAATAAATAAATAAATAAAAATTTCTTTGGGGCATAAATACAGGGATATGATGATCTTCGTACAATGTGCTTAAAGAATCACCATGTAATCAGTTTTTGTCTGTTCGCTCACCAATGAATCCACAACATCTAGAAAAGTGAATAGCACATAGTAGTCTTCAATAAATATTTGTTGAATGAATGAATACAGAATGAATGAATATCCTGACCCTTAGAACTGACATTCTAGCAGTGGAAGACATGCAGTAAACAAATAAATATGAATGTAAATAAAAGTGATAAGGGCTATAAAGAAAAAAATAGGGCAGGATATAAAGGAAGAGACTGCTGGAGGTCAGTTTAGATATGATGGTCTTGGAAGGCTTAACTGTTGAGATGATATTTGTGTAGAGACGTAAATAAAATGAGCAAGTGAGACACATGGATACCCAGAGTAAAAGCTTTTCAGAACAAGAGAAGAAAAAATGGAAAAGTTCTGAGATGGGAGTATCCTTGGCATGTTTAAGAAACAAAACAGAGGTCCGGCACAGTTAAGCTATATTAGAAAAACTAAGGGAGAGAATGCTTGGAAAATGGTCATATCGTGCAGGAAACAACAGGCCATGGTAAGGAACTTAGGTTTTTCTTTTGTATGACAAGAAGGCAAAGGAGAGTTTGAAAAGAAAAGTCACATCATCCAATGGACTTTAAAAGAATCACTATGACTGCTATGTGGAGATCAGACTATAAGAGAAGTTTATAGTAGGAGCAAAAACGTCAGGAGGCCAGAGCTATTTTCTAGCTGATAGAGGTTTGCATAAGCAGTAATGATGGAGTTATTAAGAAGCAAATACATCCTGGATACACTTTAAAAGTAAAGCAGATAGAATGTGTTGTTTGAACTGACGTAAGACGTGAAAGAAAGAACTCAGTCAAGGGTAACTCCAAAATTTGGGCCTAAACAACTAGGTGAATAGAAATGTTATTAACTGTGATGAGGAGGACGAAAGCAGAGCAGGTTTGAGGTGGGAGTTAGATGGCAGTCTAACTTTTTTTTTTTTTTTTTATTGTACTGTAGTCCAAATTCAGGGCACCAGCTCCGGGGGAAGTCTTTCTCTCTCTGTCGGCTCTGGAGGAATGTCCTTGTCATCAACCTACCCCCAGAATAGGAACTTCTTAGCACAGGAACCCAGGGTCCAAAGGATGCGCTATGCTCCCAGCACTGGTTTCTTGGTGTTATGAGGTCCCCCGTCTCTCTGCTCAATTCTCTCTCTTTGTATTCTTTATTTTATATATATTTTTTAACCATTTTTTAATTGTACTTTAGATGAAGGTTTAAAGAACAAACTAGTTTCTCATTAAAGAGTTAGTACACATGTTGTTTTATGACATTGGTTAACAACCGCACAACATGTCAACACTGTCCCTTCTTGAACTTGGGTTCCCTATTACTAGCTTTCCTGTCCCCTCCTGCCTTCTAGTCCTTGTCCCTGGGCTGTTGTGCCCCATGAGTGTCATTTTGTTTTCTGGGCTTGTCTAATCTTTGGCTGAAGGGTGAACCTTGGGAGTGGCTTCATTACTGAGCTAAAAGGGTGTCTGGGGGCCATACTCTCAGGGTTTCTCCAGTCTCTTTCAGGCCAGTAAGTCTGGTCTTTCTTTGAGTTAGAGTTTTGTTCTACATTTTTCTCCAGCTCTGTCCGGAACCCTCTATTGTGATCTCGGTCAGAGCAGTCAGTGGTGGTAGCTGGGCACCATCTAGTTGTAATGGACTCAGTCTGGTGGAGGCCGTGGTAGTTGTGGTCCATTAGTCTTCTGGACTAATATTTTCCTTGTATCTTGTTTTCTTCATTCTCCCTTGCTCCTGAAGGAGTGAGACAAGTGGAATATTTTAGATGGCTGCTCACAGGCTTTTAAGACCCAAAACGCTACTCACCAAGGTAGAACGTAGAACAT
Source organism: Trichechus manatus latirostris (assembly GCF_000243295.1). NCBI lineage: Eukaryota > Metazoa > Chordata > Mammalia > Sirenia > Trichechidae > Trichechus > Trichechus manatus. The sequence goes on along the minus strand of NW_004443939.1, from coordinate 15,822,201 downwards.
TTTCTTTATAAACTATGTTATGCCAATTAAGCTAGATGTCCCCTAAGACCATGGTCCCCACGGTGCTCAGCCCAGCCATTCGGTCCCTCAGGGAGTTTGGATGTGTCTACGGAGCTTCCATGACCTTGCCTTGTACAAGTGTGCTGGCTTCCCCAGTATTGTGCACTGTCTTACCCTTCACCAAAATTACCACATCTCTATTGTCTGTTTAGTGTTTTTCCATCTCCACTTCTCCTGTCCCTCATAACCATAAAAGATTATTTCTTTTTGTGCGTAAACCTTTTCATGAGTTTTTACAGCAGTGATCTCATACAGTGTTTGTCATAATGCCCTGCAGATTCATCCATGTTATGAGATGTTTCGCAGGTTCATCATTGTTCTTTAACTTGAGTAATACTCCATTGTGTATATGTACCATAGTTTGTTTATCCATTCATCTGTTGATAGGCATCTAGGTTGTTTCCATATTTTTGGTATTGTGAACAATGCTGCAATGAACATGAGTGTGCATACGTCTATTCGTGTAATGGATATAGTCCTAGGAGTAGGATTGCTGGATCATAGGGTATTTCTATTTCTAGCTTTCTAAGGAAGCACCATATCATTTTCCAAAATGGTTGTATCACTTTGCATTCCCACCAGCAGTGCATAAGAGTTCCAATCTCCCCAAAGCCTCTCCAACACTTGTTATCTCGTTTTTTTGACTCATGCCAGTAATGCCAGGGTGAGATGGTATCTCATTGTGGTTTTGATTTGCATTTCTCTTATGGCTAGTGATCGTGAGCATTTTCTTATGTGTCTATTGACCACTTTAATGTCTTCTTTAGCGAAGTGTCTGTTCATTTCCTTTGCCATTTTTTTTGGATTATTTGTCTTTTTGTTGTAGAGGTGTTGCATTTTCTTGTAGATTTTAGAGGTTAGAACTTTGTAGGATTTGTAACAGCCAAAATTTTTTTCCCAGTCTGTAGGTTCTCTTTTTACCCTTTTGATGAATTCTTCTGATAAGCATAAGTGTTTAATTTTTAGAAGATTCCAGTTATCTAGCTTATCTTCTGGAGTTTGCATGTTGTTAGTTATGGTTTATATCCTGTGGATGTAGTGTATTAGGGCCTCTAGTGTTGATCCTATGTTTTCTTCTATGAACTTTAGAGTTTTGGGCTTTATATTTACGTCTTTGATCCCTTTTGAATTGGTTTTTGTATATGGTGTGAGATATGGGTCCTATTTCATTTTTTTTGCAGATGGACATCCAGTTTTGCCAGCATCATTTGTTAAAAAGACTGTCTATTTCCCATTTGATGGACTTTGGGCCCTCGTTTAAGATCAGGTAAGCATAGGTGGATGGATTTACATCTGGGTTCTCAATTCTGTTCCATTGGTCAATGTGTCTGTTGTTGACCAGTACCAGGCTGTTTTGACTACTGTAGCTGTCCTCTGAGATCAGGTAGCATGAGTCCTCCTACTTTCTTCTTCTTCTTCAATAGTGCTTTACTTATTCGGGGTTTCTTCCCTTTCCACATAAAATTAATGATTAGTTTTCAATCTCTTTAAAGAGTGTTGTTGGTATTTAGATTTCAGGATTGCATTATATTTGTAAATTGCTTTGGGTATAATTGTCATTTTCACAATGTTGAGTCTACCTATCCATGAGCATGGTATATTTTTCCATTTATGTATATCTCCTTTGGTTTCTTGCAGCAGTATTTTGTAGTTTTCTTTGTATAGGTCTTCTACAACCCTGGTTAGATTTATTCCTAAGTATTTTATTTTTGTAGGGGCTATTATAAATGGTATTGTTTTCCTTTTCATCGTTCTCTTTATTGGTGCATAGAATTCAACTGATTTTTGTACGTCTGTCTTGTATCCTGCTACTCTGCTGAAACTTTCTATTAGTCCCAATAGTTTTCTCATGGAGTCTTTTGGGTTTTCTATGCATCATATCATCTGCAAATAGGGACAGTTTAACTTCTTCATTACCAATTTGGATGCCCTTGATTTCTTTTTCTTGTCTTATTGCCCTAGCTAGGACTTCCAGCATAATGTTAAATAGGAGTGGTGATAAAGGGCATCCTTGTCTTGTTCCTGTTTTCAGGGGGAATGTTTTCAGCTTCTTTCCATTAAGAATGATGTTGGCCGTTGGTTTTGCATAGATGCCCTTTATTATGTTGAGAAATTTCCCTTCTATACCTATTTTATTGAGAGTTTTTATCAGGAATGGGTGTTGGACTTTGTCAAATGCCTCTTCTGCGTCAATTGAGATGATCATGTGATTCTTTTCTTTCCTTTTATTTATGTGGTGGATTTCGTTGATTGATTTTCTAAAGCTGAACCATCCTTGCATACCTGGTATGAATCCTACTTGGCTGTGGTATATTATTTTTTTGATATGATTTGAATTCTATTGGCTAGAATTTTGTTGAGAATTTTTGCATCTATATTCATGAGAGATATTGGTCTGTAATTTTCTTTTTTTGTGGTGTCTTTGCCTGGTTTTGGTATCAGGGTTATGCTGGCTTCATAGAATGAATTTGGAAGTGTCGCTTCCTTTTCTATGTTCTGAAATAATTTGAGTAGTACTGGTGTAAGCTCTTCTCTGAATGTTTTGTAGAATTCTCCAGTGAAGCCATCTGGGCCAGGGCTTTTTTTTAATTGGAAGGTTTTTTTTTATTACCTTTTCAATCTCTCCTCTTGTTATGGGTCTGTTCAGATTTTCAATAGCATTTTGTGTTAGTTTGGGTAGGTAGTGTTCTAGAAATTTGTCCATTTCTTCTAGATTTTCAAATTTGTTGGAGTATAGTTTTTCATAGTACTCTGTTATGATCCTTTTTATTTCAGTTTAGGCTGTTGTAATGTCACCCATTTCATTTCTTATTTGGGTTATTTGCGTCCTCTTCTGTTTTTCTTTTGTCAGTTTGGCCAGTGATTTGTCGATTTTGTCAATCGTTTCAAAGAACCAACTTTTGATTTTGTTGATTCTTTCTATTGTTTTTCTATTCTCCATTTCATTTTTTTCTGCTCTAATCTTTATTATTTTCTTTCTTCTGGTGGCTGTGGGTATTTTTTGCTGTTCTCTTTCTATTTGTTCAAGCTGTGTATCTAATGTTTTGATTTTGTCCCTTTCTTCTTTTTTGATGTGTCCATCTATTGCTGTAAATTGTCCTGTGAAGACTGCCTTTCTGTGTCCCAAAAGTTCTGGTATGATGTATTTTCATTCTTGTTTGATTCTAGGAAATTTTTGATTCCATCTCTGATTTCTTCTATTACCCAGTGGTTTGTCAATAGGGTGTTATTCAATTTCCATGTAATTTATTTTTTTTCCCTTGTTCTTCCTGTTGTTAATTTCTACCTTGACAGTGTTGTGGTCAGAGAAGATACTTTGTATTATGTCAATGTTTTGGATTTTGTTGAGGGTTGCTCTATGGCCTAAGATGTAGTCTATTCTGGAGAACGTTCCATGTGCATTGGAAAAGAATGTGTACTTTGCAGGTGTTGGGTGTAGTGTTCTATACATGTCTGTGAGGTCAAGTTGGCTGATTGTGCTCTTTAGGTCTTCTATATCTTTGCTGAATTTCTTTCTAGATTTTGTGTCTTTTACCAAGAATGGTATGTTTAAGTCTCCTACCATTATTGCGGAACAGTCAATTTCTCTTTTCAGTGGTGTTAGAGTTTGTTTTATGTATTTTGAAACCCTGTCATTGGGTGCATAGATGTTTATTATGGTTATGTCTTCATGGTGGATCATCCCTTTAATGATGATATAGTGTGCTTGTTTGTCTTTTTTGGTGGATTTTGTTTTAAACTCTGTTTTATCTGAAATTAGTATTGCCACTCCTGCTCTTTTCTTTTGGTAGCTGTTTGCTTGATATATTTTTCTCCATCCTTGGATTTTTAATAAATTTACTTCTTTGTTTCTAAGGTGTGCTTCTGGTAGACAGCATATTGATGGATCCTGTTTTTTTATGCATTATGTCACTCTCTCTCTCTTTATATGTGCATTTAGGCCATTTACAGTCAGTGTAATTACTGATAGGTTTGAGCTTATTGCTGTCATTTTGTAGTGCTTTTTTTTTTGTGATGCTGACATTTTCTTTGTTCCTCTTACTCTCCTATGCTGAACTCCTTTTGTTTGTGGATTTTTTTTTTTCCATTTCTTTTGTTTTTGTACATTTTGTTTTTACTGAGACTTTATGTTTTTCTTCTTTATTTTGATGAGTAGGTTTGTTAACTTTCTTCGTGGTTACCTTGAAATTTACCTTTATCTTCTTAGGTTTGAACCAGACTATTATTACTTAGTATCACTTTGCCTTCCTCTCCATTAGAAAGTTTATTCCCTCTTTTATTATTCTGACATTGTTGACATTCACAGATTAACATCTCTGGTTCTTAGTTGTAATTCTTCTGGTTTTGGATAGCCCTTGAAAGTTCATTTCCTATTCTTATCTGGCTGGTACATACAATCTTGCATCCTAGATTCAGGCTGTGGTCTGATGTTGTTTGTTCTCAGACCAAATGAACGAGTTTTATTTTGAATGACTTAAGTAGAGACACTGAGTAGGCAGTTAGATATTTGAGTTAGATGTATGGGCGTCAGAGCAAAGGTCTCAGCTGGGAGTTAGACATTTAAGAGTCATCAGCATATAAAGATAGTTTTTAATCTTTGGGACTGGATGAGATAACCTAAGGTGAGAGTTTAGACAGAGGTGAGTAAAGTGCCCTGGGGCACTGCTAAGGTTTAGAAATTGCAAAAAAATGGAAGCCACATCAGAAAAGTAAAATGAGATTTGAAAATTGGTCATCGAATTTGATGATATGGAGGCCATTGGCAACCTTGACATAGGCAGTGTCATTGGAAGAGGGAGCTCAAAACCCTAACTGGTTTATGACGCTGGAGGGAAGAAGGCAGGATTAGGGCCACTGGAGACAAGTTTTCAGAAGATACACTTTATTTCATAAGATGACTTTTCTAACTGCTTAGCTGTTGAATGGGCTACCTGGTAGGGTAGTAAATTTCTGATCAAGAGGAGAGTTTGGACAACTTATTGTGTCATTAATTTATTTCTTCTTCTGAAATCCTGATTTTATTATTTGGCTAAATTATCAAAGGAAACTTTTAAGTAACCAGTTAATTTGCTTGTTATCTGTCTCTTTATTCAACAAAAGACTATGGGGAAGAATCTAAGATGTTTACTCCAATGTTCTGATTTTGGGGTTCTGATTAATTATTTTACCGTATGTGGAAACCAGGAGGAATTTCAAAGGTTTCTTATAATCATTAAGGTAACTCCACGCTGGCTCATTTTCAGATTTGATAAGGTTAATTTTCAATTCATTCTGTGCTCTCCAGATGCCAAGAATTCATTCTGTGGAAAGAGAAGTTTGCTGCTCTATTTTTTTAAAAAAAAACACGTCCTCAAGAGTGTAGTCTATGCTGATGTATTGAGTAATAATTGAGACTCGGAACAACTTTCAAATGGTTTGTCCTTTCTAATAAGCCATCAAATCTCTTAGGAGCAGGAGAGAACATTTGAAGTTTACCTGTGGTTTTGCTCTGCAGGATTCACTTATGTAATATGCCAGCAGTGATTTTGGAGGTCATGAAATAATGACGCTATTCATTTCCAGGATTTACCTTTTTCAGAGGACTTTTTTGAGTCAGTCAGAGAGGAACGCTCTCTGTCTCTCGGTGGGGTCCAACTGACTACAGAAGATCTTAATATCATATCTCTCTGCCCCTGGTCAAAGAGATGATGATAAGGAAAATAATGCAACTCCAAAATTTTAAATAGCACTTCATACTTGCAGAGCATTTTCACAAATATTATATGGGGAAAGCTTAAAAAGGATAGAATTAGGATAGACTGTACTTGGTACTTAGATAAAGGGACTCAGGTCTGAAATTAGGAGATATTTCAAACTTGCCTAGCCCTGAGTTTTTCTCTTTTGAGGTTCTGAAGAGTGCTTTTTATAGCTCTCTAATATGCTGCGTTTCTTTACCTACAGATAGTGTCATTCAGTGTCATCTCACATTATCTTTTATCTTAGAGCATTTTACAGTCATTTTATGATTAGCGTATCATTAGAGAATCTGAGCTGCGAAGTTTAGGATTTATGGACTCTTGGAAGTGGTAGTTTGTTGGAGAGGACACCTACAGATCTAAGCCATATTCTTGGTAGCTGGGTGTCAGTGGTACTCATCAATATGAGGATGTTTGAATTGCTGATTGGCCATGATCTAAAGGCCACGATGTCACCAGATGAGACCCTGGGCCTCTGAATTATGAGCCAACACGAGGCGAGTTCCTCCATCTCTGCTACAAGCCAACTTTACCCCGGTGTTTTGTTCTGGAATCTGGGTCATTATGGTATAGGTAAGAGACTGAATGTGGAGGGGTTGATGAATATTGTTGCAATTTGGAGGATCCCAGAGGACTTTTAACTATGTCAGTAGTTATCATAGTTGACTTCTCAAGGCTGGGCGTGAGATATTGCTTCATCTGTCCGAATGATTTATGGCATCCTTAAAATTTTCTCAAGACTGCTCAAGCCTGACTGGTTCTGGGCATCCTATGGAGGCCGCAACTGTAAGAAGGAAGAGAGTAGGGATGTTCACATGCCCTTAAATGTTTATCTCATTTCATAAAAGAAGCAATTGCTCAAAACAAAAACTGTTGTTAATCCTTTTGACAATCCATCTGTAAGTAACCTTTTTTTTTTCCTGACAGAGTGACAAAGGAGAAACTAATACAGAGGGTGACAGATTGAAAGCATACTTCGTTCAGTGTTGTCTTTATGGTGGGGTGGGAGGATGTGCAACATAGTGCTTTGGAGTAAGAAATCTGGGTTCCAATCTAACTCCATTAATTAACAGCTGAATAATTTATTTATCTATTTATAAGATATTTACTTTAAACTAAGCCTTAGTTTTTCTAAATACAAAATGAGGACAATGGTGAGATAAAATACTTTTAGTACATCTAGCACAAAGATTAGCACACAATTAATTCTCAAAACTACCTTTTCTCCTTATTCTTTCCTTCACTCTATTTAGATAACTTTCTGTAGAAATCTGATAAGAGAAAAAATAGCCACAGATTCCAGGAGAACTAGGAGGGGCAAAGAAAAATGGTTATAACAAAATTTCACACTCAGAAATTCTTTTAGTAGGAAGTAACCATAAATATTTTCCAGTATAGATACAACCATTACAAGATGCTTATTTTTCAAAGTCTACCCATTTGAAACTATGCTCCCAATCAGAGTCAAGCCCCCAACCACACAGAAAAGGGACTGAGATGGATGTAACATAGTCAAAATATGTGTATTCTAGAACAACTCAGCTCCAAGCTCACTCTTTACATTACTTACCTACTATGTGCCTGACATGAAATAATAAAACAACTGTAAATAATTAGCTTCATATGCTGTATAACAGTTTATAATTTTTTTTAATTTGTATTACTTCATTGAATATTCACAAGAATTCTCTGAAGTACTCAAAGCAAATAGTACCAATATCCCTGTTTTAGATGAATAAACCTAGTTTCAGAGAGTCAAATTAGTGTTGGAACGAGGATCCAAATTTAGGTCTAGCTAATAGTCAAACCTAATCTTTTTTCTACTTTGTTGAGTTACCTTAGCTTCAGTTAAATCCCCCAAAATTTTTTTTCCCACATAAATTGCTATTAAGTTTCCCTAATGCAGAATTTGTGTAGTAAATTTTGAACGAAGTATAAAATAGATAATGCTTATCCCTTCTAAATTTCAACTTGATGATTTTGAATAGCATTGCGGTCTAGGAATCTCTTTGATTCTTGTGCCCAAAGTATTTTTTATCCTTCCCACTTGTCACCTACAAATTTGAGAAGTATGTCTTCAATGCCCCACCCAGTCATTGAAAGTGTAATTTGATAGCATAGATACGTGAACAAAGCTATTAGCATATCATTTAAGAAATGTTTTGACACCATTTATTAATCAGCATGGAGTATAGATTAGTAGTTAAATCCGGGGCTCCGAAGTCAAGAGACCCAGATTGTAATCCTGGAACTGCCACCTATGGTGTGACTTTGAGGAAGTAACTTCCCTTGTCTAAATCTTAAGGTCTTTTATCTATATAATAGAGGAAATAATAGAACAGCCTCATAATTTTTCTGAGGAATAAATGAAATGATACTCATAGCTCGTGGCATTGTGAATAGCACATGATCAGCTTTTCACAAATGCTAAGTATTAATATTTTTAGTTGGCAATATTTTTACATGCAGCCTAGTTTTGAATTCAAGTAACCATACTATCTCATAACATGTATTTCACACATAGGGAGGAAGGTTTGAGCAATGTCTGTTGCTCAGCTGCAGGGGGAGCAGCTGACAGACCACAGATGACCTCCAGCTTTGAGCTCCTTCAATGTGGGCTAACCGTATCACCATCTTGCCCTAGGTCATGCCCTTCCCAGGACAGCCTGCATGAAGAGACTGGATGTGAGGGAAGGGGAATTACAAAGGCCCAGCCATTTCAGTTCAGTGTGGGACAACTTTGATAGGCAATACTCTCTCCAGAGCTCGTGACAAGTTTGAGACTTTATAGGGCCTGTTTCACAGTTTAACTTCTCCCCCTTCCCAGTTACTTTCTCTCACTTTCTTTCTCATGAGTTGATCCCTACATCTTATACCTCAGACTGTTTCAGTTGCTGCTTCTGGAGAGCTTACCCTGTGATAGAGGGTAGTGTTGAAAATATAGTTGGAATGAAGTTATACTGTCTGTTCTATCAGTTCAGTGCCCCATCAAAATAAATAAATAAATAGATAAGTAAACAAAGAAAAATAGTTTGTTAAACCCTATTTGTGCTGAAGTATCCCTTTTCGATACTTAGGAGTTCACTACTTTGTCTTCTAATTACTAACTTTACAATTGTTGAATAAAGCATAATGCTTCTTATAATCTTCCTTACCTTTCCATTTCCCTCCTCCCTGCTCAGGTTTAGACTTCCTGTCTCTATGCTAGGCAGCCTCAGAGATGGCTGGAATGATCCTTACTTTCTGGTTTTGGTATTCACGCCGTTGGGTACTCCCCTCCCCTGGAATGTTGGCTGGGCTTAGTGGCTTGCTTTCAATGAATAGAATGCAAAAAAATTGATGGGATGTCACTTCCAAAATTAGGTTACAAAAAGACTGATTCTTTGGCTTCTGTCTTGGACTCCTTCTTGCTCACTCTGAGGGAAGCCAACAGTCACGTTGACGCTGCCCTAAGGAGAGTTCACATGGCAAGGAACTGATGTCCAGCCAACAGCCACCAAGGACCTGAGGCCTGCAAACAGCCACATGAGTGACTTGGAAGCAGATCCTCCCCCAGACAAACCTTGAGATGGCTGTAGCCCTGGAAGACACCTTGATTGCAGCCTTATTAGAGACCTTAGCCAGAGGCTCCCAGCATTACTGGGATTCTTGATTCATAAAAACTGTAAGATAATAAATATTGGCTGTTTTAAATCACTAAAGTTAGTGTCAATCTGTTATCCAGCAATAGATAACTTATACACTGTCTTTCACCCACACTTCTGCAGTATTCTTCTATCTCATCTCTCTATCCACAGACTTTCCCTAGTACATCATTCATACAGTGTCAGAATTATTTTGGCAGAGGTCAAAAGACATTATTTTCCAAATTGAAAAAAAAAATCAATAATTTCTCATAGCCTCTTGATTAAAGTCCAAACTTTTAACACAACATTTGAGGCTCTTCAATATTTGACCTTAAACTCTTTTTCCAGTCTCATCTTCCATATGTTCTTTAAGAACCTTACTCTGCTTCCATCCGATGGGGAAAAAAAAAAAAAAAACCTTCCCATATTTTCTATTTTATGCTATTTTCTTAGTTTGGGGTGTTGATATGCATCTTCTCTTCCTATCAAATTTCTTATCCTTCAAGAAAAATTTCAAATGTCATCTTTTGACAAGTGGCTCCCAATTAATTCCAATGAGAATGAATCTCTTCTTTCTTTTGTACTTCCTGTACCCATTAATTGTAACACTCAGCTACAGCAACTATTTTAGTCTACTGTGTTTTATAGTCTAGGATTCCCTTATGTGTTTGTCCATGTGAAGACACTCCCTGAAGAGACCAACTCTGTCTTAATCATCATTTTTTCCCCATGTTCCTAATAGAATATCTTGATCATGGTAGGTGCTCACCACTAAGTTGATCCACTTACTTCTAAAATTATCTTGCAAATAGATTTGTCCACCTGTGGTTTACTATTGGGTGAAAGAAAGTGAGAAAAACAGGCATGGTAGAGGAAGAAGTCAAACTGTGATGCAGGTCCTACAAAACCCATTGCCTTTGAGTCAATTTCTACTGGTAGCAACCCTAGCAGACAGAGTAGAATTGCCCCATAGGGTTCCCAAGGCTGAGGTCTTTACAGAAGCAAACTGCCACATCTTTCTCCTTTGGAGTGGCTGGTGGACTCAAAGCATTCACCTTTTCGTTAGGAGCTTAACCACTTACTTAACCACTATTCCGCCAGGGCTGTTGACCCTACAAAGCCTACTATGATTTTCCATAGTTCACCTACTTCACACCTAAATTTGAACTCCTTCTAATTATAATAGAATTTAACTTACAATCCCACCCACCCTTTTTTTTTTATTGTTAGTTGCATTCAAGTCAGTTCCTACTCATGACTACTTTATATATAACAGAATAAAACTTTGTCTGGTCCCGCAACATTGTCATGATCCTTGGTATGTTTGTTTCCATTCATGTGGTTATTATGTCAGTCCATCTCATTGAGGGTTTTGCTCATTTTCTTTGACTGCTTTCCTAAACATGATGCCCTTTACTAGCTACTGGTCTTTCCTGATGGTGTCCGAAGTAAGTGAGTCAAAATCTCTCTGTCTTTGTTTCTAAGGTGTATTCTGGTTATGTTTCTTCTAAGGCTAGTTTGTTTGTTCTTCAGGTAGTCCATGGTATATTCAACTTTCTTCACCAACACTACAATTAGAATGTGTCAGTTCTTCTCCTCTTCCTTTTTCATTGTCCAGCTTTCACGTGCATGTTGTTGTTAGTTACCATCAAGTCAATTTTTCCCATGGGATAAGGCAATTAAAAAGACCACAGCTTGGGTCAGGCACAACCTGGTCAATCAAAGTGACATCTTTGCCCTTTAAAACTTTAAAGAGGTCTTTTGCAGCCAACTTGACCAATGCAATACATCATTTCATGTCTTGACTGCTGCTTGCATGGACATTGATTGCTGAGCCAAGTAGAATAAAATTGTTGACTACTTCATTTTCTTTTTCATTTATCAGGATGTTGTTTATCAGTCCACTTGTAAGGATTTTTGTTTTCTTCACATTCAGGCATAGGCATAACCCATACTGAAGGCTGTAGTCTTTGACCTTTATGAGTAAGTACTTCAACTCATCTTCATTTTCAGCAAGAAATGTTGTGTCATCTCCATATCGCAGGTTCTTAGTGAGCCTTCCACCGATTTTGATGCCTTGTTCTTCTTCGTATAGTCTAAGCGTAAGGGTTAGGGAAGTTCAAATGGAAAGAAGAGAGGAATGTAGATCAAAAACGTGGAAGGAAGTTTACAGGAAAAAGATCTCTTTCATTCAATTCCTTTTTTAGTATGGTGATGGGAAAAAATGAGATTTAATGTAAGAAAGAGCTGGGTATGAATACCAAGGTCAAGCATTTTAACTTTAGGTCCTTTGACTTCAATTTCTTCAAATGGAAAATGAAAATAATAATATCTGCCACATAAGTTTGTGAAGGTGAAATGAGATAACCTGGTTAAGACATTCCACAGTGATGGGTGATTTTTTGCTTCACTTTCCTGCATGGTCCTGAAACTTCATTTCACTTCCAATTGCTTGAAATCATGTTCAATAACAACCAAAGGATCTTCAGAAATAGACAGAAAATAAAAGACAGGAAAACAAAGATTGTGAGTAAGAGGAGTGAATAGAGGAGGTAAAGGGCTGAGAAAAGGAGAAGAAAAAAGTAAGGTATTTACAGGTAGGTAGGATTATTTATTCATTTTACTTTCCCCAGCATGGCATGGAGATTCTTCAGTAATATAGAAATCACCCCCTATACAATTACATGTTGAGAAGTTGTGCTGGCAAAGTAAGTACATGAACATGAAATCTTTGTTATCATCTGTTGTAGTTTCAAAAAACTCACTGTCACTATTAAATAAAAAATCTGGAACAGTGAGTAAAATTCTACTACACGTTTTTCTTGACCACATGGAGATGTTAAAACAATGCAGAATATATCATATCACATGGATTCTTTAATATAATATTCAAGATAATACCCCAAGCTTTATACTTTAAGGGGCTCCCAGAGAAATATTACAAGTGCCCTCCCCACTCTCCCACCCCCATGAAGTCTGATGATTCTTGATGCTCTAAGTCTGGGCAGATCTCCAGAGAGTGCATCATCAGTGTTTTGGTTCCTAATTTGAGGAATATAAAGTGAGAAATGACTACAGGTATAGTTTAGTTTTTCCAAACCATCTTATTCCAACTTCTCTGGTGCATGTTATGCTTCAGTATTGAATTATTGTGTTTTTTTCACTCTAACATCAGAATTTTTCACCATAAAATAGACTGTTCTGTTTAAATGACACATTCTGCCCTATCTAAAAATGGAAACCTCAGAGAAATATGTTATTTGAAAAATCATAAGATAGAAATTTTTTAAACTCATTTTTCTTGCCACAATCAAAGAATCTTCAAGAAGATCATGGGAAAATATATTTTGTCTCATAAATGAAACAGCATACTTACCTTTTTTTTATGGACAACAAGATTAAACAACTTACAAACCAGAAACATATTTCATGGAGACTTTAGGAAAGGAGATGCAACTTCAAACGCTAAACCCATTACAATTCATTAAGAGAAGGCATAAACTGTCAATACCTTATCTCTAAAAGACCAAATGCTGTCAGGTAATTTTCCAAGCATCTGCATCCTGCTGACACCGTCTAAACTCCTACTAGCAAAAGAAGCAAGGCTGAATCGGACCAGTTGGAGGAAGGCCTATGAGTTCTCAGGTCCAAGAAGAAACTCATCAAACGCATGACTGGAGAACCATCCTAAAAATGTGGAACACAATGTAATAGCATTGACATCATAGGGGAGACAAACAGCTTCCCAGGAATGAGCAATTATTCATTTTGATTCTCTATGTACTAGCCATACTTCCCAGGAATTCTGCCAAATTTTCTGAACACTTAGCTTCTCAATAATTTCTATTCCTAACCCATACCTTTGCCTCCTAGAAATGCAAATTTTGCAATAGGGCTGATAATCAAAAGATATATACAATAGGGGTAAAACTGTTAGTAAAATATTGAAATACTTCTTTACTGCTTGATAAAGAGTCCCTACTCTGAGCTACCAGAGTGTCCTTGCCTCCACTGTGGCCACTGTGGCCCAATTCCCCAGGAGCCCCAGAATCTTTCCACATTCCAGCACCTGAAGGGTTAATGCATGGCATCAGAGTAGGACCCCCAGGACCCTACTTCAGAGTCCTATAACTGGTATATTTTCTGATTGAGTTATTGTTGGTTTTTAATAGATGTTAAGTATATTGAATGTTAGTCCTGCTCAAGGAATCCCAAAATATAACGGAAATTAATAGGTGTAATACAATATGAGGTGATGGGAAATGTGGGGAACTGGAGGGTGAAAATTCCATAAAGAAGTAGTTACTACGGAGCTGCGGAAGATTGTTGCCATGTGGAATTGCAGGTTGAGGGTGCTAAACATTCTGATTTTTTCAAGAGAAGCCAGAAGTTGTGGTTTTACTGAGAAATCTCATAGTTTTTTAAAGTTGGCAACTGTGTCGCACCAAAACATGTGTTGGAATCCTAACCTGTGGATGTAATACTGTTTGAAAATATGGTCTTCTTTGTTATGTTAATTAGATGATACCTGAGTAGGGTGGTTTCTACATATAATAACTTCTTAGTTATTAAAAGAGCAGATCAGTCACAGAGATTTGCACACATGGGAGAAGACATGCCACGTGAGGATCACCAAGGAACCAAGGAATGCCTGGGACTATGAGCAAGGAAGGAATCAACACGACTGAGACCCTAATTTGGACTTACAGCCTCCAGAAATGTGAGAAAATAAATTTCTGTTCTTTAAAGCCACCCACTTGTGGTGTTTCTGTTACAGCAGCACTAGAAAACAAAAACTGTAACTAATACAGATGTTTGCAAAATACTGTGTGGGCCAAACCAAACTGGATGTGAGTTTGCGATCTTTGCCTAAAGCTTCATGGAGTTTTCATAGGGTTGTCAGAGCTTCTTCATCTGTCACCCTTGAAGCAAGCCAGAGGAAAAAGTATGGCACTCTGAATCACATAATTACAAGTAATTTCAAACTGGAACTTTGAAATAACTAAGTAAAACTGATAATTACATCAACTTCCTTTTTATAGCATTTTAGGTTTTACCAAGCAGTATCAATTTTAGTGTCTCAGCTTTTCCTCACAGGCTGCATGGGCATTATTATGTGTTTTTTGACAGTTGAGGAAAATAGGTCTGAAAAGATGAAGTAAACTGCCTAACATCACCCAAATATATGGCATATCTGGGTCCTAAACTGAGTACCAGTGGACTTGTGCCTCCTAAACCGTCTTTAAATTGTCTACCCTGCCCTCAACTTCAGTGATATCCTAGGCAGAAAAAATCACTCTTTGGACTCTGTTTTTCACACTCAATTGAAATTATCTTTTTACATTTCTAAATAATTGTTCAAGGAAGAAAATGAGTTTGGGGTAGATTGGATTAATGTTCCCAATTCTTTATTCACTCCTTTAATGAAATTATACATAAAGTTTTTTGCCATGTGACTTGTAAGGCCTCCCACTGTGGTCAGAGTAGATTTCCCTGACCAATTGATATTGCACCTGGCCATATGAATTTCTTTGGCAAATGTATGGAGGTAGAAGTGACATAGTGCCAATTCCTACCTGAGGGTTTAGGAGGTGTTATTGGTTAAATTGTGCCTTCCCCCAAAAACAAGTGTTTAAATCCTAACCCTTTTATCTCTGGATGTAATCCTGTTTAGAAACAGGGTTTTCTTTTAAAGTTAATTAGATCATACTTGAGTAGGGAGGGCTGTAAATATAATTACTTCTGAATTATAAAAAAAGCAGTGTAGACACACACACACACACACACACACACACACACATGCACACACAGGGAAGACAAAGAACTCCAAGGAAGCAAGGAATGCCAGGTCTACCCACAAGGACGAAATTATCATGGCAGAGACCCTGATTTGGACTTTTAGCCTTCATATCTGTAAGAAAATAAATTTCTGTTCTTTAAAGCTACCTGTTTGTGGTATTTGTGTTGCAGCAGCACTACGAAACTATGACTGGAGGTATAGTGTGTTTCCACTCTCCCTGTTGTGCTCCTGAGAGCTGCTATAAGGAGAACAGGTCCCAGTTATCCACTGTTCCTGCTTCAGCCAGATGGAGACACATGGAGCCAACCTAAGCCTGACCTACAGCCTTCAAAAAAGCCCAGCCTAACTCAGCCAAGACCAGCAGAACCCCAGATGACCCATAGGTCCATGAGTGAGAAAAATAATGTGATATAAACTACTGAGATTTTGTAAAGTTGTCATGCAGCATTATTGCAACAGTAGCTGACTTCTACACTATTTTAACCATCTTAGTGAAAATAGTAGTTTCCATGCTTAGACCATTGTAAATTATTTGAACAATAGAGAAAACTCCAGAAACAGCCAAGGAAGGAGAATGCATGTTTTTGGAGAACAGTGTTCTTATATCTTCTAGGCTGGTATTTCTGAAGACAGTTATATAAGGCTCCAAGCAAAGAAAAGAGGAAAACAAAACAAAATGTATTTTTATAGGAATATAATAAAATTGAGAGGTGAGGTGATTAGTGCTCTTGGAAAACTGTGTTTTCCAAGCATTGTTGCCGATCCTTGATCAGGTTGACCACTATTAAGGAAACGCATTTACAAAGTTTCTTATTTAAGAAAAAAAAGCCTTTGTTTTCTTTACTGATTGAATTATTTCCACCTCCAATTAATGAAGACAGTTTTTACCTCTCTTAATCCTATCATATACCTTGAACTGGGATGTAAATTGTGACTGAGAATCTAAGGGAAAATCATGATAGTTGTTCTTAACCCTGGTTGTGCCTTGGAATCAGCTGGGAAGATTTTTAAAAACACAGATGCCTGGGACTCTGTCCCAGAAATTCTGAATTAATTGGTCTGAGTTGGGCTGGGGCAAAGGTTCATTGTAAAAGTTCCCCAGGATTCAATCTGTGATTGGAAACCACCCTCCTTACATGACATAGGATACAAAAAGCTAATGAAAATATCCCTACAATAAAAAATAATATTTTAAAGAATGTTTTTAATTAAAACAATAACAACAAAAAAAGTCCCAGAATAGCATTGTGGCTAATAAAATGAAGACTTGAGTATGTCACCTTTTCAATTAATACCTTCTTTGAAGTAAGCTACCAGCTGAGTGATTAACACATCTCGTCCATTCCAGCACGGAGAGAGTTGCTCCTGGCAGCTCCAAAGACAACATCTCTCACATTATTCAGTCTCAATCATTGACTCAAGACATAAAATAAGTTCTTTTTATTTGAAATGACTTGAATCTCAAATTAGCAGTGAACTACAAGAAATCATAGGATTTCGAGTATTGCTTTGCATGTGCAGAATATTTGCTGCCTTTTGGAATATGACAATGTCATTTCTTTTGTTGTTCAAAATACTTGTCACTTGCTTTGAGCTTAGAGTCACAATGACATTATTGATCCACTCATCAGATCCATTCTGATCAGTTATAGTGCATGATCAGAAAGGCCTGGTGATCTACTTCCAAAATTCACTCATTAAAAAAAACCTATGGATCGTAATGTTCTGGGATCACCATGAGTCAGGGGCCAACTCTACGACAGCCAACAACAACACATAGTAAGTAGGCATATTCAATAAAAAAAAAATTGAATGAGATGGTGGTTGAGAGGAGCTGAATAGAAAAGGGCTTTATAGTCCATCTTTTGTCCTGGAATCCTACACTCAACTGGAGATGACACTACTTTTGTCACTTTGTCTCACTACTGGTTGTCTAATGCAAGTACTTGTAATTTGAAATATTCTTCTGCTTGCTGAGTCAAGGACCTTTTTTCTTCTCCTTTGGAGATGAGAGTGTGACTGGTATAGCCAAAGGTGATTTTATTTCCAGCCATTAAACAATGTTAATTTCATGCACTACAGAGAGAAGCCTGTGCAAATGATTATGATTTTGCCTGCATACAGCTTATTAATATGAATAGGTCAGCAAATTCATGATCCATAGCCTTCCCCAATAGGTATGCTTCAGAAGGTCAAGGTTATTTTTTTTTCCCTAAAAAGAGACTCATATTAATATGCAGATAACTTCTCAGAGGTAGGCTCAGGACCACTCACATTTTAAATGGTCCTTCTACCATATGAAAAGTCAATGAACTGCACAGCAAATATAAAAAGGAAATTTGAATGTCTCTGTGTAATCCCACAGAATATGGAGCAGGCACAAGGACACTACCTGCTGAACTTGATCCGACACTCTAATTCGAAAATGTGCCAGACATATCTACTCTAATGTATAACACTGCTGAGAATGGAAATGCAATTTTTCACAGTGAAGTATGCTGATGGTATTTCTTTTGCTCACAAAAAACCCTTAATAGTTTCCATGCATCAATGGTACACACATAGGTTATGGATCTTTCATGTTAATATCTGGACAGTATATAATATGAAAAATATTCATGAAGAGCAAAATGAAAGATCACTTAGCTAAAATAGGAATTTGTCATTTGTGAGCTATATTCATCCTCCTTTGTTTAACACTATTTTCCTAGCAAGGATACAGTTAACTCAGTGTCCCTGAAATGCCAGTTTTCAGTTGTTTCTCAAAAAGTGGGAAAGGGACAGATTGCCTGGATTCTAATCTAGTGTCCCTTGAAACTAAACTATGAATGTGTGAGATGCTTGTTAAGTTAAGGTGCATTTTGAGGACATAGAGTGGATTTTTTTTATCCTGTGAAATGCCCTGGGGGTCTATATGGGGACCCACCTTTTAATCTCAGCCAAATTAAGATGATCAACCCAGACCCACGTCAACTATGAAAGTAGGAGATCTTAAAATTGGAAGAAAAAATAAATAAATAAAAATTTAGTTCACCTTCCTAGCCTTGTGAAAATTCTCACTCTAGCCAGGATGAAGAGCAATAGACAAAGTAAAGAAATGTGAACGAACAAAGCACAGTCAAAGAATCCATATACAATCAATGATAGAGTCCTATCAATTCTCCTTTCAAGAAATATTTTGTATCTATTTAACTTCTTTCCATTTCCATTGCCAATACCATAGTTCAGGTCACCACTGAATTACATCTGGATTTCTTAACAACCCCTTAACAATCATGCCTTTAGACAGCCTACTTCCAATCAGTTTTCCACACTACAATCAAAGTCACAATTCTAATGAATTTTGATAAATTAACTCACTACTAAGATCTCTGCTTAGATCCTTGCAGTGGTAGGGGGTCTTACAATGGGGTCTTGAATATCAAATCTAGAGAATTTAGAGTTGATTTTGTAGGGAATAAAAAACAAGTGAATGTGTTTGAGCAAGGAAATGGCAGAATAAAAACAATAGTTAAGAGAGAGTAATCTACAATTGGCATAACATAGTTTATAAAGGAAATGTTCTACATTCTACCTTGGTGAGTAGCATCTTGGGTTTTAAAAGCCTGTTAGCCTCCATCAAAGATACTCCACTAGTCTCACCCCTTTGGGAGCAAGGGAGAATAAAGAAAACAAGATACAAGGGAAAGATTAGTCCAAAGGACTAATGGACCACAACCACCATGGCCTACATGAGACTGAGTCCAGTCCAACTAGACGGTGCCCTCCTACCTCCACTGACTGTTCTGACAGGGATCACAACAGAGGTCCCGGACAGAGCTGGAGAAAAATGTAGAACAAAATTCTAACTCACAAAAAAGACCAGACTTACTGGCCTGACAGAGACTGGAGGAATGCCGAGACCATGGCCCCTAGACACCCTTTTAGCTCAGTAACAAAGTCACTCCCAAGGTTCACCCTTTAGCCAAAGATTAGACAAGCCCATAAAACAAGACAAGACTCATGGGGCACAACAGCCCAGGGACAAAGACTAGAAGGCAGGAGGGGACAGGAAAGCTGGTAATAGGGAACCCAAGTTCAAGAAAGGAGAGTGTTGACAAGTCGTTGGGTTGTTAACCAGTGTCATAAAACAATGTGTACTAACTGTTTAATGAGAAACTATTTGTTCTTTAAACCTTCATCTAAAGTACAATTAAAAAAAATTAGAGGCGGGGCCAAGATGGCAGAGTAGTCAGACACTTCCGGTGTTCCCTCTTACAACAAAGACATGAAAAAACAAGTGAATTGATTATATAGGACTATCTAGGAGCCCTGAACATCAAAGCAAAGTTAAAGAACCAGACTGAGTGGCAGATGGAGAGAGAGATGGTTCGGAAGCAGCAAGGAGTTGCCAGACCTGACGCAGCGAGAGCCTGAGCCCTTCAGCCGGGATCAGCTCAGGAGTGAGCAGTGAGGCAGGGGAGCAGTGGCACTCGGGAGGTGTTTTCTGCACCAGGAGAGACCCAGCAACAGACAGTCTACTCGGCCATCCAGAACCAGAGAGAAGGAGCCCTCCATCAGCAAAAGATAAGTACTTGTGTCCAGCCTACCGTGTGAATCAAAAACACCCCCCTTTGGGAAAAACATCTCTCCCATTTACCTCCCTGCTGCCTGCTCTACACTGGGTCCCAGACCAGCTTCAGCAATTGCCAAGTCCCTGGGCCGGAAGTAGGACTCATCACATGCTCTGAGCCATTCTCTTGGCCTTGGAGAGTGAACAAATTAACAAACAGGGGGAAAAAGTAATCTGCCAGATCCCGTAAGCCAGGAACTCAGGGTAGGCACAGTTCCTTTGCCTAGGCACAGGCATAAGGGATCCATGGACTTTGAGTGCCTTTCCCCATGCATAGATTTGTGTGGGCCCACCTCAGCAGCATAGGCCCTCATTACTGCAGAACTATAGGGTGTATACCTGAAGTCTAATTTCAACTGTTACAGCTGTGAAGTGGCAGGTTCATGACATCTGACACTGCGCTGCCCATTATGCAGGGTCTTCACCTACCCACATCAGGGGCCTGGACTGGTGGCTCCACCCACACCACCTAGCCACTGCTACAGGGGCTTAAGAGTAAGAGGTGTCTCATAGTCCTTATAGACAACAGCTCTGGGTGCTCATATTCTGGCTGCAAAACCCACCCATCTACGAGCTCTAGGGAACAGGGACACACTTTCCTCCTGGACACTTGGGGGTGGCTGTTGGCCACCTGCCTTGCTCAGTCTGTGTCCCCCTGCTGCAGCCGAATGTCTGTGCCTACATCAATCACCCATGCCTATCTAGAACTGTAAGGGAGAGCCTGCACCACACATTTCGTGGCCAACTACCTGGACACCTGAGCTGAATCCATACAGGAAGAGTGGGCAGACTCCTGGGATCACATACTTAGTGGCAGTTCCGGCCACCTGGGGGCAGGACATTGGAGCTTCAGGGTGCTGGTGATTGGGCTAGCCCATACAAGCAGTCTATTTTGGCAAATCAAAACAAAACAAGAAGCTAGGACACAGTAAGCAAACATAAAATAAATAAATACAATAACTTATTGATGGCGCGAGACAACAGTCAATATCAAATCACATAAAGAAGCAGACCATGATGACTTCAGCAAGCTCCGAAAATAAAGAATTGACAAATTTTCTAGAGGAATAAAATTTCTTGGAATTACTGGAGGCAGAATACAAAAAATTAGCATACAGAACTCTTCAAGATATTAGGAAGAAAATTAAGAAAAATGCAGAACACACAATAGAGGAAATTAAAAAGATTAGAGTAGAGCACAATGACAAATTCAACAGGCTGCAAGAATCCATGGAGAGACAGCAAACAGAAATCCAGAAGATCAACAATAAAATGTCAGAATTAGACAACTCAATAGAAAGTCATAGGAGCAGAACTGAAACAATGGAAGTCAGAAGTAGTAAGATTGAAGATAAAGCACTTGGCAACAACTTATTTGAGGAAATCTCAGACAAAAGGATTTTAAAAAATGAAGAATCTCTAAGAATTATGTGGGATTCTATCAAGCAGAATAACCTACAAGTAATTAGAATACCAGAACAGAGGGAGATAACAGAAAATACAGAGAGAATGGTTGAAGATTCATTGACAGAAAACTTCCCCGATATTGTGAAAGATGACAAGATATCTATCCAAAGTGCTCATTGAACCCCACATAAGGTAGATCCCAAAAGAAAGTCAACAAGACATATTATAATCAAACTAGCCAAAACCAAAGATAAAGAGAGAATTTCAAGAGTGGCCAGGGATAAACAGAACATCATCTACAAAGGAGAGTCAATAAGAATAAGCTCGGACTGCTCAGCAGAAACCATGCAAGCTAGAAAGCAATGGGATGACATATATAAAGCCTGGAAGGAAAAACTTGCCAGCCAAGAATTATATATCCAGCAAAACTGTTTCTCAAATATGGTGGTAAAATTAGGGCATTTCCAGATAAACAGAAGTTTAGGGAATTTGCAAAAACCAAACCAAAATTACAAGAAATACAAATGGGAGTCCTCCGGTTAGAAAATCAATAAGATCAGACAACAACAGAAGACTAGAACACAGGACAGAGCAAACAGATATCAACCCAGATAGGGAAGTCACAAAAGTAAATCAAAGCTAAAACACTGAAAATAGGGAAACAGTGATGTCAGTATGTAAAAGATGACAACATCAAAACAAAAAAAGAGGGACTTAAAAAGTGTAGACATAGATTTTTCATATGGAGAGGAAGTCAAGGCAATATAAAGAAATAAAAGACTGGTATAAACTTAGAAAAATAGGGGTAAATATTAAGAT
>NW_004443939.1:15768202-15798694 GCF_000243295.1 Trichechus manatus latirostris | reverse complement strand
AAAGAATTAGAGCAGAATTAAATGAAATAGAGAATAGAAAAACAATTGAAAGAGTTAACAAGACCAAAAGCTGGTTCTTTGAAAAGATCGACAAAATTGATAAACCGTTGGCCAAACTGACAAAAGAAAAACTGGAGAGGAAGCAGATAACCCAAATAAGAAATGAGATGGGTGATATCACAACAGACCCAAATGAAATTAAAAGAATCATAACAGAATACTATGAAAAGTTGTACTCTAACAAATTTGAAAACCTAGAGGAAGTGGACAAATTTCTAGAAACTCACTACTTACCTAAACTAACACAAACCGAGGTAGAACAATTAAATAAACCCATAACAAAAGAAGAGATTGAAAAGGTAATTAAAAACTCCCAACAATAAAAAGCCCTAGCCCGGACGGTTTCACCAAACTCTCAGAGACGAGTTAACACCACTACCACTAAAGGTATTTCAGAGCGTAGAAAAGGACGGAATACTCCCAAACTCATTCTGTGAAGCCAGCATAACCCTGATACAAAACCAGGTAAAGACATCACAAAAAAAGAAAATTACACTCCAATATCCCTCAAGAACATTGACGCAAAAAGCCTCAACAAAATTCTAGCCAATAGAATACAGCAACATATCAAAAAAATAATTCACCATGATCAAGTGGGATTTATACTAGGCATGCAAGGATGGCTCAACATTAGCAAAACAATCAATGTAATCCATCACACAAATAAAACAAAAGACAAGAACCACATGATCTTATCGATTGATGCAGAAAAGGCATTTGACAAAGTCCAAAACCCATTCATGATAAAAACTTTCAACAAAATAGGAATAGATTGGAAATTCCCCAACATAATTCAGGACATCTATAGAGCCAACAGCCAACATCATCCTAAATGGAGAGACTTTGAGAGCATTCCCCTTGAGAACAGGAACCAGACAAGGATGCCCTTTATCACCACTCTTATCCAACATTGTGCTGGAGGTTCTAGCCAGAGCAATTAGGCTAGAAAAAGAAATAAGGGCATCCAAATTGGTATGGAAGAAGTCAAAGTATCTCTGTTTGCAGATGATATGATCTTATACAGAAAACCCCAAAGAATCCACAAGAAAACTACTGGAACTAATAGAAGATTTCAGCAAAGTATCAGGATACAAAATAAACATACAAAAATAAGTTGGATTCCTTTCGCCAACAAAGAAAACCTCAAAGAGGAAATCAACAAATCAATACCATTTACAATAGCTCCCAAGAAGATAAAATACTTAGGAATAGATCTAATCAGAGACGTAAAAGATCTATACACAGAAAACTACAAGACACTACTGCAAGAAACCAAAAGAGACCTGCATAAGTGGAAAAACATACCTTGCTCATTGATAGGAAGATTCAACATTGTGAAAATATCAGTTCTACCCAAAGCTATCTACAGATACAATGCAATCCCGACCCAAATTCCAATGGCATTTTTTAATGAGATGGAAAAACAGATCACGAACTTCATATGGAAAAGGAAGAAGCTCAGGATAAGTAAAGCATAACTCAAGAAGAAAAACAAAGTGGGAGGCCTCACACTACCTGATTTTAGAACATATTATACTGCCACCGTAGTCAAAACAGCCTGATACTGGTACAACAACAGATACATAGACCAATGGAACAGAATTGAGAATCCAGACATAAATTCATCCACCTATGAAGAGCTGATATTTGACAAAGGCCCAAAGGGAAAGACAGTCTCTTTAACAAATGGTGCTGGCATAACTGGATATTCATCTGCAAAAAACTGAAACAAGACACATACCTCACACCATGCACAAAAACTAACTCAAAATAGATCAAAGATCTAAATATAAAATCTAAAATGATAATCGATCATGGAACAAAAAATAAGGACAACACTTGGTGCTCTAATACATGGCATAAACAGAATACAAACCATAAGTAACAATACACAAGCACCAGACAAGAGACTAGATAACTGGGAGCTCCTAAAAATCAAACACTTATGCTCATCAGAAGACTTTACCAAAAGAGTCAAAAGACAACCTACAGACTGGGAAAAAATTTTTGGCTATGATAAATCCAATCAGCATCTAATCTCTAAAATCTACAAGATACTGTGAAGCCTCAACAACAAAAAGATAAACAACACAATTAAAAAATGGGAAAAGGATATGAACAGGCACTTCACCAAAGAAGACATGCAGGCAGCTAACAGACACATGAAGAAATGTTCACGATCATTAGCCATTAGAGAAATGCAGATCAAAACTACAAGGAGATATCATCTCACCCCATCAAAGCTAGCATTAATCCAAAAAACAGAAAATAATAAATGCTGGAGAGGTTGTGGAGAGACTGGAACACTTATACACTGCTGGTGGGAATGTAAAATGGTACAACCACTTTGGAAATCGATTTGGTGCTTCCTTAAAAAGCTAGAAATAGAAGTACCATACAATCCAGCTATCCCGCTCCTTGGAATATATCCTAGAGAAATAAGAGCCACCACACGAATAGATATATGCACACCCATGTTCATTGCAGCACTGTTCACAATAGCAAAAAGATGGAAACAACCTAGGTACCCATCAAAGGATGAATGGATAAACAAATTATGGTATATCCACACAATGGAATACTATGCAATGACAAAGAACAATGATGAATCTGTGAAACATCTCATAACATGGAGGAATCTGGAGGGCATTAAGTTGAGTGAATTTAGTCAGTCACAAAAGGACAAATACTGTATAAGACCACTATTATAAGAACTCAAGAAAAGGTTTAAACACAGAAGAAAACATTCTTCAATGGTTACAAGGGAAGGGAGGGAGGATGAGAGTTATTCACTAACTAGATATCAGACAAGAATTATCTTAGGTGAAGGGAAGGACGGCACACACTACAGGGGAAGTCAGCACAATGGACTAAACCAAAGCTAAGAAGTTTCCTGAATACAAACACTTCGAGGGACAGAGTTTCAGGGGCAGGGGTCTGGGGACCATGCTTTCAGGGAACATCTAGGTCAATTGGCATAACAACGTTTATTAAGAAAATGTTCTGCATCCTACTTTGGTGAGGGGCCCCTGGGGTCTTAAAAGCTTGCAAGTAGCCATCTAAGATGCATAAATTGGTCCCAACCGCCTGGAGTAAAGGAGAATGAAGAACACCAAAGATACAAGGAAAGTGTTAGCCCAAGAGACAGAAAGAGCCACTTAAACCAGAGACTTCATCAGCCTGAGACCAGAAGAACTAGATGGTGCCACCAATGACCGCCCTGACAGGGAACACAACAGAGAGTCCCTGATGGAGTAGGAGAGAGGTGGGGTGTAGAACTCAAATTCTAGTAAAAAGACCACTTAATGGTCTGACTGAGACTGGAGGAACTCGGAAAAGCATGCCCCCTGGATTCTCTATCAGCCCAGAACTAAAATAATTTCTGAGGCCAACTCTTCAGACAAAGATTGGAATGGACTGTGGGACATAAAATGATACTCACGAAGAGTGTGCTTCTTAGCTCAAGTAGATACATGAGTCTAAATGGGCAGCTTCTGTCCGGAGGTGAGTTGAGAAGGCAGACAGGGTTAAGAACTTGTTGAATGGACATGGGAAATTAGAGGTGTAAAGGATGAGTGTGCTGTCACAGTATAAGGAGAGCAATTAGGGTCACATAACAAAGTATGTATAAATTTTTGTATAAGAGACTAACTTGAAATGTAAACTTTCACTTAAACTACAACAATAAACAAACAAAAAAAAGAGTAATCTAACATCTTTCTGGGGAATGATCATATCTGAAAGGCTACCACAGAAATTGAGTTATGACTAACTTATAAACCTAGTGGATATGGGTGGGCAGTGTGAATGAAGAGAAATAACAATATGTCACAGTTTTACCTATGTGTCCTGGGTGTGGTCACTTTCCTTCCATGTGCCACTTCTTTTTGATTTCTCACAATAACGTGGGAGTCTGTACACCGACCATTTGAACCCGAATATCAATGAACAACTAATGGCCAAAGCTATGAGTTTTAATGACATCAGTCAAGAAATGTACATGGCAGAGGCCTAAGAACTGACCTTTCATCTTCCTGTTTGATTGGCTCCCTCTTATTTTTCCTCTATTGGTTATAATTGCAGTTATTCTTATAGTTTTATATTCTTCCTTATACTATATATTCCCAGTCAGTCATAAAGTCAGCTATCAATACATAGAACTTCAACTCCTTCACATAAACCAATGACTCTCAAATATACACTCTCCTATCAGATGTAAATATTCAGCTTCATACCAAACATCCCCATTCATATGTTTCACACCACCCCAAGCTCAGTATGTCCTAAACTGTACTTATTGCCTTTTTTGGCTATGAGGAAAGTAGAGATGGTGAAATATTAATTTATTTGTGGTTAACAGTTTGTGTAAAATTTATGAGAATTGCTTACCCCTGACATTTAGCACTAAGTATTCTTTTTGCTATGTACTAATGAGAACATAAGAATTCAGGACAGAATAACACAATCCAAACCAGACTCCACCCATAATCAATGACAAGCACCCTGCCCTAAGAGAGAAATCCAGGGTTCAGGATATCTTTTGGTAGTATGATGGCTACAGGACAAGGACTACTATTAAATGTCTTGAAATCATCAGTGGCTCCAAAGGTACTGCAAAGCAAAATTTGTGGGATAGACAGGTGCTGGGGTAGGGATACCTTCAGGCATCATGGGAGCAGGTGGGTTAAGACAGATGAAACAGGTATTGTTCTGAGCCATCTCTTGTCCTGTCTCTCCCACAGTACCCTTCAGAAATTTCCCTTGTCCAGACTCCTTCATAGAGAGGGTTTCTATCATCATGGTAATGATATTGGCATCTCCATTAAACTTTCTTTCAGTTGAGCTCAAATTTATTATCTTTTCTAACATTAGTCTAAAGATTTATGGCTGGGCTAGGGAGTACCGAGGCTAAACATCTTCCCTTCACAATCTCTATTTCTTGTATTCTAATCTTTGAGAATGACATTACTCTCCACAAAATCCACAAACTTACAAGGTATCTTAGATGACCTTCCTCTTCACTCCTGACCCATCCAACCAGCCACAAAATCCTAACTCCATTGCCATTATCTCAGACCAGAATATCATCAAATCTCAGTTGTGTAATATCAATAGCCTTCTAAATGTTCTCTCTGTATCAAATCTGTTTCTACTTTCAACCCCATTTATTCTTATCCTATCTTCATCTACTTTGGCATCAAAGTAATTTTTTTTTTAATTCAGAACTAACCAGATCAATCATTGCTAAAAATTTTTTCAATGATTCCTCATAGATGCCAGTAGAACACTCTAACTCTTGCAACATAAGGCCCTTACAAGCAAACTACAACATAGGTCCTCACCGGCCTGATGAGCCACCACTATCTTGTCCATACCTCACATCCCAGGGGCACCAGGGACTGTGTTTTGCTCATTCCTACATTCCTGGGGCTAAATTCTGGCAGCCCGATATATTTTATTTGTATTTATTAAAATCAACCATAGGGCCTAAGGTGAAGTGTCTTCAAAATACAAAGGAAAAGAATGTTCAGTGAGCTGAACTTTAAAAAGTATCTGACTATATCAACAGAATAGCTCAAAGGCAAGAAAATGGTGTGTGTGTGTGTGTGTGTGTGTGTGTGTGTGTGTGTGTGTTTATTTTGCTTTGTTTAAACTTTAAGTAAAAAGTTGAGGAGCATTTTGAATTTGGAAAGACAGATGAGCTTGGAAATTTTGGACACGTGCCATCATAAATTCAATTCCAAATTCCTCTTTCAACATAAAGAAAAAAATTAAGTAAAAAGTAGAAACATAGTATTTACTCTAAAACACTAATTAAAAAATGACCAATATTCCTCTGAATTGAATTTAGAAAAAAAGGTAGTTAAAAAGTCTAAACGGCATTTCCTAATATAAATTCATTTCTAATGCAATTTTAAAAGCCTACATTATTTTAAAATAGTGTGCAAATGAAAGCCTCAATTTATTGTATATATTAACAAATTCAAAACATTCAAAGTGGCTGTTCTTGCTATTCAATGGTACTAGATGGCCAGAGGTAGATCCATGGTTAATTTAAAAAAAAAAAAAAATTAAACCATTAGCTTTTCATAAAAAGGGCATGGTACTCTGTGAGAGGGGCATTACCTTTCGAGCATTTGAAATTCTCAAATGCCTGGGTTTTTAGTGGCTCAGTCAACTGATGGTGCACCTATGTCTATGCAAATGTGTTCGTCCATTTTGTTTCCCCATTTTAAAAATTCTTTGTATATACAACATCTGTAACTTTTTAATGCCGTTGACTCCCACATAGCTCATACAATGTAATTAATACACACAGCCAGTGCAATCTGGCTTCTGAATGACATAAATTAGACAACCAATACATGCTTGTCAAATGAATGAAGCCCTCCATTTTAACTGCTAACCCTAAACGATGTTGGCTCCTTATAAAACAATCCATTGGCTTCTTTTCATTCCTTATAATATTTATTTTTATTTCTGGTGTCCATGCTTCTAGCTACCTGGCTATTAGTATGTCTGGACAATTCTCATACTTTGTCCTCATATCTGCATTTGCTTATGCTTTTTCTGCTGCCTGCAATGCCTACTGTGCCACAGCTCTATCTTTCTGCTTGGTGAAAAGCTAATTCATTATTAGATTGTCACTCCAAATACTGTTATGTAACTGAAGCCCTCCCTGTTCACTGTAGGTGATGGTATTTTCTCCCTCCTCCAAACACATACTGTATTTCATTTGCATCTCTCATATGGTTCTTTGCTCTTTCTACCTTGCATTCTATTTTTGTACAGCTTATCATTCCTTCTAGAATGCAAAATCCTTAAATACAGAATCCATTTCTGAATCACTTGTGTCTCATAAGCATCTTGTGCAGTGCTTTTTACATATAAGTATGTATTTTTAGAAAATTTATTTCTATCCTTAGGAAAACCTTTGATCCTTTTAACCTGCAGTTTATATAAAATTTCAACAAACTTTATATGAAGGAAAAAGAAGATCACAGAAGGTATAAAAAAAACTTCAAGCCTCCCCAGACTACAATCCACTGGGGTATTTATATGGAAACAATCTAATCTCTACATACCTGAGAATGTTATTATGACACAACTCAGAGGAATAATCAATGTGCAAAAAATATTCTCTAAATTCTAAATAATCACCTTAATGTATTATTTATTAAAAATGCCTTATTTGTTATTCAGTTATAATGAATCAATAAATTTACAGAGAGAGTTAACCTTGAATTTAATAAATAATTAATAACTACTACTAACAATATCTTTTTCATTTTTCCATTATAATAATCCAATAAATTTTAGGGATATTTAACATTTACAAAACATTTTTACATTTATTTTAACACTTAACCTTTGTAACAGGGCTAAAAGAGAGATATCAAATCTATCAGATTCTACAGACGAAAAAGCTGAAATTTAATGGGGCAAGTAAGTTGTCCCAAGGTTACACAGCTAAAAAGTGGTAAAGTTAGTGTTCAGTACTTAGCGTCCTGACCCCAAAGAGTGAAACAGACTTAGTTTCCATCTACTGTGAGGCACTGAAAAGAAGTAAACAAAAATAAATGGGAACAATCATGTTTTTTTGATGAAGAACAATGGCCAGCAGGAAGCAGAAGCTTTTGAGATAACGAGATCAGGAAAGACATCATGGAAAAGGTTGTCTTTAAGCTAAGACCTGAACAAGGAGAATGAGCCAGTCATTAAAACAAACAAAAACGAGGGAAGAGAATTCCAGGTACAGGAAAGTGCTTAAATAAAGGCCCTAAATTAAAAAATTTAAAAAAAAAAAAAATCAGGCTTCTTACCATGGCATAAAATAGCCTTCATGAACTGGATTCCAAGTACATTTTCAACTGATCACATGCCAACTGCCCTTCCGCTCATCTCTTTCACCCTTCACACTCAAAGAAGACAGAAGTATTAATTCCCTGAACATTTCCTCAACTGCATATTCCTTTGCACTTTTGCATATGCTATTTCCTCCGTCTGAAACACCCTATTCTGACATCTCTACACAGAAAAAATATATATATTAATTTGTTCTGAAAAACTTTTCTCAGATGACATTGATTTCCTAAAGTCACTTCAGAATATCTCCCTCCTCTTGCAGCCAGCTAAATGAGTCTCTCCTGCATTAAAAAAAAAAAAAAAAGCTTTAATGGGGAATAATTTATATAACATAAAATCACCTGCTTTAAGTGTAAAATTCAGTGACTTTTAGTATTCACAGAATTGTGCCACCATCACTACAGTCTAATTTTAGAACATTCTCATCACTCAAAAAAAGAAACCATGTGTTCATTTACAGTCCCTCTTCATCACCCTTTCACTCAGCCCTGGGCAACCACTAATCTCTAATCTATTTGCTGTCTCTTTCTAGATATTTTATACAAATGAAATTATACAATATGTGTCCTTTTTGTCTGGCTTCTTTTACTGAGCGTAATGTTTTTGAGACTGACCCAAACTATAGTATGTTTCAGTACTTTGTTCTGTTTTGATGAATTTTCTATTCACCATTTCATGGATATTAAGGTTGTTTCCAGTTTTTTACTGTTGTGAATAATGCTGATATGAACGTTTGTATAGAATTCTTTGTGAGTATATATGTTTTCATTTTTCCTGAATAGATATTTAGTAGTGGCATTGCTGGGTCATGTGGTATCTTGCCTGTCTTTTACTTCTATGCCTTTCATACATCCTTCTACTAACACACACATCATTTCTAATTGCTGTGATTTATCTGTTTAGTTTTACATATATACCCCCCTTTTGAGCTATAAGCATTATTAGAGCAGGTAACATGGCTCCAGTAGGCTTTTTCGTTTTGTTTTGTTTTGTTTTACCAGTTGCCATCAAGTTGATTCCAACTCATGGCAACCTCATGTGTGTCAGAGTAGTACTGTGCTCCACAGGGTTTTCAATGGCTGATTTTTTCAGAAGTAGATCGCCAGGCTTTTTTTCCGAGGTACATCTGGTGGTTAGCAGCCTAGTGCATTAACTGTTTGCATCCCTCATTAACTCATTAACTGTTTGCTCCAGCAAGTAGAATAGCTTCACTTTCTACAGTCTCAATAAACATAATTATTGGTACATAGTAGATACCCAAGAGTTTACTGAACTCTGATTCCAGATTCCCCTCTTCATTCATTACCACAGCTTCAGGGAGTGCTGCTTGCTGGTGGCTCACAAATGAGTCTCTCCCCAAGAATTGCCCTTTGCCGGGAAACTGTTTTGCACAAGGTTACACCTACTCCCTAAGGGCAGCCCAAATTCAGTGACTAATCTATGTAAGGAGATATAGACCTGGGCTCTTGCCTCCATTCAACACATCTCTGAAGGGTATTCCAGCTTTACAGCATCCCTTGGGATTGGCTGAGGCCATTGTTGCAACTGCGTTACAGTTCAAATTCTCTTTATGCCCAATCCTGCTTCCTTTGTCCTCTGATCACTGGTGTAGTTGCTGAGAAGACTCCCCAAAAAGCCTTCTGCAAGCAAATCTCAGTCTCAGATTTCCTGAAGAACCTGACTACTTTAAGTGGTGAATTCAAGCAAGGAAGTTGACTATCAAACAGATAATAATCTTCAATTCCCCTTCTTCCATCAGTAGCAGTTATTCTAATCAATTGTTTGTGATATAGATGTCACCTAGATAAAATCCAGATTCTACCTTACACTTGAAAATGAGATAAGATCAAGTTAATACCCACCCTGTTCCATACCCCTTGAAAATCAAAAGCCCTACCAGCTATTTCTGCAATTCTTTTAGGAATATGCGTAGTGATGGTCTCTGGTTTCTACCATCCATTTGATTAATTTAGTTTACAGACTTCATTTTCATACCTAATGTTTTTATTTTGAATTATATCAATCTAGACAAAAACTTTCCTCAAGATCTACAAAAATCCCACTCATGCAAGGGATTTATGAGTATAGTAGACTTTGTTAAGTATCTTAGGAGACAAAAATGGGTTTACATTTTCATAAAGCAAACATCTTCAAATTAAGTATTGCAGTCATTGTTGTCAGGTGCCTTCAAGTAGATCTCACTCATAGCAGCCCTACATACAACAGAACGAAATACTGCCTGGTCCTGCACCATCTTCACAAGCATTGCTATGTTTCAGCCCACTGTTGCAACTACTGTGTCAATCCATCTCATGAGGATCTTCCTCTTTTTAGCTAACCCTCTACTTTACCAAGCATGATGTCCTTCTGCAGAGACTGATCCCTCCTGATAACCTGTCCAAAGTACATGAGACAAAGTCTTGCCATCCTTGCTTCTAAGGAGCATTCTGGCTGTACTTCTTCCAAGACAGATTTGTTCATTCTTTTGGCAATTCATGGTGTAATCAGTATACTTTGCCAACAGCATAATTCAAAGTGTCAATTCTTCTTTGCTCTTCCTTATTCATTGTCCAGCTTTCCTATGCATATGAGGAGATTGAAAATATCATGGCTTGGGTCAGGTGCACCTTAGTCTTCAAAGTAACGTCTTTGCTTTTCAACACTTTAAAGAGATTTTTTGCAGCAGATTTTCCCAATGCAATACGTCATTTGATTTCTTGCCTGCTGTTTCTGTGGGTGTTGATTGTGAATCCAAGTAAAAGGAAATCCTTGACAACTTCAGTCTTTTCTCCGTTTATCATGAAGTTGCTTATTGGTCCAGTTGTGAGGATTTTTGTTTATTTTATCTTGTATTGCAATCCATAGTGAAGGTTGCAGTCTTTGATCTCCATCAGTAAGTGCTTCAAGTCCTCTTGACTTTTCAGCAAGCAAGTTTGTGTCATCTGCATATCGCAGGTTATTAATGAGCCTTCCTGCAACCCTGATGCCAAGCTCTTCTTCATATACTCCACCTTCTCCGATTATTAGCTCATTATACAGATTGAAAAAGTAGGGTGAATGAATACAACCTTGACGCACACCATTCCTGACTTTAAACCAAGCAGTATCCCCTTGTTCTGTCAGAACGACTGCCTCTTGGTCTATGTACAGGTTCCTCATGAGCACAATTAAGTGTTCTGGAATTCCCATTCTTCGAAGTGCTATCCATAATTTGTTATGATCCACACAGTCAAATGCCTTTGCATAGTCAGTAAAACACAGGTAAACATCTTTCTGGTATTCTCTACTTTCAGCCAAGATCCATCTGACATCAGCAATGATATCTCTGGTTCCATGTCCTCCTCTGAATCTGGCTTGAATTTCTTGCCATTCCCTGTTGATGTACTGCTGCAACTGCTTTTGAATGATCTTCAGCAAAATTTTACCTCCATGTGATATTAATGATATTATTCAATAATCTCCACATTCTGTTGGATCACCTTTCTTTGGAATGGGCAAAAATATGGATCTCTTCCAGTCAGTTGGCCAGGAAGCTGTCTTCCAAATTTCTTGACATAGACAAGTGAGCACCTCTAGTGCTACATCCGTTTGTTGAAACATCTCCATTGGTATTCTGTCAATTCCTGGAGATTTGTTTCTCACCATTCTCTTCAGTGGAGCTTGAACTTCTTCCTTCAGTACTATTGGTTCTTGAGCACATGCTACCTACTGAAATGGTTGAATGTTGACCAATTCTTTTTGGTACAGTGACTCAGTGTATTCCTTCCATCTTCTTTTGATGCTTCCTTGTCATTCAATATTTTGCCCATAGAGTCCTTCAATATTACAACCTGAGGCTTGAATTTTTTCTTAAGTTCTTTCAGCTTCAGAAATGTTCTTCCTTTTTGGTTTTCTAACTCCAGGTCTTTTCATGTTTCGTTATAATACTTTACTTTGTCTTCTCAAGTTGCGCTTTGAAATCTTCTGTTCAGCTCTTTTACTTCATCATTTCTTCCCTTAGCTTTAGCTACTGGATTTTCAGGAGTAAGTTTTAGAGTCTCTTCTGATATCCATTTTGGTCTTTTCCTTCTTTCCTGTCTTTTTAATGACCTTTTTCTTTCTTCATGTATAATGTCCTTGATGTCATTCCACAACTTGTCTAGTCTTCAGTCATTAGTCTTCAATGCATCAAATCTATTCTTGAGATGTTCTCTGAATTCAGGTGGAATATACTCAAGGTCATATTTTGGCTCTCATGGACTTGCTTTAATTGTTGGCCTTCCCATCAAGATATTTTTATCTGACCACTTCCTCCCAGGGAAAGGAAAGTGTGAAACTCTTGCCATTTTAGTGTCTGTTCTCTCCCTGACCCCTCTTTTTTCTGATTTATCACTCACTTATCTTCCTTTCCCCTTCCCTTTCTCTGAGGAGCATATTCCTTCCATTTTCTCATGCAGAAGGTAAGTAAGCCTCTCTGATGCCTCTATACCCATGCTTTGAGAGTCTCATTTGTATTCCAAATAGCTTATCAAGACTTTCACCTAAACTAAGCTATCTCCTAAGAGGAATTCTAATGCCAGTCATTTTCATTTTTATCCTCACTATATAGAGATGCATTAGTTTATTCAGGAAGAAAACCACTAATATATTTATTACTTAATATTTATGATTAAGGAATTACACAATTTTCTGATTTCTATACTTTTGACAATATATAGAACCATAACAGACTGTCTAAAAAGTGTTGTCAAGTTTTGAATAAAGATACTATGGTGAATTTAGCATCTAATTTCTAAAACTTCTTAGTATCCCATTTATTTTATTCATTCATTCATTCATTCAGGCATCATGACAGGGCAAGAATTTCAGAAGTATGTTTAAAGCCAGCCCTGTAAAACCTGTCGATGTCAACCAAAGTCCTTCAAAGAAGACACCAAACAGGGAAACTTGCTAACCTCATGTCTACTCCATCACTGGAGACAATCAGATATTCTGCAGCTTCCCTTGTTGAGGGTGCAGAGCCAACCTTGTCACCTCCCTGGAATCCAACAGGATCTCAACTGATCCTATTGCCCAATTGTGTATCTACCAGAGTCTTCTCCACCTGAACCTGTCCAGTGTTTTGTCCTCTTGTGCCTATCATGTTTAATACAACCAGCTTCAGTAAAAATATGGAAGCTTCACAAGGTGAAGAAAAGCAGAGAGGTAAATCAACAATCTTTTCAGAAACATAGCCCTTTGTTCCAGAATATTGTGAAACATTGAGAAACAGGGTCACTATCTCCCTCACAGACACAGAATTTTCTAGGATTGTAATTTGGGAGTCATTTTACATCTACTTCTCTTTGCACAAAACAGATTAATAAAACTGGGCCCTTAAAATACAGGGTAGACACAAAAACAAGCAGCAAGTGCTTCCTGCTGATGTAATCAATAGACTTATCATTCTCTCAGGCCTTCATCTGGTGGAATCTGTCCTTGCCTCTCTTTCCCTCCCTCCCTCCATCCTTTCCTTCCTTCATCTAACAAATCTTTACTGAACTTTCTCATATTCACAAGGATCAAATGATAAATGAGACAAACATGGCCCCAGGGTTCATGAAACTCAGTCTAGTAGGAATGAGCCTTCTAAAGGATAACTGCCTTCAATGGCCAGCTGCTCTTCACATCCAAACACCCGCTTCACCCTCTAGCCTTATCTCTGGTCCCTCGCCTCCACCTACATCATAGTACTCAGCACCTCAAGCCACTAAGCAAGAGTACTTACTTGCTGTGCCTCAGACATATGCACTTTCTTGCTCTGGGCCTTGCATGTTCTGCTTTCTCTGTTGTAATATCTTTTTCACCCAGACCTGTACACTTGATCTGATTCACTTCCATTCATACCCTCATGTTTCCACTTAGCACCAACTGAGGGAAGTGATGCTTCATCTGAAATGCATCCATGTTGATATGTGGAAGCCACAGGCATGGAGGCTATCATCCCAGGCTCCATGCCTGAGCTGTACAGGGAAACTTTT
Organism: Trichechus manatus latirostris; assembly: GCF_000243295.1. Taxonomy (NCBI): domain Eukaryota; kingdom Metazoa; phylum Chordata; class Mammalia; order Sirenia; family Trichechidae; genus Trichechus; species Trichechus manatus. Next base: position 15,784,769 of record NW_004443939.1, on the reverse strand, counting down.
CCTCTGAAACATTAGATATGCCCTAAGGAAGCCATCCATTTGAATTCTTCTAATTATAGAATACACTTGAGTGATTCCTGAAGCAAACAACTGTTCTCTCAGGAACAAGAAGTAAAATTTAAAACGAAGAATCCAACACCTCACCTCTGCTACTCTGGAGGAAACAGGCTTAGGGATTTCTCTTTATTAATCCTTTTTTTCCCTATTATTTCTTCATTCAGCACTCCCTAATTATTTAACTCTATAGTGCCTCTTACATAAAAATTTTCTCTTTTCAGGCAGTTTCACTCAGTGCTCTTGTTGGTCATTGTATTAGTTTCCTATTGCTGCTGTAACAAATTACCACAAACTGAGTGGCTTAAAACAACAGGTTTTTATTTTTTCAATTGCCTCATAAGCATGCAAAAGCTGGACAATGAATAAAGAAGACTGAAGAAGAATTGATGCATTTCAATTCTGGTGTTGGTGAAGAATATTGAATATACCATAGACTGCCAGAAGAGTGAACAAATCTGTCTTAGAAGAAGTACACCCAGAATACTCCTTAGAAGCAAGGATGGCAAGACTTGACCTCAGGTACTTTTTTATGTTACCACGAGGGACCAGTCCCTGGAGAAGGACATCATGTTTGGTAAAACAGAGGGTCAACACAAAAAAGGAAGACCCTCAGTGAGATGGATTGATATAGTGGCTGCCGCAATGGGCTCAAACATAACAACTGTTTGGATGATGCAGGACTGGGCAGTGTTTTGTTCTGTTGTACATACGGTCACTATGAGTTGGAATCGACTCAACGGCACCTAACAACATAACAACAATAGTTGTGAAGATTAGAAGTCCTAAAATCAAGGTGTTGGCAGGGCTGTGTTGCCTCTAGAGGCACTAGGGGAAAATCTGTTTCCTTATCATTTTCAGCTTCTAGAGGCTCATATTTCCTTCCTCCATCTTCAAAGTCAGCAGCGTAGCATCTTCGAATCAATCTCTCTTGTGTGTGTGCATTCTCTTTCATACCTCTTTTCTGTTGTCACATCTCCTCTCTCTGACTTTAACCTTCCTGCCTCCTCTTATAAGAATGCTGTGATTACATTGAACCTACCTGGTAACACAGGATAATCTCCCCATCTCAACATTCTTAAGTTAATTTCATCTGCTAAGTCCCTTTTGCCATTTAAGGTAACATATTCACAGATTCTGAGGATTAGGACGTGGACATCTTTGGGGGAGAGAGAGCACTATTCTGTCTACCACAGCCATAAATGTGTTCTCTGCAGTCACTGGAGATAGTCATTCTACTGTGTACTTGAAGGGGCTTAAACTGCTCTATTCTGTTTCCCTATTGTATTGAGCAATGACATTAACTGGTATTGGCATGATCTTAGTGTTTTGGCTTTGGGTTTTGTTGATTTCCCCTGCCTCATTGACCTTGCTCTTACCTCATCACATGTACCCCTCTGGTACTCACACTAGATGACCAGACTCTTGTCACCACACAAATTGCTTTAGTTAATGTGGAGGTTGAGGGAAACCTCTCCCCACCAGTGTTGAAACTATTTATTAGGCTACTAAAGAGGGCTAACTTGTTCTATCAGTCTCTCGCAGTTATTGTGGGTAGGTGCCATCGAGTTGATTCTGACTCATAGTGACCCTATGTACAACAGAACGAAACACTGCTCAGTCCTGTGCCATCCTGATAATCTTTGCTATGCTTGAGCCCATTGTTGCAGCCACTGTGTCAATCTGTCTCACTGAGGGTCTTCCTCTCCTTCACTGACCCTCTACCCTACCGTGCATGATGTTCTTGTCCTGGGACTGATCCCTCTTAATAACATGCCCAAACTAGGTGAGATGTAGTCTCACCATCCTTGCATCTAAGAAGCATTCTGGTTGTATTTCTTTCCAGACAGATGTGTTCGTTCTTTTACCAGTTCATGGTATATTCAGTATTCTTCGACAACACCATAATTCAAAGGCATCAATTCTTCTTCAGTCTTCCTTATTCATCGTCCAGCTTTCACATGCATATGAGGTGATTGAAAACACCATGGATTGGGTCAAGTGCACCTTAGACTTCAAGGTGACATCTTTGCTTTTCAACACTTTAAAATGGTCTTTTGCAGCAGATTTGCCCAATGCAATGTGTCATTTGATTTCTTGACTGCTGCTTCCGTGGGTTTTGATTGTGGATCCAAGCAAAATGAACACCTTGACAACTTTAATCTTTTCTCCATTTATCGTGATGTTGCTTATTGGTCCTGTTGTGAGGATTTTTGTTTTCTTTATGTTGCGGTGTAATCCATACTGAAGGCTGTGGTCTTTGGTCTTCATCAGTAAGCGCTTCAAGTCCTCTTCACTTTCAGCAAGCAAGGTTATGTCATCTGTGTAATGCAGGTTGTTATTGAGTCTTCCTCCAGTCCAGATGCCCCATTCTTCTTCACATAATCCAGCTTCTCGGATTACTTGTTCAGCATACAGATTGAATGGTGAAAGGATACAATCCTGACACACACCTTTCCTGACTTTAAACCATGCAGTATCCCCTTGTTCTATTTGAATGACTGCCTCTTGGCCTATCTACAGTTTCCTCATGAGTACAATTAAGTATTCTGGAATTCCCATTCTTCCCAATGTTATCCATAATTTGTTATGATCCACACAGTCAAATGTCTTTGCAAAGTCAATAAAACACAGGTAAACATCTTCCTGGTATTCTCTGCTTTCAGCCAGGATCCATCGGACATCAGCAATGATATCCCTCATTCCACATCCTCTTCTGAGTCCAGCTTGAATTTCTGGCAGTTCTCTTTTGATGTACTTTTGCAGCTACTTTTGAATGATCTTCAGCAAAATTTTACTTGCATGTGATATTAATGATATTGTTCAATAATTTCTGCATTTGGTTGGATCACCTTTCTTGGGAATAGGCATAAATGTGGATCTCTTCCAGTCAGTTGGCCAGGTAGCTGTCTTCCAAATTTTTTCACATAGATAAGTGAGCAACTCCAGCACTGCATTCATTTGTTGAAACATTTTAATTGGTATTCCATCAATTCCTGGAGCCTTGTTTTTTGCCAATGTCTTCAGTGCAACTTGGACTTCTTCCTTCAGTACCATTGGTTCCTGATTATATGCTACCTCTTGAAATGGTTGAATGTCAACCAATTTTTTTTTTTTTTTTGTATAGTAACTCTGTGTATTCTTTCCATCTTCTTTTGATGCTTTCTGCATCATTTAATATTTTCCCTGTAGAATCCTTCAGTATTACAACTTGAGGCTTGAATTTTTTCTTCAGTTGTTTCAGCCTGAGGAATGCTGAGCATGTTCTTCTCTTTTGGTTTTCTATCTCCATTTCTTTGCACATGTCATTATAATACTTTATCTTCTTGAGCTGCCCTTTGAAATCTTCTGTTCAGCTCTTTTACTTCATCATTTCTTATTTTTGCTTTAGCTACTTAATGTTCAAGAGTAACTTTCAGAGTCTCTTCTGACATCCATTTTGGTCTTCTCTTTCTTTCCTGTCTTTTTAATGACCTCCTGCTTTCTTCATGTATGATGTTCTTGATATCATTCCACAACTTGTCTGGTCTACGGTCATTAGTGTTCAATGTGTCAAATCTATTCTTGAGATGGTCTCTAAATTCAGGTGGGATACACTCAAGGTAGTACTTTGGCTGTCCTGGACTTGTTCTAATTTTCTTCAGTTTCAACTTGAACTTGCATATGAACAATTGATCATCTATTCCTCAGTTGGCCCTGGCCTTGTTCTGACTGATGATATTAAGCTTTTCCATCAACTCTTTCCACAGATGTAGTCAATTTGATTCCTCTGTATTCCATCTGGTGAGGTCCACATGTATATTCACTGTTTATATTGGTGGAAAAAGGTATTTACATTGAAGTCATTGGTCTTGCAAAATTCTATCATGCGATCTCCAGCATCGTTTCTATCACCAACGCCATATTTTCCAACTACTGATCCTGCTTCTTTATTCCCAACTTTCGCATTCCAATTACCAGTAATTATCAGTGCATCGTGACTGCATGTTCAGTTTCAGACTACAAAACTTGGTAAAAATCTTCTATTTCTTCATCTTTAGCCTTAGTGGTTGGTGAATAATAGTTGTATTAACTGGTCTCCCTTGCAAGCGTACGAATATTATTCTATCACTGATGGCGTTGTACTTCAGGATAGATCCTGAAATGTTCTTTATAGTGTTCTTAGAACACTAAAAAAAAAAAAAAAAAAACTCATAGCAACCCTATAGGACAGAGTACAACTACACCATACGCTTTCCAAGGAGCTGTTCAAACTGCTGACCTTTTGGTTAGCAGCCAAGAGCTTAATCACTGTGCAACCAGGGTCCCCTTAGAACAGTACCAGTACTATAATGTTTTTATTCTCTGCTTGAGGAGCCTGGTGGTGTCGTGGTTAAGTGCCTGGCTGCTACCAAAAGGTTGGCAGTTCGAACCTATCAGCCACTCTGCAGGAGAAGGATGTGGCTGTTTGCCTCCATAAAGATTACAGCTGTGGAAACCCTATGGGGCAGTTCTACTCTGTCCTATAGGGTCACTGTGAGTCAGAACTGACTTGAGAACAATGGATTTGGGTTTGGGCTTTATTCTCTATTTCTAGTCTAGGAAGTCCAACTTAATTTTTAATCCTGGGCAATCTATGAACATTCTGTGTGAACTCTGGCAAGTAAATTATCCTTCCTATGCCTTATGGCCTCTCATCTGTAAAATGGGGATAATAATATCTACCTTGTAGACATGTTGTAAAAATCTATTCAGGTAGCATAACCTTTGTATTGTCCCTTGCAGGATACAGAGTAGAGAGTGAATGAATTATATCAATTATATAGATATTGTTGTGGTATATGTAAGCATGATACCCACATGAAGGAAAACAATAGCAATTAGGATGGAAATATGAGCTAAGAGAAGCTTAGATAAGCCCTTGAGTGACCAGATAAGGAGGTAATGTGGTACCTGGAATCAAATTTGGAGACTTCTCTCAGCATCCACATCCCAAGATCCTGAGAGCCCTTGTCTTTAAGAGTTCTGTGCTTTCGTTTACTCTAGCTGTTTCTCAAATATTTCATAATAGAAGTCTTCCTTGAACAATTGGAACGTTAGCAATTGTCTCAACCGACTCCTAAAACCACAAATGCCAGTTCCACTTTCCCTCAAAACCATTCATGGGATGCCCTGGTATTTTCCTTCTCTGAGTAATGCCAGTTGGTGTAACATAGTGGGTTCTTTGTTTTCCAGACAACTAACAGCTCCTAGATCTATAGCTGCATTATATCCTGAGCAAAGAGTCTATTAAATGTACACTTACGTGCTATGCATTGTTTATATATTTATTTATGTGCTTATCCATTAATGTTGTCAAATGACTTTGTTAAACTAATAAAAATAATTCTGAAAACTTACCCGCACTTCCTATTCCTTCCTTACACAAATATTTCAAAAGGTTTTATAGCTAGAAGAGTACATCTAGGAATATTCATAGGACACTGATGTTTCACATTAGGACCTCCCTGACAGCTTTAACCTCAAATACAATCAGTTTTCAAGTCAAAACAAGATTTTAGCAATTGCCAATTCATCTTGGCTTCAGAAAAATCAAGCTGTGTTCTCATGTTTGTTTCATAAATTAGAACCAACAATAAAGGTTCTGGAATCAGGGCTTAAGTGGCAATTATGTTGATGATGCATGACGCAGAACAGAATGCATTTTGTTCAGCTGCACAGTGCTGCTTTTGCAAGGCTGGCAGCAGTAGGATGTTTTCTGTGTGGGATGTTAGCTAAGGTTTTGCAGAAGGCCACCAATTACATACCTTCTGAGCCAAGGAGATGTTTTTCATACCTATTTATTAATTATCTATTAATTAATCCTACTAGGCCAGAATTTCAGGGATCATCCAGGACAATGTGACCTTACCCACTGCCATCAAGTCAGTTCTGGCTCAAACCCTATAGGACAGAGTAGAACTGCCCCATAGGTTTTCCAAGGCTGTAATCTTTACGGAAGCAGACTGTCACATCTTTCTCCCACAGAGCAGCTGGTGGGTTCAAACCACCAACCTTCAGTTAGCAGCCGAGCACTTAACTACTGTGCCACCAGGGATCCTTAATGTGATCTTAAATGAGAGTAATAGGCCCTCCCCCGCTTCCAAACTACACAGATATCTTGTATGGGACTAAATCAGAGGTAATGACTCTGATTTGGTATTTTCTATAAGTTTGAGAATAAAGTATTAATTTATATTCCACTATGCTGCAGGAAACAGAGAACTGAAAGTGCCCTTAGCCGACATGTAGCTCAACTCCCTCATTTTCAAATTGGAAGTCTAAGTCAGAAAGATACTCAGTGAATTGCCCAAGGCCACATAGGTAACCACAGAGAGAGGATTAAAACTCACCATTCCCAAGCCATTCCCTCTTTTCCAGCTCCTTAGTCCCTGCCTCCAGATGTAATCATTTGTTTCTCATTTTTAAGGACCTTAACCTGAGCCTACTTCTCTTCTTGATGAGAACTATTTCACTCCTTTCCACTGTTAGGCTTCCCCAAGAATAGTCATACCCACATTCTTGTTTCTTCATTCTATTTTTGAGTCCTGTAATCTGAGGGTCACGGTTTTCGATGCTTACTAAAATTACCCCTTGGAGGTCACTAAATAGGTCCTTTTTGACAACTCAAGAATTACGTTTAGTCTTTGTAATTCAGAAATAGAAGCAAGAAAAATGGAGTGGACTGTCATTTTTTTTTTTTTTTCTATTCAAAAAAAATACATGGTTCTCTAGAGGTGAGAAACTTTTGTTTAATTTTATATTTTGTGAATGCTACTTCCACTCTCCTCCTCCCTCAGAAAAACAAACAAATAAACAACAGCAAAAGGAAACTAGAAGTTAATTTCGGGTTAAAAATTGATATCGGAAGAAACAGGAGAAGCGGGCATTTTACCTTGTCTAACTTGATTAACCACTATATCTAAATTCCCCATTTTCCAATGGTGAAAAGCAACCATCAGCTGCCACCCCAGTCTGGCTCTCAAAATTGAAGGGATCAACAGCTGTCTTGGAATACACCAGCTACATCAAATTTCCTCCAATATGAGGGAGAAAACCTACTCCCTATTCCACCCTGCCACTGGAATAGATTCTATCTTGGGCTTTCTTTTTCTATTCATCATGCTTCTGTCAACACCATCATCTATGAATTTGTTAAATGTTTTGAAGGCACAGTATTGCCTCTAACCAAAGAACATCACTTCACAATGAAAGTAGGGAGGCAATGGGCTGATGCCCTTGGGATCCCTGGAATTATAAGCCAGCTTATTATCCAAAAAACAGCTGGCTTTACTGAATGATGGAAAAACCTGTTAATTAAAACTTTGCTACAGTGGCAGCTAGAAGCACCAACCTATGAGTTGTTGTTTAATTTTAAAGGCACATTGCCTTGAACCAGTGACCCATATATGGTGTTGTTTTGTCTACAGCCAAATTACATAGGTCTGAGGATTAATCACTTTCAAGTTGTGTTTCCCATCCCAATAACTCTGAACTCTGCTGCCCTGTAGATTTTAGTACCCAAGAGAATGACACATTTACGCAGGCACACAATAACGCTTAGATTAAATTGCAGTTGAAACTGCCATGTGGACATTTCTAGCTTTTGAGACCACTGAGGGAACCACTGGGAAATAGTCCCAGTGTTGGTCAAATTGCTAAACCAAGTACAAAAGGGTAATTGACTTCTATTATATTCTGTGCCTGCATGGAGGCTGGGTATATCCCTGGAACCTGGAGGCTTCCTGGGAAATTCTTTGTATCACCATATCCAATGGAGAAGGTTAATGGAAAATGACTTCAATTCCATATTGACAGGACTACTAAGGGCTCAGACCCCACAGGAATGAAGATCACATCCGCTGGAGTAAATTCTCTATTCAGCTGAACTCTTGTCTGCAGGCAAGAGGAATGCAGAATGTATGACAATGAAAGATACTGGTTTCCTCTCCTTTTTCTTTATAACACAAGAATAATTTATGTAGTAATTGCTAGCTTAATAATCAATTTATTTTTCAACAGCTATATATCAAGCATATATGAGGTGGTCAGAGCCACCATTTTGTTCATATGTTTTAAAATAGTGAGGATGATTACCTAGATAGGAGTATGATTAGCCTAGAGGAGGATTTAGTATCACCTGGAGGTGGTGAATGTCTTAGTCATCTAGTGCTGCTATAACAGAAATACCACAAGTGGATGGTTTTAACAAGAGAAGTTTATTTCCTCACAGTCAAAGTAGGCTAAAAGTCCAAATTCAAGGCATCAGCTCCAGGGGAAGGCTTTTTCTGCATGTTGGCCTTTTTCTCTTCGGTGTTCCCCAGACTAGGAGCTTGTCTGCGTAGGGACCCGGGTTCAAAGGACGCACTCTGCTCCGGCACTGCTTTCTTGATGGTATGAGGTCCCCCAACTCTCTCGTTGCCTCCCTTTCCTTTTATCTCTTGAGAGATAAAAGGTGGTGAGGCCACACCCCAGGGAAACTCCCTTTACATTGGATGTGAGCTGGGTAAAGGTGGAGTTACAATCCCACCCTAATCCTATTTAACATAAAATTACAATCACAAAATGGAGGCCAACCACACAATTCGGGGAATCATGGCCCAGCCAAATTGATACACACATTTTTGGGGGGACGTAATTCAAACCATGACAGTGAATGATGAAGATAAAGACCTTAAAGGGTCTCCATGACACCGCAACCACTGTATGCAGTGACTTGATATGGTTTTGAGTTTATTACTATAAACAAAGTGAATGCATTAAAGTTCTATGCATGATCATTGGATCATGTGAGATGGTAGCATCTCTAGAACTACATTTATAGGAAGAAAGGCAGTTCAGAATAATTTTTAGGCACCTCAATTTGCATATAGTATATTTCAATTCTCCCTGGACAACCTACATTGTCCAACCAAATTAAAAACCCTTTTAAAAGGAGGCACTAAACATTCTTCTTTATTGGGTATAGTGAGCAAAAAGGTTGAAAAAGCATCAGTTGCACTTCCCTTAGTCCCACACCACTGGTCTCAAGGTAGAAGATCTCCCTGATCTGGGTCTGCTTCCTCAGGATGCAGCCTACAATAGGTTGAAGACAATTACTCTTCTAGAACCAAAAATTGACGACTGCTTAGACCTCATTATCAGGTTGTTTTCTTTTTTGTAGGAAGGAAATGGAGAGGGGTCAATTTGGGTCCTACAGTATCCTTTCAAGTTGTACCTTACAGCAACCACACCTGGTTGAGGCCCAGCATTTCCTGAACATGCCCCTAGAACAAAGCTAACTTTTCATCTTGCTGGTCTTTTTCCTTCAAGGTGGGAGGCTTGTTTTTTAATTGGATCTACTGCTTTATCTTACATAGACAAATTGGCAGCTTAAGAAATAAAAATATTTCTCTGTCCAGATCATGCTGAGAAGTTCAGGATCATCTTTTATCCATGGTATATTTTAAACAAGAACATTAGCATAGCTCACGTATCTCTTTTATCAAGGTGGTATAGGTGAGAAACATAAAGTATTCCTCAGATAGGCGCCCAAAAGAAAGGCTAATAATGACTAGATAATCACACACAAAACTTTAAGAAATGCAACTGTGAGTGGGTAGAAACTAAAGATGAGATATACTGAACAGACCCTTGAGCTGGCCACCAGGAATAGCTTCCCTTTTCTAGCTGCAATAGCACTGCCTAGGCTCCCTGTCTGGGAAGCAGGTATGGCCTCTGTAGACCAGAAGCAGGTATGGCCTCTGTAGACCAAAAGGCACAGCCTCGTTAGAGAAGTATTTCATAGACTGTTCTCAAAGAAGAGTTGAGGAAACTAGGTTCCCCTGAGTGGGAACCAGAACTAGAAGAACAAGAATTTGCTGGTTGGAAGCAAAGAGAGAGCAGCAGGCATTTGAAGTATAGCTGATCCTGTAATTTCTCAGCACTAGGACTAAGATCCTCAAACTTCTGATGTTAATGTCCCATGATTTATATGCAGAACAACCCCTGATTTATGTACTAAGCAACATAAAGAGGCCCTTTGAATCCTGAGTTGCCAGAGTTCCTGTGTTCCTAATCCATGTGTACGTTTATTTGAGAACTCTTGAATTGAATGACTATATATTCCATGTACCAAATGATCCTAATAAATAGGTGTTTTAGACACCAAGTTCAGTTCAACCCATATTTATCAAGACTTTCCTATGTTCCGAGCTGCATGCTAGACAGTGGAGATATAATGATAAATAATTCAGTGATAGACCTTCTTCCAAGTTCCTCACTGTCCGGTATGGGAGAAAGAAAATTTCTGCACTGTATTGTCTTTTATGTTCCAGGTACTGTGTTGGTGTTGTTACTAGCTGTCATCAAAACGACTTTGACTCATGGTGACCTTGCATACAACAGGACTAAATGTTGCCTGGTTTTGCATCATCCTCACAATCACCAGCATGTTTGAGTGCATCACTGAGACTACTGTGTCAATCCATCTCACCGGGAGCCTCACTCACCCCTGTCTCTCTACCAAACATAAGATCCTCCTCTAGTGATTGATCCCTCTTGCTGGACATGTCCAAAGCAAGGGAATCAGACTATGTTCTGTCACTATCCATAAGATTTTCCACGGCTAATTTTCAGAAGTAGATCACCAGGTCTTTCTTCCTAGTCTGTCTTAGTCTGGAAGCTCTGCTGAAACCTGTACACCATGAGTGATGCTGCTGGTACTGGAAATACTGGTGGCATAGCTTCCAGCATCATAGCAACATGCAAACCACCACAATAAGATAAACTGACAGACAGGTGTGGTGAAGGCCTATATCATAGATTAGTTAATTTTGTCTTCAACACAAATTCCAGAAAATAATTTTTATTCTCATTTCCCTACTGCTGTCGAGTCAATTCTGGACCCTATAGGGCAGAGTAGAACTTCCCTAAAGGGTTTTCAAGGCTGTAAATCTTTATGAAAGCAGACTGCCACGTCTTTCTCCCACAGAGAGGCTGGTGAGTTTGATCCGCCAACCTTTCGGTTAGCAGCCGAGCTCTTTAACTACGGTAACACCAGAGCTCCTCATTCTCACTTAACACATTGGGAAAGGCAGTTCTGAGGGGTAAATCAACCTGCCTAAGTTAACAAAGCTGGTAACAAGCAGAGAGAATATATACATCTAAGTTGTTCTCATCTTAAATTTAAGCCATCCCTACTATTCCTTCCTGCCTCCCTTGTAGTAAAAACTATCATTTAGTGTATGTTGTATGTGACCTATTTTATACATGTGACTTATTTTATCCTCAAAGAAATCTTACAAAATAAGTATTGCTATTCCCATCTTACCAATGAAAATACCAAATAGTCTTAAGGCTATAATACAAATGGCAAAGTGATGTGCTTGATGGGGTTGTGACCAAAACCGAGGGCTGCATCTGTTTGACACAAGTTGGGATATGGTGGGTGGCAAGGGTGCCCCAATACTATCTAGTTTCTCTTCTTGAAATGTTTCATCTATATTTGTCTCGTACCTAATTGTAAATTCCTTCACATTAGGCCCTGTATCTTAAACTTTTGGGTTTTAAACCAAACGTTTGGAACCTCCACAATCTAGGCAAGTAGTCATTAAATTGAACTGCAATTCATAACAGGCAAGAAGTCTTCTCCTGGCATAGTACTTCGAGTTCTCACTGACTTTATTATAAATATAATTGTTTTGGGAGAGCTATGGCAATCTAGGCATTTTTATATGCATGTTTGGTGTTCCCTTCTTGCTTCATGTATCTCAAACAAAGAAGGAAGGAGAGAGAAACTTTGATTTGAAAGCCAAAGAACAAGAAGGGAACCAAGGGAATCCCCAAGCAATAATCCTCACAACCTAGACATCTGTTTACTTATTAATTCAGCATGTTGCTCTTGAGCAATATCTATTAGCCACATACATTGATGAATACCCTGCCTTCCAGAAACATATAATACTACCTTACTATAGGAGCACTTGTATTTAATTACATCTTCTACCACTTACATCATAGTTGAAAGAATTTTGTCTACCAAATCATATCTATTAAGTAACAATGTTTATTTTCCCATGATTACAAATCAATGTTAAATTCTCAAATGGAGTTTCTGATTAGAATGAAATATCAAGAGAGATAAACTTAGTTGATATAATTAAAGTCAAAGGCAAAGAAACTTGACATTTTAGTTAGCCTCAGCAGCACTTAGGTGGGTGATTTTGTGATTTTGTTTAAGCTTCTTGAAATATGATAAATAGCTTATAGATTTCCATTTTGCTTCTCCTTAGCAATTCCAGGTCCCAAGGAATTGGGAGTAAGAAAAATGAGAGTCAGATGGCACCTCATGTTTCATCCTCTTCCGCCTTTGCTCACAGCATTCGCTCTACCTGGAAAGCCTTCCTCTTCCTCCTCCTTCATCTGCTAGTGAGTAATTTTGCTCCACAATTCAATTTCAACATCACCTCCTGTGAGAAAAGTATCCTAACATCGCTTTCCCTCCCAAGTTCAAGGCAGATTTTACTTCTCTGGCTCCCATTGTGCACAGTGAACAAGGTGCTCACAGCACTTACTGTACTGTATGGTAATTGTCTGTTTTCCTGTCTTTCTCTTATGAGACTGTGAACACTTTAAGGTTATAGCAGTTTTTTGTTCGTTTTGTTTTATCTGTTTCTCCACACCCGAAAAATGCCTGAAATCTAGTGTGCAATCAACAATTACCTATTAAATAAAAGACAGAAGATAAGTCACTTGTCCAAGGTCATGAAGTTAGTGGCTGAGTTAGATTTGAATTCAAAGCTGTTTCTATGAATATGTCATTTTTCACTGTGATTTATTTTCAAGATGAAGTAAAAGGCTCTCATTGGATAACCTGTCATAATACAGGCTCTGTATAGCAGATAAATCTCAAGCCCTCATATTTCAAAAGTAATGTTTATGTTCTCTTTTTAGCAAAAAGTTAATGACATATACATTAGTAGCTTGATAGACAGGCAAAGTGATTTAAAGCAGTAGTTGCAAACCTAATTTTATATGAGAAGCATTTTTAAATATAAGAGATTATAAGAACCTAAAACCTGACAATAATTGTACTTTTGTATATATTGATTGGGAAAATACACACATACAAAACACATAACACCTTTTGTGATAATTCAACAGTCCTTAGAGAATTGTAGCCCACAGGTTCAGAGTCACAAGTTTAGCTGAAAGATCTCTAAACTAAAAATAGAGAAACTTGGCTTCTGGTGTCGATTCTGCTACTGCCTATATATGACCTTGGGCATGGACTTCACCTCTCTGAGTCTTACAGCTCTTTCAATTATAAATGAAGGGCTAGACTGGAAGACCTCTATGTCAGGCTTTGCACTGCACAACTACACAACCCTAGGAGTGACAGTCACATAGATTACAATGCTAATGGTGCCACTTGGAGCTGTACAATGTGACAGCCCTGCTCTACAAATCTTCTGTCTCTAATAGTCTAACTCTAGGCAGGACCTCTTCTAAATGGACTAAAGGAGAAGAGTTCAATCACTTGTTCCTAAAATTGTCAGTCATCCTCATTTTCCTCTCCTAGTCTTTCACTACCAACTGGACATCTCACGTATCTCATCAGGCAGCCCTCTGGTTCTGATGTGACATCAACAACTCTTAGATGAACCACCCTGTCACTTTACTTAGACTTTCCTATTCCTACTGCCTTCCATCTCATCTCTCCTGTTCCAAAACAGTTTTTCTGGGCAAAATGACATAGGTCTTGTGGTGTCCCCTGGGATCGTCCCTAAGGTTAAGCAGGAATTTTTAAGGGATTGTTAAAACCTCTGAGGCCTCCATCCAAAGTCAGTTCACACTTTCTCTCTGAACCACATCTGGCCCTTGTGTCAGTTCCAGAAGCAATGACCATGGAGATTAGAGGCAATAATGACACATTAGCTCATCTCTTCCAGTCCCCTGCCAGTGTTCTGGAGAAACGATGGCACTGAAAGGAACGTTTCTGCCCTCTTACTCCTCCTTGTGGCTTTCACATTAACTGTCTCATCTCCCCGCAAAAAAGGATTCCTGAAACATAAGTCCTGAGCTTTAATAAGAAGAACACTTGAAAAAAAAAAAAAAAAAAAGAGAAATACAGAAGGAAGAACAGGGAGCAGTAAGAAAAAAAGAAAAAGGGAGAAAGGGAAAGCATATAACATTTCAGGCATTTGTGATCAACTATTTCACTTAGGTTATTTTATTTAATTCTTTCAACTACCTTAACGCTTTATATTACTATCCTTCCTCTGTGAATGTGATAATCAATGCTCAGAAAGGTTAAAACATGTGCCTAAAGTCGCGCACGACTGTATCATATCTCAAGTGTTATCCATGCCCTACATTGCTGAAACAACAAGGTCTGGCACAGAGAAAGAAGGGAAGTGCCAAGCACACTTAGCATAAAAATGTCCACAGATTTTTGTAATGCACGCATACTTATTTCTCTGCTCTGACCAAACCCCATCATTTTACATATGATAAAACTGAGGCCCAGAGAATTTTAGGCAAATGTCCAACATCGCTGAAAAGTACATACAAGAATTCTGGTCTCTTAAATTTCTAACAATGTGATTTCATGCACAGCATGAAATAAACCTTGGAGTAAGAGTTTCCTGGACCCATATTCTAACTCTAGTAATTAACAAGTGTTCAAGTGTTTAATCTTGAGCAAGGAGCCTGGGTGGCACAAGCAGTTTGAGACTGGCTGCTAATTTAAGGTTGGCAGTTCGAACCCACTCAGCTGCTCCACAGAAGAAAGGACTGCAGAACTGCTTCTGCAAAGATTATAGTCAAGAAAACACTATGGTGCAGTTCCATCCTGTAACACATGGGGTTACCGTGAGTCGGGGGCCATCCTGATGGCAGCTAACAACAGCAACTACAATCTTGAGCAAGTTTCTTGACTTCTCTTTATGGGTCCTTGTTAACTAGAGATGATAGGAAAATTTACCATAATACCAAATTTGGAGGAGTTTATGAAGATTAAAGCATAGTGCCTGGCACATAGGATGTGTTTCAGTTGAAACTTGTTTGACTGCCAGAAACAGAAACTTATTTATACCCGCCACTTATAAGGATGCTATTGGCAGTCTTGTGGGCACAGCAAGGCAGGAAACAAAGTATAATGGCCTAAGAGACACTGCATTTGAACAGTCATTTACAAAGGTTCTTCTTTCCATCTCCCAGAAGACTCCTTTCTGCACTTCTCTTTGCAAACCTTCACTTTCTATTGAACAGATCCTCTATTTGTGCATTTCATACATGTCTCACTCTGGCCACCCTTGTCCCTATCTCTGTATAACAATTTTTAGTTCCAGTGCCAACCATTAAACCGCCATAGTGTGTATGACTTTCTTTGGTGGAATTCGGAGGCTAGATAATCTGATTGGCTCCTACCCAGACAATCAATCAGTTCCATCCCTTGTCCAACTAAAACTGGCCAATCAAAGAGCTATAAGAGCAAGTACATACATGGGAAAAAACTCAAGTTCTTTGGTCAAACCAATCGGATATGAATCTAGATTTTTTTCACTTATTCACTGTGTGATTTGAACAAATATCTTAACCTCCTACTTTACCTTTAAAATAGGAATAATAACAGTACTTTATTCATAAGCTTGTTAGAGGGAAAAAAATACATATATATACACCAAAAATCAAACCTGTTGCCGTTCAGTTGATTCTGACTCATGGCAACCCCGTATGTCACAGAGTAGAACGGTAACTGCTTCATATGGTTTTCTCGGCTGCGAAGAAAGAAGCCCTGGCAGTGCAATGGTTAAGTGCTTGGCTGCTAATCGAAAAGTCAGCGGTTGGAACCCACCAACAACTCCATGGAAGAGAAAGACCTGGTGTTTTGCTCCTGTAAGGTTACAGCCTAGGAAACCCTATGGGGCAGTTCTACTCTGACCTACAGGGTTGCTATGAGTCAAAATTGACTCGATGGCACAAAGTAACAACAACATAACAATCTTTACAGAAGCAGATTGCCAGGCCATTCTTCCATGGTACCTCTGGGTGGGCTCAAATTGCCAAGCTTGCCAACCTTTAGGTTTATAGTTGAGTGTAAACCATTTGTGCCACACAGGGATATATATGTATAAAAAACAAAAACAAAACCAGTTGCCATCAAGTCGATTCCGACTCATAGTGACCCTATAGGAGGACAGAGTAGAACTGTCCCATAGGTTTTCTAAGGAGTGGCTGGTGGATTCGAACTGCTGACCTTCTAATTAGCAGTCTAGCTCATTAACCACTACTCCATCAGGGCTCCAAATATATAGAGAGTAGAACCTCCCCCCTAGGGTTTCCAAGGAGCAGCTGGTGGGTTCGAACTGCTGACCTTTTGGTTAGCAGCCATAGCTCTTAACCACTGCACCACCAGGGCTCTCTCTCTATATATACATACATACACATACATATATATGTATATACACACACATGTATATATATGTCTATGTGTGTATGTATATGTGTGTGT
>NW_004443939.1:15744786-15767865 GCF_000243295.1 Trichechus manatus latirostris | reverse complement strand
ACATCATGCTTGGTAAAGTAGAGGGTCAGCGAAAAAGAGGAAGACCCTCAATGAGATGGATTGACACAGTGGCTGCAACAATGGGCCGAAGCACAGCAACAATTGCGAGGATGGCACAGGACCTGGCAATGCTTCATTCTGTTATGCATAGGGTCGCTATGAGTTGGAACCGACTCGATGGCACCTAGCAACAACAACACACACACACACATATATATATATAAATTCAACACTTATGAAGTGTTCAAAAACATTTGCTAGTATAACTGTTAAGAAAAGTTTCCACTTCTGGGCCTGTGACAGGGAAGTGTCTCTTCTTTATCGTTCTTTCTTCACCGGACTAACTCCCATTGTTCTTTCAGTTCTCAGCTCAACTCTCATCTACTCTGAGATGCAGCACCTAATAGGCTATAAGACTAATTTAAGTGCTCCTCCCTCAGGTTCCTTAAGCTTAACAAACATATCACACTGATCTAAAATTTCCTGTTTACTTGTCTATCTTTACTATTAGTATATGAGATACCTTAGGGCAAAGGAAGGTACTTAGTCACCTTTACATCACCAGAAGACAGAAAAATGCTGCATACAGTAGGTGCTCAATAAGCACTTATTGAATAAATGAATTAATGAACAAACATGCAATAGCACCTTACCACACAAGAAAGGTGCATTGGGAAGTGTAGTTTTGTAAGAAGACAGAAAAAAGTTCCTTCTAAACACTAATGATTAACACATTCTGGTTGAAATTAAAAGCACTATTTCTATTCAGGAGTGTTTCTGATTAATTTTGTGACTCTAATCCAGGAGAATCCCCAATTACAAATATTACTATCAGCAGTAGCTAATAGTAAATTTTGAAACCTTATCTAGGGGATCCCCCACATGTCTGTCAGTTTGCCATACTGTGGGGGCTTGCATGTTGCTGTGATGCTGGAAGCTATGCCACCGGTATTCAGATACCAGCAGGGTCACCCATGCCAGACAGGTTTCAGCTGAGGTTCCAGACTAAGACAAACTAGGAAGAAGGACCTGGAAGTCTACTTCTGAAAAGAATTAGCTAGTGAAAACCTTACGAGTAGCAGCAGAACATTGTCTGATATAGTGCTGGAAGATGAGCTCCCGAGGTTGGAAGGCATTCAAAAGAAGACTGAGGAAAAGCTGCCTCCTCAAAGTAGAGTTGACCTTCATGACATGGATGTAGTCAAGCTTTTGGGACCTTCATTTGCTGATGTGGCACAACAGAAAATGAGAAGAAACAGCTGCAGACATCCATTAATAATGGGAATGTGGAATGTACAAAGTATGAATCTAGGAAAATTGGAAATCATCAAAAATGAAATGAAATGCATAAATATCGACATCCTAGGCATTAGTAAGCTGAAATGGACTGGTATTGGCCATTGTGAATCAGACAATCATATGGTCTACTATGCTGGGAATGACAACTTGAAGAGGAACGGTGTTGCATTCATCATCAAAAACAACATTTCAAGATGTATCCTGAAGTACAACATTGTCCATGATAGGATAATATTCATATGCCTACAAGGAAGACCAGTTAATATAACTATTATTCAAATTTATGCACCAATCACTAAGGCCACAGATAAAGAAATTGAAGATTTTTACCAGCTTCTACAGTCTAAAATTGACAGAACATGCAATCAGGTTACACTGATAATTACTGGTGATTGGAATGTGAAAGTTGGAAACGAAGAAGGATCTGTTGTTGGAAAATATGGCCTTGGTGATAGAAACGATGCTGGGGATCCCATGATAGAATTTTCCAAGACCAACGACTTCTTCATTTCAAATACCTTTTTCACCAACATAAACAGCCAACATACATGTGGACCTTGCCAGATGGAATACACAGGAATCAAATTGACTACATCTGTGGAAAGAGATGATGGAAAAGCTTAATATCATCGGTCAGAACAAGGCCAGGGGCTGACTGAGGAACAGACCATCAGTTGCTCATATGCAAGTTCAAGCTGAAACTGAAGAAAATTAGAACAAGTCCATGAGAGCCAAAGTACGACCCTAAGTATATTCCACCTGAATTTGGAGACCATCTCAAGAATAGTTTTGACACATTGAACACTAATGACCGGAGACCAGATGAGTTGTAGAATGACATCAAGGACATCATACGCGAAGGAAGCAAGAGGTCATTAAAAAGACAGGAAAGAAAGAAAAGACCAAAATGGATGTCAGAAGAGACTCGGAAACTTGCTCTTGAATGTGGAGTGGCTAAAGCAAAAGGAAGAAATGAGGGAGTAAAAGAACTGAACAGAAGATTTCAAAGGGCAGCTCGAGAAGATAAAGTATAATAATGACTTGTGCATACAGCTGGAGATAGAAAAACAAAAAGGAAGAACAAGCTCAGCATTTCTCAAGCTGAAAGAACTGAGGAAAAATTTAAGCCTCGAGTTGCAAAAGTGAAGAATTCTACGGGGAAAATATTAAACGACGCAGGAAGCAACAGAAGAAGATGGAAGGAATACATAGACTCATTACACCAAAAAGAATTGGTCAACATTCAACCATTTCAACAGGTAGCATATAATCAGGGACTGATGGTACTGAAGAAAGAAGTCCAAGCTGCACTGAAGGCATTGATAAAAAACAAAGCTCCAGAAATTGACAGACTATCAATTGAGATGTTTCAACAAACAGATGCAGCTCTGGAAGCGCTCACTCGTCTATGCCAAGAAATCTGGAAGACAGTTACCTGGCCAACTGACTAGAAGAGATTCATATTTATGCCTATTCCCAAGAATGGTGATCCAACTGAATGCAGAAATTATCGAATAATATCATAATATCACACGCAAGTAAAATTTTGCTGAAAGTCATTCAAAAGTGGCTGCAGCAGTACATTGACAGAGAGCTGCCAGAAATTCAGGCCGGACTCAGAAGAGGACATGGAACTAGTGATATCATTGCTGATGTCAGATGGATCCTGGCTGAAAGCAGAGAATACCAGAAAGATGTTTACCTGTGTTTTATTACTATGCAGAGGCATTGGACTGTGGATCATAACAAATTATGGATAATATAGCAAAGAATGGGAATTCCAAAACACTTAATCGTGCTCATGAG
Organism: Trichechus manatus latirostris; assembly: GCF_000243295.1. Taxonomy (NCBI): domain Eukaryota; kingdom Metazoa; phylum Chordata; class Mammalia; order Sirenia; family Trichechidae; genus Trichechus; species Trichechus manatus. The sequence continues at coordinate 15,764,760 of NW_004443939.1, read as the reverse complement.
GAACCTGTACACAGATCAAGAGGCAGTTGTTCAGACAGAACAAGGGGATACTGTGCGGTTTAACGTCAGGAAAGGTGTGCATCAGGGTTGTATCCTTTCACCATACCTATTCAATCTATATGCTGAGAAAATAATCTGAGAAGCTGGACTATATGAAGAACAGGGCATCAGGATTGGAGGAAGACTCATTAACAACCTCCATTATGCAGATCATGTGAAAGTGAAGAGGACTTCAAGTGCTTACTGATGCAGATCAAAGACTACAGCCTTCAGTATGGATTACACCTCAACATATAGAAAACAAAAATCCTCACAACTGGACCAATAAGCAACATCATGATAAATGGAGAAAAGATTGAAGTTGTCAAGGATTTCATTTTACTTGGATCCACAATCAATATCCATGGAAGCAGCAGTCAAGAAATCAAAAGACGTATTGCATTGGACAAATCCGCTGCAAAATACCTCTTTAAAGTGTTGAAAAGCAAAGATGTCACCTGGAAGACTAAGGTGTGCCTGACCCAAGCCATGGTATTTTCAATCACATCATAGGCATGCAAAAGATGGACAATGAATAAGGAAGACCGAAGAAGAATTGCTACCTTTGAGTTGTGGTGTTGGCACAGAATGTTGAATATACCATGGACTGCCAAAAGAACGAACGAATCTGTCTCACAATAAGTACAACCAGAATGCTCCTTAGAAGCAAGGATGGTGAGACTACATCTTACATACTTTGGACATGTTATCAGGAGGGATCAGTCCCTGGAGAAGTACATCATGCTTGGTAAAGTAGAGGATCAGTGAAAAAGAGGAAGACCCTCAATGAGATGGATTGACACAGTGGCTGCAACAATAGGCGTAAGCATAACAACGATTGTGAGCATGGTGCAGGACCCACTAGTGTTTCGTTCTGTAGAACACAAGGTCTCTATGAGTCAGAACTGACTCGATGGCACCTAACAACAACATCTTGGGGATGACCAAATTATTTGCTGCCTCTGTGCCCTCCTTTCCAATGGCTGGTTGCCAAGATTCCCTCTGAGGAAGAGAACTCAAGGAGTTTATCTCACCTCGACCCCACTCCATTGCATCAAGTCTCAGAGATGTCATTGTCAGCATCCCTTTCCTGATGCACACAAGCTGCTTACCTATCTTTGCTTCCACCTTTGTTAGGTTCGGAGTTCATGAGTCCCCCACTTGTGTTGTCCTTTTACTGAAATCTTTCCTCCATTTGTAAAAACCTCTGAAGATCAGCAAAAGAGGCCATGCCTTTGGAGTAGTGTCAGTTTTGTTTTTTGTTTTTTTAAATATTTAATACAATATTTATTCAGTGGGAAAGCTGAATGTGACAGATAAATGAGTAGAATGCATCACTGGCTCCTACCCAAACGTATCATACTTTTCCCCAACTACCTTGCCTCAGGTTGGAATAACTGTTGCAAAATGAAAGACGGAGTATCGAGCCAAAGACAATGGACAATTTATGTATTTCCTAACCAGCCATGCAGTAGCCATATGACAAGACATGTAGATGGTCCATAATGTTGCATGGTTAAATGTGTCCACCACTAATGTTGACTGTAGAGTAATACCTGCTTTCACTCTCAAGATTAGTGAGCAGTCATAGCCTTGCCATAGGTCTGATTTTCTTAAATGTGCACAGCTCAGTTTGAACTGCTCCAACTTGCATTTTTATCTTTTCTTTTGGAAAAGGCATTCATGAAGTAGCTCATATGACTTCGACATCCTTATCTCCTACTTAAAAGAATTTAACAGGCTGGTTATGTGAATACCTAAACAGTTGATTAAAATATATGAAAAGTGCTTTGAAGTCATTTCTATAACAGACATTCATTGTTAACGTTTTAAGATTCTTCTCTGTAGAACTCACTTAATTCAATCTGCCAGTGCTCAGGAGGATAACAAATATTCATTTCTGTTTCAGATCTAGGGAAACTGAGGCATGGAACCTTATCTGTAATATACCAGAGTAAGTAATACCATATAAACTAAATAATAAAATCCTTGGAGCCCCACTCAGTGAATTCAACTAGAATTCCTCATATAAAATGGTTTTCAGTATCCTATATTTTAGGAGTCCTTGGGTGGCACAAATGGTTAAGCCCTCAACTACTAGCTGAAATGTTGGCTGCTTGAACCCACCCAGAGATGCCTCGAAAGACAGGCCTGGCAATCTGCTTTTGAAAGGTCACAGCCCTGAAAACCATATGGAACAGTTCTACTTTGCACACATGAGGTCTTCATGAGTTAGAATCAACTCAACAACAACCAACCACCACCACCTAAATTTTGCAGTGTTATAGTACAAAGCCCACACTATGCTGATATACCATACAATTGCAACACCCTTATTTAATAAATAGAAAAGATTGTTAAGCTCTTCTAAGTAGGTTGAACATTAGTTCTAGGGTTAAGGCAATGTCTCACAGGACAGTAATAGTGTAATGCAATTATTGCAATGTTTTCCAGAATGTGTTCTTCAAAAAGAAAAAAAAAATCCAAAATTATGCTCCTTGAGGAAGGGTTTCAGAGAAAATAAATATAAGAATTACCACATATTGTACCCCCTTTTGAAGATTCACACTAGCACACTATGGAGTTTGAGAAATCCTGCAGTGTAAGAACATATGTACTTAATACTTTATCTTTTGGGGTTCTTTGATTGTAAGCACAGAAGGGACTCTGATTAACTAAACCAAAAGTTATTTGTTGGAAGAGATACTGGCTAGATAACTCACAGATTGTAGGAGAGAATGAAAGAGCCCTCTGCAAGGCAAAGGTCAGAGAAGATTTGGGTAACTTTGTAGGAACTCATGTTCTTTCTTTAGCCTGGATCTGTCAGCTAGTAAGGCTGAAGCTTTCTTCTGCTTTCCATTTCTATGTTTGTCTTCACTTTACTTGAATAGAGGGTCTGGATGGTTTAGTTGGTAGTCAAAGACAAGAGCCCTGCCTAGGATGTGCCAGAAAATTACAGTGTGACCTTGAGCAAACACTAGGTGAAGTGATTAGTATGCATGATAGATGAAATTATTTCAAAGATTTTTGTAGCTCTAAAAATATGATCTAAACAAAATTTTAGACCTCTTCCATTTCAGGGTGGTCTTAACAAGCCCTCTCCCCAATATTTCCTTGGTTATTTCCCCAAACCTCTTTCTAATTTGTGCTGCACTGTGAGGCTCAGGACGGTTTAGCTTTATTTTCCTCTGTAATGTTTTTCTTTTCGAAATCTGAAATGTGGTCAAAACAAAGCAAACAGAGACCTGACCTCTAATATGGAAACTTTTCTCTGGAAAATTCCTCTAACTATAGAAACCAATAATAAAAAGTAGTTGGAGAAAGAAGATGGAAACTTATTTTATGTTTGGATTCAAACTCCTAAAGCCATATGCTTCTATCACCTGGCCATGCCCCAACATTTGCTTGCTGTCACACACAGTGAAAGGATTAGTTGCTTTTTGGGCCATTTTAGGCTTAATTCTTCCTATAAAAGTTTAATGAAAGGAGTACAGCAAGCACTAAGCAAAGAGAGCTCTTTTCACCCCCTCTTTCCTCTTCTACGCAGGGAAGAGGATATTAATCAGATTCTAAGTCATCGGTCGGGTGGCGTTTACACATGGTCACTGCACACTAAAATATGAAGGGAATGAATGTGATTCTTTTATTTTTCTCTTTCATACACACAACTATTGCAACAAAGTGACTTCTTCTCACTGTAAAATAGCTTAGTCACTTCGCTGGTATTCTCCTCTCTGGACGCTTTCTGTGGATTGTAAGATTTTTCTGGCTGCCATATATGTTCTTATATGTTTCCTTTTTGCACGAAGCTGGACACCCCTGAGTGATATTATATTCTAATACTAGGGAAGATGGTGGACAGTTCACTTTAAACCTTGGGTCCAGACTACCTGCTCTAGCAGAGCTTATGCGATTTCTGCCGTGAGGACTATGGCCCAACCTACTAATTATAAAATATGAGTTTGTTTTCCTTTGCTATGATTCTTGTGTGCATATTCATTTCTTCAATAATATTTATTAACAGAGTGCTCTAATGTGGGCTAGGTGATACAATAGTATACAAAAACCTGGTTCTTGACCCTGGAGAGTTTGCAATACTATGGGATACGCAAGCATCAACCACATGTAGAAAGACGATATTTAGAAAAACAACCAAGTGTTTCTCCCTCAAAATTGTCCTTGTTGCCTCAGGAGGAGTGTGAATCAGCTTAGAAAAAAGAAGTCAATTGAGTTTCTGAATGGATTTTTTTAAGCTCATTGCAGGCACAGTTATCTTGAAAGCCAATGAGAAGGGGTTTAAAATAAAAGCTTGACTCTGAATATCAAGAAGAGGCAAAACCTTAATGAGATGGATACAAAGTTTGTCCCTGACTTTATTTCAGAAAGGCAAGCAATGAAGAGCCCATTTTCATCTGGACATAGGCGTTTCAGAATTGTGAGACAGCAAGAGGAAAAGCTTGTGGTTGCTGTGGATTGTTAGCTCTGCCTCTCCCTGATCAAAACCACAGATAAGCTAGACTGGAGCAGGGCCTTGTCTTCTCTGTTGCATCCTGGGAAGAATGCAAGGCTAGTAGGGAAGCCACACTTCCACCGTGGCACCGAAGTCATGGGTAGCTGTGGCGGAGTGAGATGTCTAGGTGATGGTCCTGAATGCAGCCTCACAGACAGTGATAGGCTGCAGGCAGGTATAGAAAAGAACCTGGGTTTTAAAGCACTCTCCTGTCACCACCACTGAGGGGAAACCAAGTCCTAAAGCAGGTCAGGAGGCCTCTGGGATGGGGATTAGGAAGAAGGCATGGATGTGGCAACCAGACGTCAGTGTGGGATCACAGGTAGCAGCAGGAAATGCCAGCACAGAAAGGAGCAAAGGAGAACAGATATATCTCAGCGTGGGCTGTAGAGAATAGAGGATCATTATGAACCAAACTGCACTATTTCCTCTAGAGTCCAGGAACTTACACCCTCTGAGAGAAGGAAAGGAGATGGGCATGGGGAAAATCTTGAACTGAAAGAATAGTATTGATCTTAAGGAAACTGAAAAATCTGGAACTGATTGATTGCAAGATTTAGTTGCACTATGGATGGAAATGAAGAAGCCCTGCTGATGCAACAGTTATGCCCTCAGCTGTTAACCTAAAGGTTGGCAGTTCAAACCCACCCAGAAGCTCCATGGGAGAAAGAGTAGTCAGCTTCCATAAAGATCACAGCCTAGAAAACCCTATGGGAGAGTTCTACTCTGTCACATGGGGTTCCTACGAGTCAGAAATCGACTCGATGGCACCTAACAATAACAATGGAAATGGAGTCTCAGGAGCCAAATTCAGTCGGACAGAAATGACGGAAATCACATCTTTGTACAAGTGAGTCTGTGACTGTGAAAGTTCATAATAGCACAGTTTATAATTACAGCCTGTGAGTGATACTATAAGCAAAAAGTATGGTGCCATGCAAGTACACAGTAGGGAGCACTGATCTAGTCTCGGGACTATAAGGTTTCCTGTGAAAGTGACACTTGAGACTTAAAGGATGAGTAGGAGTTGAACAGGTAAAGCAGAAAAAGAGAAGAAGAGCTCTTCAGACACAGGAAACAGCATGTTCAAAGGCCGAGGGACAGGAGGGAGCATGATATACCCATAGAAGAGATGGTCAGTCAAGGAGGATGCATGATGCAGAGTGTCTTAGTTATCTAGTGCTGCTATAATAGAAATACCACAAGTGGACAGATATAACAAAAAAAAATTTATTCTCTCACAGTTTAGGCAGCTAGAAGTCCGAATTCAGGGTGCCAGCTCCAGGGGAAGTCTTTCTCTCTCTGACGACTCTGGAGGAAGGTCCTTGTCATCAATCTTCCCCTGGTCTAGAAGCTTTTCAGCACAGGGATCCCAGGTCTAAACGACGTGCTCTGCTCCTGGCTCTGCTTTCTTGGTGGTAGGAGGTCCCCCTCTCTCTCTGTTCACTTCTCTCTTTTATATCTCAAAAGAGATTGACTCAAGATACAACCTAATCCTACCTCATTAACATAATTGTCTCTAATCCTGCCTCATTAACATCATAAAGGTCAGGATTTACAATATAGAATAATCACATCAGATCACAAAACGATGGACAGCCACACAATACTGAGAATCATGGCCTAGCCAAGTTGATACACATTTTGTGGAGGACACAATTCAATCCATAACAGAGAGCAAGGAGAGGTACAAGATGAGACTTGGGGTGTGGGCAGGAGCCAGATCCTGCAGGAACCTGTAAGGCATGTAATGCATCTTGTTCTTCATGCTAAGGATGATAAGATGCATTTGGAAGATTCTAAGCAGGAGAGTGACATAATCAGACTTATGTCTTACAAAGAGTACCAAAATGGGAGAAACAGATTAGAGGAGACAAGAGCAGAGGCAGGAAGACTATTTGGGGGGCTAGTGCAGTGGTCTAGATATGAGAGGATAGACCAGAGGGTGGCATGGAGGTGGAAAGATGTAGATGAATTTGAAAAAAAAAATTAAATGTTAAAAATCAAAAGGACTTAGATGGATTTCAAATGGAGCGGGGAAAGGCAGAAGGTTAACAGAGGAGGGATGATTGGCTGTTTGGGCATTCTTATAAATCGTCGTCTTAATACAAAACCAAACCAAACCCATTGTCATCGAGTTGATTCTGACTCATAACAACCCTATAGGGCAGAGTAGAACTGTCCCATCGGGTTTCCAAGGCTATAATCTTTACGGAAGAAGACTGCCTGCCACATCTTTCTCCTGAGGAGCTGCCTGGTGGGTTCACACTGCCCACCTTTCCGTTAGCAGCTGAGCACTTAAACATTATGCCACCAGCCAAAAACCCCAATATTTCCTCTCATACATATTACATTAATCGTGGAAAGACTGAAATATCATAAATTATGCTTCACATGACCTCCTAAAGACAATATAGTTCAAAGTCAAAAATCAGTTCATGTAAAAGAATACTTTAAAATTACTGAAGCCAAAATTAATTGTCCTACAGTTAAGTAAGTCATTTAAAGGCAAGCCTTCAGCTTCCAGTTCATTTTTTAAGATGTAAATGCACAGTTTTCATTTTATTTTGTTTTTTTCTATTCTATTACCTATATCAAGAGTAGAGTAGCCCACACAGATATATACACACACTCAAACCCACAAATGCACAACTCACCACATACAAAGATAATTTCATTATCTTTTTGTTTTTGGCCTTCTTTCTGGTATCACTTAACTCTCTTATTTGTTTACTCGAACTTTAAGAGCATAAATATGCTCAGATGGAGTATAATATGATGCTTCTCGTCAATGTTCAGGAAATGGACCGTATGCTTCAGAAGTTCTTTATCTGGGAAGTAGGAAAATAGACACATCTGTGGGGTAACAAAGACACACACATTAGAAATTCCCTGCTTGTCTAGACATAATGAAACCCATTTCACAGTAGGTGTTAAATGCTTCTAATTAAAGTAATTTAAGAAATTTTTAAAAATTCAAGAATGGTAGCAAAAAGTTAACATTCAAAAATTGAAATCCTTACTTTCCCTCAGGCTCTACTTTGGTCTCCATAGTAACCAGAATACTTACTGGCCTGATTCTCTCTGCTAATTCTCTCTCTCTCTGTCTCATACATGTATATATATAGAGAGAGAGAGAGAGAGAGAGAGATTAATAAAGAGTAACCGGTCTGCCTTCTTTCCGTAGCATACTCTTTAACCTATTCTTTCTTCTCCGTGCTTTCTCTTGTCTCTTCTTTCTCCTGTCTCCCAACCTAAGGAGATTGATCTTTTCCAGGTGGCTTTGACATTTCCAAGAGATGCTTCAGTGGGCATGATGGACTGGAAGGAGAAAGTGAACTGCTTCTCACAAAGGGGGTAAGCCACAGAATTTGACATATTATTATGTCAGTTTCCAAAAGTGGATAAATTGCACGATTTCCCTCCCATTAGACAGGGTAGACACCCTCTCCTTATTCTCAGCTAAAATATTGCACCTGAAAGCATTAAACTGAAGACAGCTCTGCACAGAAAGGTGAAGGTGACTCAGTAGAATAGATCTGTCTGCTTTCATTCATGGAGGCTATTTAGAAATTAATCTTATTAAAAGTGCCTTTTCCAGCTCACCTCTTTAATTCTTTCTCATTGCTTCATATATGTCTCACTGTAACTCCTTTTCACAGTTATACAAAAGACACACTCTTGTAGGTCCTCCTTAGCTTTATTTTTCTTCATCTCAAACCAGAAAAAAAAATCAAACAAATATTTTTCCAGTGTTCTATTTAGACAGAAACCACTGTAGAAAAATGAAAAAAGAAAGACTCAAGAGGGCTGGGTGTTGAAAAAAAAAAAAAGTGAAATGAAAAGCAAGGTTTGAGGCAATATGGTGCAGAATTTTAATTCACCTTGAAGATTACTCATTTCAAAGCACTGATTAAATTTCTAAGACTGCCTTACATAGTTTCCTTCTACAAAAGCAGACTTTTTCCCGCAGAGGGGCTGTTGGGTTAGAACCTCTGACCTTTGGATTAGCAGCTGAGCTCTTAACCACTGTGCCACCAGGGCTCCTTTACCACAGTATTAGAGAGTTAAATTGTACTATCATAGGAGCTCATGACTCAGAGGATTAGTTTGTTTATATAAACTGTTGGTCATAGGAAGTTTTGAAGAGGCACAGATTATTCCATCAGTCCCAACTGGTATCACATAACCTTCTGATATGGAGTCCCTGGGTGGCACAAACGTTTATGCGCTCAACTACTAGCTGAAATGTTGGCAGATCGAATCCACCCAGATGCATCTTGAAAGACAGGCCTGGCAATCTGCTTCTGAAAGGTCACAGCCTTGAAAACCCTATGGAGCAGTTATACTCTGCACATACAGGGTCACCATGAGTCAGAATCGACTTGATGGTAACTAACAACAATAACCTTCTGATAGCAATTCATAGGACATAAAAGAAGTGGCCACATCACAATTTCGGACAAATTTTTGTAAGTACTTTGGTTTTTACTGTTTAGTTATTTTGACTCCTCAAATTCATAAACAGCATATAATTTTACTCTGACTCGTCTGTCTGTTAGATTAGGCTAGATTACAGTGCTATAATAAACAACCCCAAAATGTCAGTGGCTTAAAATCACAGGTTTATTTCTTGCTCATGGTACATGTCCAGTGTGGATTGGTAGGTGGGGCTCTGTTCATGATAATTATCCAGAGACTCAGGCTGATGACGGGTCACCATTTTAAGATGCTGCCACTCCAACAAGAGGTTTTGGGGTTTTCCCTGGAAAAGGAAGGTAGGGCTGGAGAACAGAGCACCAGCACTAAATAGTTCAACCTAGAAATGATACTGGACACCTTTGTTCATATCTCATTGGTTTTAAAGGGGTAAAACAAAAACAAACCAAACCTGTTGCCATGGAGTTGATGCCAACTCATAGTGACTCTACAGGACAGAGTAGAACTGCCCCATAGGGTTTCCAAGGAGCAGCTGGTGGATTCGAACTGCCAACTTTTTGGTTAGCAGACGGAGCTCTTAACCACTGTACCACCAGGGGGAAGATTAATCCTCTATGTATCTGAAAGTAAAGAGATCCTGAATTGACAAGTACTGGTAATGCCTACTCCAACCCCTCTCCCCCAGATTAGGATACTTGAGGTTGCAGCTTGTGAAGGGCAGATCCTAAGGTTGCTCCCATGATTCTCATCCTCTGGAGTTCATGCCCTCTATAATCCACCATCACCCTCACTGAGTTTGACTGGGAACCCTGTGATTTTCTTCTAGCCAATAAAATATGCCAAAGGAGAAGGGATTTTGTGCATGCAGTTAAGGTCCCAAATCAATGGATTTTGAGTTAATCAAAAGGCATATTATTCTGGATAGAGCTGAATTAATCAGGTGAAATTCCTTTAAAAAGGGTCTGGACACTACTGCAAGAAACCAAAAGAGACCTGCATAAGTACAAAAACATACCTTGCTCACAGATAGGAAGACTCAACATTGTGACAATGCCAGTTCTACCCAAAGCAATCTACAGATTCAATGTAATCCCGATCCGAATTCCAATGGTATTTTTTAATTAGATAGAGAAACAAATAACCAACTTCATATGGAAAGGGAAGAGGCCCCAGATAAGTAAAGCGTTACTCAAGAAGAAGAACAAAGTGGGAGGCCTCACACTACCTGATTTTAAAACCTATTATACCGCCACGGTAGTCAAAACAGCCTGGTACCGGTACAACGATAGATACATAGATCAATGGAACAGAACTGAGAATCCAGACATAAATTCATCCACCTATGAGCAGCTGATATTTGACAAAGGCCCAAAGTCCGTCAGTTGGGGAAAAGACAGTCTCTTTAACAAATGGTGCTGGCATAACTGGATATTCATCTGCAAAAAACTGAAACAAGACCCATATCTCACACCATGCACAAAAACTAACTCTAAATCTACCAAAGACCTGAATATAAAATTGAAAACGATAAATATCATGGAAGAAAAAATAGGGACAACCCTAGGGGCCCTAATACATGGCATAAACAGAATACGAACCATAAGTTACAATGCACAAGCACCAGATGAGAAACTAGATAACTGGGAGCTCCTAAAACTCAAACACTTATGCTCATCAAAATACTTCATCAAAAGAGTCAAAAGACAACCTACAGACTGGGAAAAAATGTTTGGCTATGACGAATCCAGTCAGTGTCTGGTCTCTAAAATCTACAAGATACTGCAAAACCTCAACAACAAAAAGACAAATAACCCAATTAAAAAATGGGCAAAGGATATGAACAGGCACTTCACCAAAGAAGACATTCAGGGGGCTAACAGATACATGAGGAAATGCTCACGATCATTAGCCATTAGAGAAATGGAGATCAAAACTACAATGAGATGTCATCTCACCCCAACAAGGCTAGCATTAATCCAAAAAACACAAAATAATAAATGCTGGAGAGGTTGTGGAGAGACTGGAACACTTATACACTGTTGGTGGGAATGTAAAATGGTACAACCACTTTGGAAATCGATTTGACGCTTTCTTAAAAACCTAGAAATAGAAGTACCATACGATCCAGCTCTCCTGCTCCTTGGAATATATCCTAGAGAAATAAGAGCCGCCACACGAATAGATATATGCACACCCGTGTTCGTTGCAGCGCTGTTCACAATAGCAAAAAGATGCAAACAATTTAGGTGCCCGTCAACAGACGAATGAATAAACAAATTATGGTATATTAAAACAATGGAATACTACGCAATGATAAAGAACAATGATGAAGCTGTGAAACATCTTATAACATGGAGGAATCTGGGAGGCATTATGCTTAGTGAATTTAGTCAGTCACAGAAGGACAAATATTGTATAAGACCACTATTATAAGAACTCAAGAAAAGGTTTAAACACAGAAGAAAACATTCTCCCAGGGTAGGAGAGGGAGGGACAGGGTTATTCACTAACTTGATAGTAGACAAGAATTATCTTAGATGAAGGGAAGGACAGCACACACTACAGGGTAAGTCAGCACAACTGGACTAACCAAAGCTAAGAAGTTTCCTGAATACAATCAAACAATTTGAGGGACAGAGTAGCAGGGGTGGGGGTCTGGGGACCATGGTTTCAGGGGACATCTAGGTCAATTGGCATAACAAAGTTTACTAAGAAAATGTTCTCATCCTACTTTGGTGAGTGGCATCTGGGGTCTTAAAAGCTAGCAAGCGGCCATCTAAGCTGCATCAATTGGTCCCAACCACCTGGAGTAAAGGAGAATGAAGAACTCCAAAGACACAGGGAAAGTCTTGGCCCAAGAGACAGAGGGGGCCACATAGACCAGAGACTTCATCATCCTGAGACCAGAAGAACTAGATGGTGCCTGGCTATCACCAATGACCACCCCGACAACGAAAACAACAGAGTCCCTGATGGAGCAGCAGAAAGGTGGGGTGCAGAACTCAAATTCTAGTAAAAAGGCCGGACTTAATGGTCTGAGACTGGAGGAGCCCCAGAAAGCATGGCCCCCGGACTCTCTGTCAGTCCAGAACTAAAACAATTTCTGAGGCCAACTCTTCAGACAAAGATTGGAATGGACTGTGGGACATAAAATGATATTCGTGAAGAGTGTGTTTCTTAGCTCAGGTAGATACATGAGACTAAATGGGCAGCTTCTGTCCAGAGGTGAGATGAGAAGGTAGAGGAGATTAGGAGCTGGTTGAATGGACCTGAGATATCAGGGATGGAAAGTAGGAGTGTGCTGTCACAGTATAGGGAGAGCAATTAGGGTCATATAACAATGTATGTATAAATTTTTGTATGAGAGACTAACTTGAAATGTAAACTTTCACTTAAACTACAACAACAAACAAAAAAAGAAGAAGAAGGATCTGGACCCTTCCTGAGAAGAGAGACTCTCCTTGTAGGCTTGATGAAGCAATAAGCCAGCGTGGAGACTCCCATGTGGCAAGGAACTGTGTGTGACCCTAGGACCTAAGGGCAACCTGCAGCCAACAACCAGCAAAATGTCAGGGCCCTCAGTTACACAGTTATAAGGAAATGGATTCATTTAACAACCTAAGTGAGCCCAGAGGTAGAGTCTATCCCAGCATAAAACTAAAAAACCAAACCCATTGCCGTTGAGTCGATTCCGACTCATAGCGACCTGGTAGGACAGAGTAGAACTGCTCCATAGGGTTTCTAAGGAGCACCTGGTGGATTCAAACTACTGACCGTTTGGTTAGCAGCTGAACTCTTAACCACTACACCACCAGGGTTTCTATCGCAGTATATTCTCCAGATAAAGGACAGCGACTGATCAGGACCTAGATTATACTCATGTGAGATCCTGAACAGAAGACCCAATTAATATGTGCCCAGACTCCTGACCCACAAGAACTGTGAGATAATGAATGTGTGTTGTTTTAAGCCAGTATATCTATGGTAATTTGTTACCCAGCAGAATATTAATCCACAGCTATAGTGACTTCAATCCCATTTGAAGTGTTTGTTTTTGTTATTAGGTGCTGTGGAGTTGATTTTGACTTATAACAACACCATGTAACAGTAGAACTACCCCATAAGGTTTTCTTGAATGTAGTCTTTATGAAAGCAGATCACCAGGTCTTCCTTCCTTAGAGGTGCTGGGTGAGTTTGAACTGCCAATTTTTTAGTTAGCAGTGGAGCAGTTAACAATTGCATCACCAGCACTCCTCCACTTGTGTTGTTGTTAGGTGCCATCCAGTCAGTTCTGACTCATAGCAACCCTGTGTACAATAGAACAAAACACTAACTGGTCCTCCACTATACTCACAACCATGCTATGCTTGAGCTCATTGTTACAGCCACTGTGTCAATCCATCTCATTCAGAGTCTTCCTCTTTATGGCTGACCCTCTATTTTGCCAAGCATGATGTCCTTCTCCAGGAACTGGTACCTCCTGATAATATGTCCAAAATACACAAGACAAAAAGTGTTAAATTAAATTAATGAGCATAAATATAGTCTCTAGAATAGCCATTCACTTACTCAGTAAACATTTTTGAATGCTTACTGTGCATAAGCCCTCAGCTGTGGGCTGTGGGGAAAGTGAAAAAAAAAAATACAATGGAAGAATGAAGGAAACCAATTTTCTAAGGGTAGGAAGGAGATATGGAAAGTTTAGTGAAAGAGATAACAAATGAACTGAGCTTTAAAGAATGAATAGAAATTTGTCAATTAGAGCTGAGATGGGTAAAGGGAGCTGGGAAAGAAGGAAAAAGGAATTTTATGCAGAGACTAGCATGAGCAAAAAGTGGGAGATGTGTAAGTGACTGATTTGTTCTGAGATCAGGAATGGTCTAATATGTTGGCAGAAGTATCTAGAGGAAGAAGGTAGAAACTGGAAGTTTTCAGAACAGAATTTATTCATAGATGTGTTTTGACTGTACAGTGATTATTAAAATTTTGAATTAGCTGACTGCATTGAAAAGGGATTAGAATAATTAATGTCTAACACATAATAAGTGTTATACAGGGTTAACACTGGGGTTTTGTTCCGACTACTACTGCATCATAAGTCGGTTTTGACATAGCTGAATACCTCATTTTTTTTAAGTTTTCATTATTATTGCCTTTTATTATCAGTATCTATGAATCTGATCTTTATTTGTCTTTGGGGGTTGGAAACATTATATCTGAGAATGATATCATCAGCAAATTAAACACTGCAATATTGTATGTGGTATATATTACTAATGATAAGATATACAAAAAAAAAAAGATGGTCATAAGTGTGATTTGTCATAGCCTGAATACATCATCAGCTGGGAACTACCTGTATAATATGTATATTATATATATAAATATATGTAAAAGGATTCAAGATATTTATATTAGGTTGGATTAATGAGGAGTGAGGAGACACAAGTAACTGGTGGTGGTGGAGTTTGGGTTTTGGCTTCTGGGTAGATGATGATGCCTTAACTGAGATGAGCCAAAAAGTGTTTTACTGAGTTACAGACCCATTTGAGAATATGAAGAAAGTTATAGACCTTCACCCCCAAAAAAGGAGTGCTTGGGTGGTGCAAACGGTTAAAGTTGGTGGTTAGAATCCACCCAGAGGTGCCTCAAAAGAAAGGCCTAGCAATCTGTGTCTGAAAGGTCACAGCCTTGAAAACCCTATGGAGCACAATTCTACTCTGACACACATGGAGTCACCATGAGTTGGAATCGATTCCACAGCAACTAGGATATAAAATTTTGGCAAATAATTTAAATACATCCACAGACCTTTGATGTCCATCCATAAATTCCCTTGGAAATAAGAATCCCTAGAGAAAAGAAGCCCTATGGAATATAGGCTCTGCTGCCTCTGGATCGGGAAGATTACCATGACCCATGCTAGCTTTTTTATGAGTTGAATTATTCTCTGGCATGAATATTCATTAGTATGATGTTGAAATGATGAATACCAAATGAGGAAAAAGTGGGGAGAGGATGGGGGAGGAAGGAGAGCCTTGGAAAGAACACCTCCCCCACAAATCAAGCTACCTAATTTAATATTGGAAAGGATCACACCTGTTTTCCCCCTTTGGTTTGCATAAAAAATAGCTAAGTGGGCTTCCTGGCTAAAGTGCATTCTTAAATAGACACCAAAAATGCTGTCTTCCTATCCTGAAGATGATAAAGAGGATGCTAAGCACCATCACTTTGGTCCAAAGTTCCCAATAGTTTTAGTTGTTCTTTTGTTTCTTGTTTTTGTTTTTGTTTAATATATCTCTTGCTTTTACTTTCTTTATAAGCAGAGAGGAGAAGATGCTTATCCAAACTGTACCATTGCAGGCCACCAAGTTGAAAGTGAATAGTCATCGTACATCTATTATCAGCACTTTTAAAAGAGATAACATCTTTCCAGTCCTATCCCTCTCCCATCTTCCAGACTGTCAACACCAAATTACGTTAAACAGCCTCCCCTTCACCTGTAATGCAAGGCATATATGTTTTATCTCATAAAATTATCTAAAGAGTAGAAAATCTAAGATACAGCTATTGGTCTGTACTTACCTGGAGCAAAAGAGAAAGGAGGAAACCAAAGACACAAAGAAGAGGGTAGTTTTTAAGACTAATAGCCTATAGCCTCATCTATCCTGAGACCCTAAAAGCTAGATGGTGCCTGACTACCACTAGTGATGGTTCTGACCAGGGAGACAATAGATGCTCCTGGATAGAATGGGGGGAAAATGTAGAACAAAACTCAAATTCTTGAAAGAAAAAAAAAAAAAAGGATAGACTTACTGGACCAGTAGAGACTAGAGGAACCCCCAAGACAATCGCCCTGAGATAGCCTTTAAACTTGGAACCGAAACCACTCCCAGGGGTTAACTTTCAGCTAAATAACTGATTGGCTCATAAAATAAACAATATCACCCATGAGTACTGTGTTTTTTAAAAAAGTCATCTATATGAGACCAAACAGTCAACATTTATCTTAAGCAAAGATGAGAAGGTAAGGGAGGACAGGGAAGTTACATTAATGGAAATGGAATAACCAGAATGGAAATAATGAGAATGCTGATACATTGTGAAAAATGTAACCAATGTCACTGAACAATATGTATAGAAATTGTTAAATAGGAACCTAATTTGCTGTGTAAACTTTCACCAAAAACACAATAAAATATTATTAAAAAACACAAAGAGTAGGCAAAACCTACAGCAGAAGAAAAGCTTTGACTGTTTCTTTGTAGTTACTGCAAGTTTCAAATAACAGCAATAAAATGAATTACTTTAAAAGCTGCCTTCAAATAGAAATTTCCTCAAAGAAGTCTAAATATGTTTAAAGTATTAGCTCATAAATCATAGGACATCTTATGCTGGATAAGCTATTTATCTACCCTGTGCCTCAGTTTTCTCATCTATGCAAGAGGAATAATAATAGCAACTCCCTTAAAAGGTTGTTGTGATGATTGAATGAGTTAATAAATAAAAAGTTTTTAGAACAGGGCCTGGCACAGAGTAAGCACTCAATAAAAATTTATCATATTATTATTATCATTATTATTTTTTAACATTTTCTTTAGTTTATAGATGAAGAAAGAAAATGGATGGGTAGAAAAATAAAGTGATTTAACCAAGATTTTCCAGAGAGTCCATAACAGAGTCAGGACTAGGACCTAGGAGAGAAGTCATGAGAGTGATGAGGGACAAAGTTGAAGGATAGAAAAGATCAAACTCCCAATGAATATGAAGGATTACAATAGTTGGGGTTTATAAAAGGCAGTAAGCTGGAAAGATAGGTGGTGGTGAAGCTCAGATAGTGGGGTGCATAAATTTACAGTTATAAAGGGACTGCAGTTACTGGTACTGACAAGGTATAGGGAATGAACACGAGGGTGTATAAGGTAAGACAGGACAAAATCATTTGAGGAGAAGATTTCAAGGGACTGAAAAACCAAGGTGTTGGAAAGACCATCATTATGTATATTGAAATTATTAAGAATTAAGACAATTAGTTTGGAGATCACCAATCACCTGTCAGTTTGTCATACTGTGGTGGCTTGCATGTTTCCGTGATGCTAGAAATTATGCCAGAATTTAGAGACCATCTCAAGAATAGATTTGACACATTGAACACTAATGACTGAAGAACAGATGAGTTGTGGAATGACATCAAGGACAACAAGCATGAAGAAAGCAAAAGGTCAATAAAAACACAGGATAAGAGAAAAGACCAAAATGGATGTCAGAAGAGACTCTGAAACTAGATCTTGCACGTAGAGTGGTTAAAGCAAATGGAAGAAATAAAGAAGTAAAAGAGTTGAACTGAAGATTTCAAAGGGTGGCTCGAAAAGACAAAGTAAAGTATTATAATGATATGTGCAAAGGCCAGGAGTTAGAAAGCCAGAAGGAAAGAACATGCTTGGCATTTCTCAAGCTGAAAGAACTGAAGAAAAATTCAAGTTCTGAGTTGCAATACCGAAGGATTCTATGGGCAAAATATTAAATGATGAAGGAAGCATCAAAAGAAGGTGGAAGGAATATACAGAGTCACTGTATCAAAAAGAACTGGTTGATGGTCAACCATTTCAGAAGGTAGCATATAATCAAGAATCAGCAATATTGAAGGAAGAAGTCCAAGCTGCACTGAAGGCAATGGCAAAAAACAGCACTCCAAAAAGAATTGACAGACTACCAATTGAGATGTTTCAATAAACGGATGAAACACTGGAAGCTCTCACTCATCTATGCCAAGAAATTTGGAAGACAGCTGCCTGGCCAACTGACTGTAAGAGATCCATGTTTGTGCTCATTCCAAAGAAAGGTAATCCAGCAGAATTCAGAAATTATCTAACAGTATCATTAACATCACACACAAGTAAAATTTTGCTGAAGATGATTCAAAAACACTTACAGTAGTACATCAATAAGGAACTGACAGAAATTTAAGCCTGATTCAGAAGAGGATGCAGAACAAGCAATATCACTGCTGATGTCAGATGGATTCTGACTGAAAGCAGAGAATACCAGAAAGCTGTTTAGCCCTGTTTAATTGACTATGAAAAGACATGTCACTATGTGGATCATAACAAGTTATGGATAACATGTGAATAACTGGAATTTCAGAACACTTAATTGTGCTCTTGTGGAACCTATACATAGACCAAGAGGTAGGCATTCAAACAGAACAAGGGGATAATCCATGGTTTAAAATGAGGAAAGGTATGTGTCAGGGTTGTATCCTCTCACTATACTTATTCAATCTGAATGCTGAGCAAATAATCCGAGAAGCTGGACTATTTGAAGAAGAACATGGTATCAGGATTGGAGGAAGACTCATTAACAACCTGAGATACGCAGATGAGACAACCTCATTTGCAGAAAGTGAAGAGGACTTGAAGCACTTAATGATGAAGATCAAAGACCACACACAGCCTTCAGCATGGATTACACCTCAAAATAATGGAAACAAAAATTCTCACAACTGGACCAATAAGCAACATTATGATGAACAGAGGAAACATTGACGTTGTCAAGAATTTCATTTTACTTGGATCCATGATCAATACTCATGGAATCAGCAGTCAAGAAATAAAATGACATATTGCATTGGGCAAATCTGCTGCTAAAGATGTCTTTAAAGGGAGACTTCCGGCAAAATGGCACTCTAGGCAGAAGCACCACACCGTCCCTCCACAGCAAAGATCCAAAAAACTAAGCCGAACAGAGAAAGCAACAATCCTGAAACCCTAAAACATCAAATGAAGAGATAAAGAACTCAGCCAAGCACCAAATGGAGTGAGAAAACTGACAGAGAATGGAGAGCGAGGAGAGATTCATGCAGAGGTCCCCTACCAGCTAACGTAGCACGGATCTGCCATCTCGGACTCCTATCAGAGACCAGCAAACAGGGGGTACAAGAAAGCAGCTTCACGGAACTTCCAGCAGGAGACAAAACAACCAGTAATTTGCGATATACGCTTTCACACCCCCAACCATTCCTCACCCCCACTTGGCCTCCTCTGCTTCCTGTGGCCACAATCTCTTGTCCAGGAAACACTGGCTGCTTGGATTCCACACACCTGAATGGGCTGGCTCTCTGATTGCCATTTGTTGGCTGCTGGTGTTGCTTTTTTCCGTTTCTTTTGTTTTCTTCCTTACCTCTCACCACCTGCCCCTCCTTTTGCTCAAATACCTGGCTCCATGCGCCATCTTTGCTTCTTCCTGAGGGGCTGCAGAGCTCCGGTAATTGGTGATATATGCTTTCCCACTCCCTACCCTTCTTCACCCACACTTGGCTCCCTCTGTTTCCCACGGACACAGTCTCTTGTCCGAGAAACACCGGCTGCTTGGATTCCACCAGCCCGCACTTGCTGGCTCTCTGAATGCCATTTGTTGGCTGCTGATGTTGCTTTTTTTCCTGCTTCTTTTGATTTCTTCCTTACCTCTCACCACCTCCCCCTCCTTTTGCTCAAATACGTGGCTCCGTGTGCCATTTTTGCTTCTTCCTGAGGGGCTGTGGAACTCCATTCGAGTGTGGAGCTGCTTCCCTGTCTGGGCTGCCACGCTGGTGGGATCCCAGGGCTTTTGTTCGTTTGTTTGTTTTGAATTGTTTGTTTGTTTTCTTTTCCTTTTCTTGAGTTGAGAGCTCTTTCTGCCCAGGCAGTGCTGCATGGCAAGGAGACTAACCCTGGGGCTTGCACAGACGTGCAGAGGGATCGCTGAGGGCATTTCTTTTCTCATTGGGTTTTTTTGTTTTTTTTTTTCTGTTTTTTGGGGGGCTTTTCTTGTTCTTCTTTTTTTTTTTAATTTGTTTTGTTTTGTTTTCCCTCTTTTTCCCTTTTTGTCTTTCTTCATTACTCAGTTTCTCATCTCTCTATATCTTCCTTCTCTTTCTGTTCCTGAATACCTGGCGTTGTATACCTCTATGGCTTCTAGCCAGGCTGTACTACAACACCTGAGAGCGA